>NC_092334.1:192812500-193412500 GCF_046630445.1 Rutidosis leptorrhynchoides
TGAACTCACCAACCTTTTGGTTGACACTTTAAAGCATGTTTATTCTCAGGTATTAAAGAAATCTTCCGCTGTGCATTAGCTCATTTTAAGGATATTACTTGAAGTCATTCATGACATATTTCAAAAGACGTTGCATTCGAGTCATTGAGTTCATCAAGATTATTGTTAAGATAACTATAGTTGGATGTATTATGAAATGGTATGCATGCTGTCAATTTTTAATGTAAAGAAAGTTTGTCTTATAAAAATGAATGCAATGTTTGTAAAATGTATCATTTAGAGGTCAAATACCTCGCGATGTAATCAACTATTGTGAATCGTTTAATAATGTATATGAACGGGTCCTTTCAGTTGGTATCAGAGCGATGGTCTTAGCGAACCAGGTCTGCATTAGTGTGTCTAACTGATAAGTCATTAGGATGCATTAGTGAGTCTGGACTTCGACCGTTTCTGCATGTCAAAAGTTTTGCTTATCATTTTGTGTCAAAAATCACCTACTTTTCATCCTTAGGAAATTACCTACTTATTATTCTTAGTCTAGACACATTTTGCTGCATTAATTGCATGAATAGTGTATGGACAAAATTCATATCTTAGCTCATCTGTTACTGTAAACTTTGCCTGACACATTCCGTAAATTCCTCCGTAATCTACAAAATCTTTTGCTCTATATATATAGATATTCTATATAATTAGAATACCACCCGATAGCCGGAAAATCATTTCATATCGAAAAATCCTTTATTCAATCGTACGAAATGGAATTCGTCATTAGTTCAAGTCCCTCGAATTCTGATATGGAGTCTCAATCGAGCTCCGAAAGCAGTGTGACTGGTATGGATCAACCAATCAGTCATCATCTATTCTGGATGAATTGGGGATGGGTTCGTAGCCTCCTCAATCATTGGAGACAAGAAGAAGGTGATCCCTTCCACCCACCACATTGCCCTTTTGGTGATGAACCTGAAGCACTTACCGGGGAACCTGTCTGAAACACTATTTTCTCTCTCATTTCCAGAGTATCTCGTCATGATTATATGTTACATCAAATTTTAGATTTTATTTACCCGCTCGTCCGAATCGACAATCACCCCGGTGTAATTGAAGAAGTCAACGAGCTTCGCGCTCGGATAGTGGCTTTGGAGAATATGGTGCAAATGTTACAAACACCAGCAGCAGCACCAGCAGTATAATCAGTACCACCAACATCAACGTCAACAGTACCATTACCACCCCCAACCACAACCGTGTCGTAAACCTCAAATTCACAATTTGTTCCACGAGCATCAACGTCATACGTCCTATAGATAACAAGGAAGACCAACAACAACAAACGACGAAGTATTAATTCATAACTTCATCGAAGAAATATTTTACGGTGATTATGTAATCTCTAAAATTTTAGAGATTACTTATTCTAGACCTAACCATAAATCAGAAGATTGGACCGAAATGATAAAAGAAACCCTGACCAGAATGGTGCACGATTTACAAGCTAGACTTGTTTTACCAACAGCATCAACAGTACCACCATCATTGTAGCATCCCGACCAAATCATGTTTGACGGCGCCGTCTACGTAGGTCCCATTACATGGTCATAAGTCTTTAAGACAAAGTTTGACCGAAAATATGTCGCATTCATTTCATAAGTGTGGATATTTCAAAGTTTACAAAAGTAGTTTCCATAACTAGTACATAACGATGTTTAAAGTACAAATGAAACACGTGCGACACAGTTTAAAGTAGTCAAAAGACGCTCTACATATGCAAGTATACTCGACATCCAAAGCAAGTATCAAAAAGAATGTGCGGAAGCATGTATCACCTAATGATCAAGGACCTGAGAAAAACATAGGGAAATCTGTCAACGAAAACGTTGGTGAAATCATAGGTTTAAATAGGTAAGTGAGTAAATGTAAGTCGAACCACAAGATTTGCACATTAATAAAATAGTAATACATTCTAAAAGTTAATATTCACGAGCACCCAATTATCAAGGCTTAACATTCTGTCCGTTGAACCCCATTAATAGTGCTAGAACAACACTGTTTCTCGAAAATATATTTCATCCGTAGACGGTAGCGAACCGTCCGAGATGAGGGTTTGTCAAACCCATATGTCTATACAACATAAGTTCACGCCTACACTTACACACTGCAAGAGTAACTAATGATAATCGAATTGAGAATTTTGTTCTAAACTCGTATATAGAATGTTTGTTTTCCTCTACTTGTGTTCACTTAGTTAAAAAGAAATGTTTATGTTTTCTCATCCCAAATGTAAGTTCAAAAGACTAAAAGTGGGACTATGATCTCACCTTGAGCGCAAGAGAAAATAAGTACTTTGACAAGTAACGTGTGCAAAGAACAATGCTAGTCTTGACCTAAACAAATAGGTCGTATCAATAACGGTAAACACGATAGGTCAAAGATGTCCAATTAGTCCTATGGCTCAATACGACTCGATTATGTAGCATGTGAATCAAATTGTCAAGTTTCATGCAAGATACAAGTATAGGATCATGTTAGAAAGATTGCATAATCATTTGGTTAAGTTTGACAAAAAGTCAAACTTTGGTCGGTCAAAGTCAACGAAAAAGTCAACACGTTCGGGTCGGGTCCTGAACTATTTTTCTAAGGTTTTTATTCATATATAAGCATGTTAGAACAAGTCTCATGTGAATCGGAGGTCCATAGCGTGCCAAACATTTTTCGTATTTTGGCCAAGGAGGTCAGAACCTGGACGCGGCAAATGCCGCGCTGCGACCAAGGGATGTCGCGCCGCGACACTTAACGTGTGCTGGTGCCTGGTTAGTTTCAATTGTTCAAGTCATTTTCCGAATTTCGATCAAACACAAATCACAAACCGTAGACACTTATGACACGCATCTTATAGCGTTGGAAAGGTAATTTGACAAGGAACCCAACTAAACACATTTCACCAACTAAAAACATTAATTGCAATAATCAACTTTTCAAATCAAATGATCAATCAATGCACACATTTAATGCTTCAAATTTTACAAGTGCACATTTATGATTCGGGCATTTAATGGATACATAAAACACGCCGTTTTGTAGATAATCAAACATACAATACAACTAACTAGTTACTAACAATAATTCATGGCTTTCAATGCATTAAATGTTCACATTCAATTCCATCAAACCCTAACTAACAACATCAAAATCACTAATCATGTTTATGAAGTTTTCTAAAACAACCTACACATCAAATTGAAGCTAGTGATGTTAGGAACACATTTAATACATGCATTTATAACATTTAACATCATTCAATCAACCAAATCACCAAATCAAACACACCAAAGTTTATGTTCATGCTAGTTACTTCAAATAACAAAATCGAACATATAAATTATATATTCATGTTAGACTTGAGCCATAGACACTAATTAACAACTTTATAAGTTAAAAACATCAAGAACACAAAATTTAGTGATTTTAGAAAGTTACCCAAACTTGATGAAATCGGTATGGAATCGAAGAGGAAGTTGCAAGGATTCCAAATATGTAATTTGTTTTGTGAGACACCCGCTAGCTTGGATTTAGATGATGATTCTTTTGTTTGGAGAATTGAAAGAAAAATGGAAAGTATGAAGAGAAAAGGAAAAATGAAAATGAAAAAGATGAATGGATGGGAGTGGTTTGACCACTTTGACCTAGTCAAAAGTTTGGTCACATGGCAAGATTGGTCCCTCAAGTTTTAATCGGGTGCGTGAATTACCTAAACGAGATAATTTAAAATGCGTATTAACGGGAGGTGTTATAAACATATAACGGACTTTAAATAATTAAACGGAAAGTAAACGGAAAAAGGCGGGATGTTACATTACCTACTCCTTAAAAGAAATTTCGTCCCGAAATTTATGTAGGCGTATTAGTCGTTGTTTCTTCCCCGGAATATTGCGTTTCTGGAACCGGGAATAGATGAGGGTATTTCCTTTGCATTTGATCTTGCCTTTCCCAAGTAAATTCGGCTCCTCTTTTGGCATTCCAACGGAATTTAACAATCGGAATTCGGCTTTGTTTCAATGTCTTGACGGAGGTGTCCACAATTTCAACCGGTTCCTCCACAAAATGAAGTTTGTCATCAATAGTAAGTTCCTCGAGAGGGATGACGATATCGGGTTTGGCAAGACACTTTTTCAAGTTAGATACATGGAAGGTAGGATGAACGGAGTTCAATTGAGGCGCAAGATCTAAACGATAAGCAACGGTTCCAATACGCTCCAAGATTTCGAAAGGACCAATATACCGCGGATTTAGCTTCCCGTGTTTCCCAAAACGGATTACAACTTTCCAAGGTGCGACTTTTAACATTACTCGGTCACCGACTTGAAATTCGAGGTCGTTGCGTCTTTTGTCGGTGTAGCACTTTTGATGACTCCGGGCCGTACGAAGCCTATCTCGGATTTGTACGATCTTCTCGGTGGTTTCGTGAATGAGTTCGGGTCCGGTGATTTGCACGTCGCCTACCTCGGCCCAAGAAAGAGGTGAACGACATTTTCGACCATATAACGCTTCAAAAGGTGCGACTTTTAATCTCGCGTGATAAATATTATTGTAAGAGAACTCGGCGAGAGGTAAGTGCTTGTCCCAAGCTTTTCCGAAATCGACAACACAAGCTCGTAACATGTCCTCCAAGGTTTGAATTGTACGTTCGCTTTGTCCATCAGTTTGAGGGTGATATGCGGTGCTCATGTCTAAACGCGTTCCCAACGCTTCTTGCAAGGTACGCCAAAATCTAGAAACAAAACGGCCATCTCGGTCGGAGATAATCGATAAAGGTATACCGTGTCGGGCTACGATCTCCTTGATGTAAAGTTGTGCAAGTTTCTCCATTTTATCGGTCTCCTTCATGGCGAGAAAGTGTGCGGATTTGGTGAGACGGTCAACAATAACCCAAATGGTATCATAACCGCCCGTTGTCTTTGGTAACTTGGTGATGAAGTCCATCGTTATTCTTTCCCACTTCCATTGCGGGATTTCGAGTTGTTGAAGTAACCCGGATGGTCTTTGGTGTTCGGCTTTGACTTTGGAACATGTCAAACACTTGGCAACATAAGTAGCTACGTCCCTTTTGATGTTCGGCCACCAATATTGTTCTTTAAGGTCGTGGTACATCTTATTGGTACTGGGGTGAATCGAGTATCGTGACTTATGAGCTTCATCTAAAATAAGGTTTTGTAGGTCCCCATATCTAGGCACCCAAATCCTTTCGGTGAAATATCGGAGTCCGGTCTCCCTAATTTCGAATCGAGAGACGAGAATGTTCAAGAGCTCGTGTGAAACGTTTTCATCCTTGAGAGCCTCATCTTGGGCTACCCGAATTTGGATATTAAGGTTGGTGTGGATGGTGATGTTTAAAGCTCGGCCACGAAGAGGCACCGCTCTTTCCTTTCGACTTAAGGCATCGGCTACTACGTTTGCCTTCCCGGGATGGTAACGAAGCTCGCAATTGTAATCGTTTAAGGTTTTAATTCACCTTCGTTGTCTCATGTTTAGTTGCTTTTGATAAAAGATGTGTTGGAGGCTTTTGTGATCGGTGAAGATAGTACTCTTGGTTCCATAAAGATAGTGTCTCCACATTTTAAGTGTGAAGACAACGGCTCCGAGTTCGAGATCATGTGTCGTGTAGTTTCGTTCATGAATTTTGAGTTGTCGAGAAGCATAAGAAATGACTTTCGTTCATTGCATCAACACACACCCAAAACCATGTTTCGAGGTGTCGCACTACACAACAAAATCATCGTTGCCTTCGGGAAGTGACAAGATAGGAGCGGTGGTTAGCTTTTTTTTCAAGATTTAAAATGCGGATTCTTGTTCGGTCGCCCAAACGAATTTCTTTCCCTTATGAGTTAACGCGGTTAGAGGACGAGCAACTAAAGAGAAATCCTGGATGACTCTACGATAGTATCCGGCGAGACCCAAGAATTGACGTATGTGAGTAGGAGTAGTAGGAGTCTCCCATTTACTAATGGCTTCGATTTTTGATGGATCGACTTTAATACCTTGATCACTTACAACATGACCAAGAAATTGAACTTCCTTCAACCAAAATTCACACTTGGAGAATTTGGCATAGAGTCGTTCTTGTCTTAAAAGTTCAAGCACAAGTCGGAGATGTTGTTCGTGTTCTTCTTCGCTTTTAGAATAGACCAAGATGTCATCGATGAACACGATAACGAATTTGTCAAGATACGGTTTGCACACGCGGTTCATAAGATCCATGAACACCGCCGGTGCATTAGTGAGACCAAATGGCAAGACAAGGAATTCATAACTACCATAACGAGTTCGGAAAGCGGTTTTGGAGACATCTTCCCCCTTAACCCTTAATTTATGATAACCCGAGCGGAGATCGATTTTCGAATATACACAAGACCCTTGTAGTTGATCAAAGAGGTCATCGATGCGAGGAAGAGGATATCGGTTCTTAACCGTCAATTTGTTTAGTCCACGATAATCAATGCACATTCGTAGGGATCCGTATTTCTTTTTAACAAACAAAATTGGAGCGCCCCAAGGTGAATGGCTAGGTTGGATAAAACCACGATCAAGTAGTTCTTGGATTTGACTTTGCAATTCTTGCATTTCGGATGGAGTGAGTCTATATGGTGCACGTGCTACGGGTGCAGCTCCCGGAATAAGATCGATTTGGAATTCAACCGGTCGATGAGGTGGAAGACCCGGCAATTCGTCGGGAAATACATCGGAAAAGTCACTAACAATTGGCACATCATTGATATGCTTCTCATCGGACTCGACTTTCTTAACGTGAGCAAGGATCGCAAAACAACCCTTACGGAGTAGTTTTCTAACTTTAATGCATGAAACGAGGTTAAGTCCGGTGCAACTCTTATCGCCATAGACGATCAAAGGTTCGCCGTTCTCGATAGGAATTCGGATTGCGTTAAGATCTCAAAGGATGTGAGATTTCGTTTTCGCTAGCCAATTCATACCGATTATTACATCGAAGCTTCCTAGTTCCATGGGTATCAAGTCAATTTCAAACTCATTACCCAAAATGTTTAACGTACACCCCCGGTAATATTTGTCGGCACTCAATAGTCTCCCGTTGGCCACTTCAATGGTATAAGTGGTATCTAGTGGAAGTGGTGGAGTGCTAAAAGAATGAGTCAAAGTCTTGGAGACAAAGCATTTATCGGCACCCGAATCGAATAAACAAGTAACATAAGTGTTGTTGAGAAGAAACGTACATGTGACTAGTTCATTGTCATCCTGGGCTTCCTCGGTGTTAATGTTGAAGGCTCAGCCTCGTGTGTTGGGGTTGGCCTTCTTCTTCGGGCATTCGTTCCTATAATGACCCGTTTGGCCACATTTATAACAAGTGACCGTTTTTGGAGGATTGGGCCCCTTTCGAGCTACGGGGGCAACACTTATGCAATTGTTGGCCTTATGACCAACTCCTTGGCACCGGTGGCAAATTAGCTTGTCGCATTCCCCCGAGTGGTGCTTGTGACATTTGTTGCAAAAAGGTTGAGTTCCGGCATAACCTTTCTTGTCGTCGGTGGTGAAAGGCTTTTTGGTGAAGGTGTTGTTGTTGTAGTTGCTTAATGGAGTGGCTTCCCATTTCCTTTTGTTACCACCCGATTTGTCCTCGGCCTTAGGAGTCGGCACTACGATTTCATCAACCGTTTCAATCAATTGGCGGGCCATGTTCAAAGCGGCTTGGTGATTAGCGGGTTTGGAGGACATCACACCTTGTTTGATGCTAGCGGGGTTCACGAGGTTGGGACACATCAAGGATAGCTCGGTGAATCATTGATTGTAGGCCTTGAGATCGTTTCCGACTGCCTTCAAAGTTCTTAGCTCTTGTTCGAGCTTTCGGGTTTCTTCGCGAGGGAAATATTCAACAATCATCTTTTCCCTTAAATTGGCCAGAGAGGGCATGAGCTTCATCGGTACCCATCGATTGTACATAGGTGTTCCACCATGTAAGAGCGACGCCGGCGAGAGTGTGGGTGGAGTACTTGACCTTATCTTGGTCCCGACAACCGCTTATGCTAAAGACGGCCTCCGTTTGTTCGAACCATCGAGTGAGTGTAACCGGTCCCCCGGTTCCATCATAAGTGTGAGGTTTGCACCCCATAAAAGCTTTGTAGGAGCACCTTTCGCTTGAGTTACCGGCCCCTTGATTGTTGTTGTTGTTATTGTTATTGTTGTCGTTGGAGGAGTGACCGGCCATGGCCGCCTCTACGGCGGTGGCCACCATTCGTTGTAGTGCTTGTTCGGGAGTTTCAAGGCGTGGCACACGGCGAGGAGGCATTGTTCTTTCAAAACAAAAGAATACCGTTGGTTAGTATTCTAAATAATACTAACCGTGATATGGAATAAATATAGAGAGAAAATTTTCCTTGACTCGCCTTAAATTCTTTATTTCATAATGTCGGAACGTTCATATGAGTCACTGTAATATAATCCCGGAAATTATATTACCCTAATTCATATGTGCATTTGACATTACTTCATATACTCAAGATGGTGTGTCAATCAAATTAGTCAACGTGAGATTAAGGTAGAATAAGAATAGATATGAGTAGGAGAGTTCGAGTATAAATGCACAAGTAGTCAAGTAATTCCTACGTCAAGTCTATATGCCGGTTGTAGTCTAGACTCACCAATGTACCCTATGACTCGGGGTCGACACCGATGAACTCTAAATCCCTACAACCAATGCTCTGATACCATCTGTAGCGACCCGACCAAATCATGTTTGACGTCTCCGTCTACGTAGGTCCCATTACATGGTCATAAGTCTTTAAGACAAAGCTTGACCGAAAATATGTCGCATTCATTTCATAAGTGTGGATGTTTCAAAGTTTACAAAAGTAGTTTCCATAACTAGTACATAACGATGTTTAAAGTACAAATGAAACACGTGCGACACAGTTTAAAGTAGTCAAAAGACGCTCCACATATGCAAGTATACTCGTCATCCAAAGCAAGTATTAAAAAGAATGTGCGGAAGCATGTATCACCTAATGATCAAGGACCTGAGAAAAACATAGGGAAATCTGTCAATGAAAACGTTGGTGAAATCATAGGTTTAAATAGGTAAGTGAGTAAATGTAAGTCGAACCACAAGATTTGCACATTGATAAAATAGTAATACATTCTAAAAGGTAATATTCACGAGCACCCAATTATCAAGGCTTAACATTCCTTCCGTTGAACCCCATTAATAGTGCTAGAACAACACTGTTTCTCGAAAATATATTTCATCCGTAGACGGTAGCGAACCGTCCGAGATGAGGGTTTGTCAAACCCATATGGCCATACAACATAAGTTCACGCCTACACTTACACACTGCAAGAGTAACTAATGATAATCGAATTGAGGATTTTGTTCTAAATTCGTATGTAGAATGTTCGTTTTCCTCTACTTGTGTTCATTTAGTTAAAAAGAAATGTTTATGTTTTCTCATCCCAAATGTAAGTTCAAAAGAGTAAAAGTGGGACTATGATCTCACCTTGAGCGCAAGAGCAAATAAGTACTTCGACAAGTAACGTGTGCAAAGAACAATGCTAGTCTTGACCTAAACAAATAGGTCGTATCAATAACGGTAAACACGATAGGTCAAAGATGTCCAATTAGTCCTATGGCTCAATACGACTCGATTATGTAGCATGTGAATCAAATTGTCAAGTTTCATGCAAGATACAAGTATAGGATCATGTTAGAAAGATTGCATAATCATTTGGTTAAGTTTGACAAAAAGTCAAACTTTGGTCGGTCAAAGTCAACGAAAAAGTCAACACGTTCGGGTCGGGTCCCGAACTATTTTTCTGAGGTTTTTATTCATATATAAGCATGTTAGAACAAGTCTCATGTGAATCAGAGATCCATAGCGTGCCAAACATTTTTCGTATTTTGACCAAGGAGGTCAGAACCTGGACGCGGCAAATGCCGGACCAAGGGATATCGCGCCGCGACACTTAACGTGTGCTGGTGCCTGGTTAGTTTCAATTGTTCAAGTCTTTTTCTGAACTTCGATCAAACACAAATCACAAACCGTAGACACTTATGACACGCATCTTATATCATTGGAAAGTTAATTTGACAAGGAACCCAACTAAACACATTTCACCAACCGAAAACATTACTTGCAATAATCGACTTTTCAAATCTAATGATCAATCAATGCACACATTTAATGCTTCATATTTTACAAGTGCACATTTATGATTCGGGCATTTAATGCATACATAAAATACGCCGTTTTGTAGATAATCAAGCATACAATACAACTAACTACTTACTAACAATAATTCATGGCTTTCAATGCATTAAATGTTCACATTCAATTCCATCAAACCCTAACCAACAACATCAAAATCACTAATCATGTTTATGAAGTTTTCTAAAACAACCTACACATCAAATTGAAGCTAGTGATGTTAGGAACACATTTAATACATGCATTTATAACATTTAACATCATTCAATCAACCAAATCACCAAATCAAACACACCAAAGTTTATGTTCATGCTAGTTACTTCAAATAACAAAATCGAACATATAAATCATATATTCATGTTATACTTGAGCCATAGACACTAATTAACAACTTTATAAGTTAAAAACATCAAGAACACAAAATCTAGTGATTTTAAAAAGTTATCCAAACTTGATGAAATCGGTATGGAATCGAAGAAGAATTTGCAAGGATTCCAAATATGTAATTTGTTTTGTGAGACACCCGCTAGCTTGGATTTAGATGATGATTCTTTTGTTTGGAAAATTGAAAGAAAAATGGAAAGTATGAAGAGAAAAGGGAAAATGAAAATGAAAAAGATGAATGGATGGGAGTGGTTTGACCACTTTGACCTAGTTAAAAGTTTGGTCACATGGCAAGATTGGTCCCTCAAGTTTTAATCGGGTGCGTGAATTACCTAAACGAGATAATTTAAAATGCGTATTAACGGGAGGTGTTATAAACATATAACGGACTTTAAATAATTAAAGGGAAAAGTAAATGGAAAAAGGCGGGATGTTACAAGCATCACCAGCATCGTCAGTGCAGTCAACATCAGCATTAGCAGCACCTATAACATCACAAGCTCCGTCAGTTCAAGAATCACCGCGGACAATCATTACGAATCAACAACGAGTATATTGTATTGACAAGTTATGAAGAATTAACTCATTTCCACTGAAGGATTTATATGTATATCTTATATATAAATCTTTAAACCATAATAAATCTTTCCGTACTAAGCTATTATGTGTGAATCTTAACTACTCGGTTAATTCATATTACTAATATGCAATAATGCACGTCCTTCGTCCGCAACTTAACTATCGTTAACTACAACCTCTGTCTCAATTCAATAAATTCCAATTCATAATAAATCAAGTGTATTATTCAAATATATGTTGATTTTACACTTTCGTCATCGATGTACTTGAAACTTTTCAGATAACATCATTCGTACTTTGCGAAGTTCACAAGAATTTAACGAAAACCAACATCATGCCTCAACAAATAACGAAGTATTGATTCATAATTTTAATATTATTGAAGAAATACTTATGTAATCTCTAAAGCCTTTAAGGGATTATTCAATTCTAGTTTCAACCGTAAATAAAGTGAGTTTAATTTAATATTAACTCATTAAATCTATGTTACATCTGAAGAATATATATATATATATATATATATATATATATATATATATATATATATATATTTTCATAAAGACTGTAATAAAAATTCTTTTGTACAAAATATTAATTGTAATTTTTTTTTAACGGGTAGGTAATACCCGAAAAATATATAAATTCACAATTAATATGTTACATTCTTCGAATCTAATTCAGCAATCATCAACTATACTCACTATTTTCTCAAACAATATATATTCTTTTATAGAAATCAAAACAACCATCCCCATCCAAATTTCATTACATATTCTGATTTTGACAAATCAAAATCTAAGTCGAGATATAACCGGTACCATCACTTTTAGATTCCTACATCTTTCAAAGCTATACTTTGACTTCGAAACTGTGCTAGAACATCATATGTATATCAACGATTATAATTTGTGTTCAAACCCTTCGAAATTCCTGAAGATACTTCAAATAATGAACAAACGAGATGGTGATCCAACCTCATGTTAACCACAATTATATACCTGAATAGCTCTCGAAATCAAAGTCATAATTTAACACGTATCCGCATCAAATCCTTTGGCATTTATTAGCAAAAATGACTTTTCAATTCCCTTCCAAAGTAGTCAGTTTGGTCACAGCTCCAGCAAGTCAACTTCGACTTTTCAGTTGAAACAGTTTTATTATAACCCTGATATATATAATTACCCTTGTCATCATTGTTACCGAGGAATCGTTTATAATCTACCACGTTAGCAGTAAATTTATCGGCAACCGTAATGATCTAGGATTTTCCGAAAAATCATTGTAATTATCAAAACTCCATCATTTACTTATCTGCATCTTGTAACGAGAATTGCCATACGAATCATTGGGAATTAGCAATCAGTATTTTAAAATCTCGCAGCATGTCGACGCCGACAGTTATATATATAACGTCTATCACCTAAAACTCCATACTTCGAATGTGAAATTTTTGAAAAACACCTAGCCTACGAATCAGTATTATGAAGTTTTGAAAAAGACTAATGAAGTGGTAAGGGTTGAAATTACGATCAGAAGTTTGATAATAAAGAATAATAGATTGGAAAAGCTCAAAAAAAAAATATTGGTACCGGAAAACGGATTGAGCAAAGTATGAAGGAAGCTGTGAACAAATCACAAAGACTAAACCTGCCTTCAAAGAATACAAATGATTTAGTATCTGCTGAAGTCTTTAGTGAATATCTTACTCCTTACTTTAAAACTCTTGCGGACAATATTCTTCATCGTCCTCTGATATTAGAAATTCTAAGATATCATCATATCTTTCATTATAAATATCCTCTATATTTCTGAAGATATTCCCATAATTATTGTTATCTAAAATCATTTACCTCTTCGCACTATCTGCATCACATCATAAAAGAAATTATTTAATTTCTAAATTCTGAAACCCTCAAGTTTAAAATAGAAATATTTTTGAAGAAGTGTTGGAAGCTGAAGCATGAATTAATATAATATAATGACACTTGATCAACGTGATTATATTACAGTAAGTCATGCTGAGTTTCTAAAATAGAACGTGATGATTCACAGATCATAACGTCATCATGTGCGATGTTACACGACTCTTGTATTCTATTTAACCTCTAAAATATCAAGAAAATATTTCTTGATGATTCGGTCTTTTCCAGGGTATTTTGGTAATTTAACAAATTAAAATCGCGCCATTACGATTTCCTTCTTAAAACATTAACCATGTTCATACCAAAATTCATATCTGTGAATTCTAGATCATTACAAGCGGTGCTTAATCGCAAGAAGAAGAAACGAAAGAATTAAACTCTGAAATAGAAATTGGAGTATAAATCGCAACAAATAGAAGAGAGCATTAACCGTGGATGACAATGATTATAGAAGAAAGAAGCAGAGACTTTGAAATATAAGAGAAGATATAAAGTTCAACAACAACCCAGAAATTATAAACCATATATATCGATGCATATAGCAATATAAAGACACGGGACGACCAAAAACACTATAAAACCAAGAGTATAGTAAAAGTAAATAGATTCTTTCGGCGGTAGATGAAAAAGAAGAATGACAGATATAAAAGTTAGAAATATATCAAGAAGCAGAACTGGATGGAGCATATTGATGAATGCTTTAAAGTATGAGTTGAGAGAGAAATGATGGAAGGTATGAGTTAAAAGGAAATGAAGGAGGTGGATTTATAGTGAAATATCCGACAGAGAAATCAAGATGGATTATCGCATTAAATCAAAGAGAATCATAAATTCCTTAATCGTCGAAGAATCAAATCCAATATAGATTACAAAGATTTTCTTTAAATTCGGAGATCAATCGTGATGACGTCAAAAGATATGACGAATCACTACTATCTTATTTCATTCATTTACGATAACTTCACTCATACGCTTCGAATAATCGAATTGTTTTATCCATATTACTCACTGCTGGTAAAACCCTAATTTCCAGCTCATATGAGTCATGAAAACATTCTTATTGTTAGTCATGACCATTTAATCAAATTTCGGGACGAAATTTCTTTAACGGGTATGTACTGTGACGACCCGAAAATTTTCGACCAAATTTAAACTTTAATCTTTATATTATTCCGACACGATAAGCAGAGTTTGTTAAGTTAAATCTCAAAAATTTTAAACGATGTTCATACATTCATTTAACCTCGACCAAATTCCAACGATTCACGAACCATTAATTGAACTGATATGATTATAGGTACATGTGTATATATTAATTTGAAACATTAACAAAGTACTAACGAATAATACTTTACATGACGTATTTGTTTCAATATGATTAGCGATGGAATTAAAAGATAATATCAAATGATTGAATTATCAAATACATTGAATTGTGATTACGAGTCTCTATTGAGAGGTCCACTTTTGAAATGTCCCGTTCTTATTGATTAAAAACGTTCCATATTAATTGATTTCGTTGCGAGGTTTTGACCTCTATATGAGACGTTTTTCAAAGACTGCATTCATTTTAAAACAAACCATAACCTTTATTTCATAAATAAAGGTTTAAAAAGCTTTACGTAGATTATCAAATAATGATAATCTAAAATATCCTGTTTACACACGACCATTACATAATGGTTTACAATACAAATATGTTACATCGAAATCAGTTTCTTGAATGCAGTTTTTACACAATATCATACAAACATGGACTCCAAATCTTGTCCTTATTTTAGTATGCAACAGCGGAAGCTCTTAGTATTCACCTGAGAATAAACATGCTTTAAACGTCAACAAAAATATTGGTGAGTTATATGTTTAACCTATATATATCAAATCGTAACAATAGACCACAAGATTTCATATTTCAATACACATCCCATACATAGAGATAAAAATCATTCATATGGTGAACACCTGGTAACCGACATTAACAAGATGCATATATAAGAATATCCCCATCATTCCGGGATACCCTTCGGATATGATATAAATTTCGAAGTACTAAAGCATCCGGTACTTTGGATGGGGTTTGTTAGGCCCAATAGATCTATCTTTAGGATTCGCGTCAATTAGGGTATATGTTCCCTAATTCTTAGATTACCAGACTTAATAAAAAGGGGCATATTCGATTTCGATAATTTAACCATAGAATGTAGTTTCACGTACTTGTGTCTATTTTGTAAATCATTTATAAAACCTGCATGTATTCTCATCCCAAAAATATTAGATTTTAAAAGTGGGACTATAACTCACTTTCACAGATTTTTACTTCGTCGGGAAGTAAGACTTGGCCACTGGTCGATTCACGAACCTATAACAAATATGTACATATATATCAAAGTATGTTCAAAATATATTTACAACACTTTTAATACATTTTGATGTTTTAAGTTTATTAAGTCAGCTGTCCTCGTTAGTAACCTACAACTAGTTGTCCACAGTTAGATGTACAGAAATAAATCGATAAATATTATCTTGAATCAATCCACGACCCAGTGTATACGTATCTCAGTATTGATCACAACTCAAACTATATATATTTTGGAATCAACCTCAACCCTGTATAGGTAACTCCAACATTCACATATAGAGTGTCTATGGTTGTTCCGAAATATATATAGATGTGTCGACATGATAGGTCGAAACATTGTATACGTGTCTATGGTATCTCAAGATTACATAATATACAATACAAGTTGATTAAGTTATGGTTGGAATAGATTTGTTACCAATTTTCACGTAGCTAAAATGAGAAAAATTATCTAATCTTGTTTTACCCATAACTTCTTCATTTTAAATCCGTTTTGAGTGAATCAAATTGCTATGGTTTCATATTGAACTCTATTTTATGAATCTAAACAGAAAAAGTATAGGTTTATAGTCGGAAATATAAGTTACAAGTCGTTTTTGTAAAGGTAGTCATTTCAGTCGAAAGAACGACGTCTAGATGACCATTTTATAAAACATACTTCCACTTTGAGTTTAACCATAATTTTTGGATATAGTTTCATGTTCATAATAAAAATCATTTTCCCAGAATAACAACTTTTAAATCAAAGTTTATCATAGTTTTTAATTAACTAACCCAAAATAGCCCGCGGTGTTACTACGACGGCGTAAATCCGGTTTTACGGTGTTTTTCGTGTTTCCAGGTTTTAAATCATTAAGTTAGCATATCATATAGATATAGAATATGTGTTTAGTTGATTTTAAAAGTCAAGTTAGAAGGATTAACTTTTATTTGCGAACAAGTTTTGAATTAACTAAACTATGTTCTAGTGATTATAAGTTTAAATCTTCGAATAAGATAGCTTTATATGTATGAATCGAATGATGTTATGAACATCATTAATACCTTAAGTTCCTTGGATAAACCTACTGGAAAAGAGAAAAATGGATCTAGCTTCAATGGATCCTTGGATGGCTCGAAGTTCTTGAAGCAGAATCATGACACGAAAACAAGTTCAAGTAAGATCATCACTTGAAATAAGATTGTTATATTTATAGAAATTGAACCAAAGTTTGAATATGATTATTACCTTGTATTAGAATGATAACCTACTGTAAGAAACAAAGATTTCTTAAGGTTGGATGATCACCTTACAAGATTGGAAGTGAGCTAGCAAACTTGAAAGTATTCTTGATTTTATGTAACTAGAACTTGTAGAATTTATGAAGAACACTTAGAACTTGAAGATAGAACTTGAGAGAGATCAATTAGATGAAGTAAATTGAAGAATGAAAGTGTTTGTAGGTGTTTTTGGTCGTTGATGTATAGATTAGATATAAAGGATATGTAATTTTGTTTTCATGTAAATAAGTCATGAATGATTACTCATATTTTTGTAATTTTATGAGATATTTCATGCTAGTTGCCAAATGATGGTTCCCACATGTGTTAGGTGACTCACATTGGCTGCTAAGAGCTGATCATTGGAGTGTATATACCAATAGTACATACATCTAAGAGCTGTGTATTGTACGAGTACGAATACGGGTGCATACGAGTAGAATTGTTGATGAAACTGAATGAGGATGTAATTGTAAGAATTTTTGTTAAGTAGAAGTATTTTGATAAGTTTATTGAAGTCTTTCAAAAGTGTATAAATACATATTAAAACACTACATGTATATACATTTTAACTGAGTCGTTAAGTCATCGTTAGTCGTTACATGTAAGTGTTGTTTTGAAACCTTTAGGTTAACGATCTTGTTAAATGTTGTTAACCCAATGTTTATAATATCAAATGAGATTTTAAATTATTATATTATCATGATATTATCATGTATGAATATCTCTTAATATGATATATATACATAAAATGTTTTTACAACGATAATCGTTACATATATGTCTCGTTTAAAAATCATTAAGTTAGTAGTCTTGTTTATACATATGTAGTTCATTGTTAATATACTTAATGATATGTTTACTTATCATAGTATCATGTTAACTATATATATATCCATATATATGTCATCATATAGTTTTTACAAGTTTTAACGTTCGTGAATCACCGGTCAACTTGGGTGGTCAATTGTCTATATGAAACATATTTCAATTAATCAAGTCTTAACAAGTTTGATTGCTTAACATGTTGGAAACATTTAATCATGTAAATATCAATCTCAATTAATATATATAAACATGGAAAAGTTCGGGTCACTACAATTACAACCGAATAGTCTTACAATATCATTTACCTCATTTGAGTCAACACAAACGCCGAATAAATTACTCTTATTGTAATTCACTTTCAACCCGGAAGTTAATTCGAAGCATTTCAAAAGTTTCATGAGGTTTGTAATATTGGCCAAGCTCCACTCACCGAAGAAAATCGTATCATCCGCGTATTGAAGGTGGGATAACGTGAAAAGTTCGGGTCACTACAGTACCTACCCGTTAAATAAATTTCATCCCGAAATTTTAAGCTGTTGAAGGTGTTGACGAATCTTCTGGAAATAGATGCGGGTATTTCTTCTTCATCTGATCTTCACGCTCGCAGGTGAACTCGGGTCCTCTACGAGCATTCCATCGAACCTTAACAATTGGTATCTTGTTTTGCTTAAGTCTTTTAACCTCACGATCCATTATTTCGACGGGTTCTTCGATGAATTAAAGTTTTTCGTTGATTTGGATTTCATCTAACGGAATAGTGAGATCTTCTTTAGCAAAACATTTCTTCAAATTCGAGACGTGGAAAGTGTTATGTACAGCCGCGAGTTGTTGAGGTAACTCAAGTCGGTAAGCTACTGGTCCGACACGATCAATAATCTTGAATGGTCCAATATACCTTGGATTTAATTTCCCTCGTTTATCAAATCGAACAACGCCTTTCCAAGGTGCAACTTTAAGCATGACCATCTCTCAAATTTCAAATTCTATATCTTTTCTTTTAATGTCAGCGTAGCTCTTTTGTCGACTTTGGGCGGTTTTCAACCGTTGTTGAATTTGGATGATCTTCTCGGTAGTTTCTTGTATTATCTCCGGACCCGTAATCTGTCTATCTCCCACTTCACTCTAACAAATCGGAGACCTGCACTTTCTACCATAAAGTGCTTCAAACGGCGCCATCTCAATGCTTGAATGGTAGCTATTGTTGTAGGAAAATTCTGCTAACGGTAGATGTCGATCCCAACTGTTTCCGAAATCAATAACACATGCTCGTAGCATGTCTTCAAGCGTTTTTATCGTCCTTTCGCTCTGCCCATCAGTTTGTGGATGATAGGCAGTACTCATGTCTAGACGAGTTCCTAATGCTTGCTGTAATGTCTGCCAGAATCTTGAAATAAATCTGCCATCCCTATCAGAGATAATAGAGATTGGTATTCCATGTCTGGAGACGACTTCCTTCAAATACAGTCGTGCTAACTTCTCCATCTTGTCATCTTCTCTTATTGGCAGGAAGTGTGCTGATTTGGTGAGACGATCAACTATTACCCAAATAGTATCAAAACCACTTGCAGTCCTTGGCAATTTAGTGATGAAATCTATGGTAATGTTTTCCCATTTCCATTCCGGGATTTCGGGTTGTTGAAGTAGACCTGATGGTTTCTGATGCTCAGCTTTGACCTTAGAACACGTCAAACATTCTCCTACGTATTTAGCAACATCGGCTTTCATACCCGGCCACCAAAAATATTTCTTGAGATCCTTGTACATCTTCCCCGTTCCAGGATGTATTGAGTATCTGGTTTTATGAGCTTCTCTAAGTACCATTTCTCTCATATCTCCAAATTTTGGTACCCAAATCCTTTCAGCCCTATACCGGGTTCCGTCTTCCCGAATATTAAGATGCTTCTCCAATCCTTTGGGTATTTCATCCTTTAAATTTCCCTCTTTTAAAACTCCTTGTTGCGCCTCCTTTATTTGAGTAGTAAGGTTATTATGAATCATTATATTCATAGATTTTACTCGAATGGGTTCTCTGTCCTTCCTGCACAAGGCATCGGCTACCACATTTGCCTTCCCCAGGTGGTAACGAATCTCAAAGTCGTAATCATTCAATAATTCAATCCACCTACGCTGCCTCATATTCAGTTGTTTCTGATTAAATATGTGTTGAAGACTTTTTTGGTCGGTATATATAATACTTTTGACCCCATATAAGTAGTGCCTCCAAGTCTTTAATGCAAAACAACCGCTCCTAATTCCAAATCATGAGTCGTATAATTTTGTTCGTGAATCTTCAATTGTCTAGACGCATAAGAAATCACCTTCGTTCGTTACATTAATACACATCCGAGACCTTGCTTTGATGCGTCACAATAAATCACAAAATCATCATTCCCTTCAGGCAATGACAATATAGGTGCCGTAGTTAGCTTTTTCTTCAATAACTGAAACGCTTTCTCTTGTTCATCATTCCATTCAAATTTCTTCCCTTTATGCGTTAATGCAGTCAAGGGTTTTGCTATTCTGGAAAAGTCTTGGATGAACCTTCTGTAATAACCAGCTAGTCCTAAAAACTGGCGTATGTGTTTCGGAGTTTTCGGGGTTTCCTACTTTTCAACAGTTTCTATCTTTGCCGGATCCACCTTAATACCTTCTTTGTTCACTATGTGACCGAGGAATTGAACTTCTTCCAACCAAAAAGCACACTTTGAAAACTTAGCGTACAATTCTTCCTTCCTCAATACTTCTAACACCTTTCTCAAATGTTCACCGTGTTCTTGGTCATTCTTTGAGTAAATAAGTATGTCATCAATGAAAACAATGACAAACTTGTCAAGGTATGGTCCACACATGTGACGACTCGGAAATTTTCAACCAAATTTAAACTTAACCTTTATATGTTTCTGACACGATAAGCAGAATTTGTAATGTTGAATCTCAAAAAGTTTAGAACTACATTCATGTAATCAATTACCCTTTGACCGTGTTCGACGATTCACGAACAATTATGTGTATATAGATATGTATATATAATATATAATATTAACTGAAAACATTAACAAAGTATTAGATATATGATACTTTACATAAACATATTTGTTTCGATATATTTATCGACAGAATTAAGAGATAATATCAAATGATTGAATTATCAGATACATTATGATATGATTACGGGCCTATGTTATGAGGTCCACTGTGATTTAAGAAATCTAATTTTTTACAACTCATTACTTAACCAGTATGATAAAGATAACGATATTTATATTTTATTTTATTAAATATATATATATATATATATATATATATATATATAACGATTTAAATTAATATTATATATATTTTTATATGCGTATTATACGTACATAGTTTTATACTTTTACTATACTTTAACTTTACCTTTACTTACTTTTACTTTACTTTAACTTTAATAATTCATACTTTAATAATTCACTTTAATAATTCATACTTTAATAATTCACTTTAATAATTCATACTTTAATAATTCACTTTAATAATTCATACTTTAATAATTCACTTTAATAATTCATACTTTAATAATTCACTTTAATAATTCAAAAATCTATTATAAATAGAATTCAATAGGTTTCATTATTTCATAGAAACTTGAAAATATATTTCTCTAAACTCTCTCAATCGAATTACATATATATATATATATATATATTTACTTAGTATTATTTCAAGATATTATTAGTGTACATAAAATACTACGACAGAGTTATATTCAGACGATTTCAAAATAAGTTTTCAAATGGGATAGAGCTAAGGAAATTATGGGTTATAGCTATGAAGGTTATGGGTATTGATCGAGGGTATTGCTCGTGAGGTCAACTTAATGTTTATCATTTTCGTTGCGTCTACGTACTTTCCTGCAATATTGAATCACAATATTGATACGTGAGCATTCATATCTTATCTTTTATATATTAATAGTGTATCCCTGACTAGTGCTCGAGTATATATGATTATGCATGTTTGTATGCTTAGTTTCGTCGTTAAATAGTTTATGATAAATCACGAATTTGATACATATGCTACTGAGATAAGTTATATGATATGCATGTCGTTGAAAATCTGAAGAAAAAAATTAATAACTTTTCATTTAGAAATCGTGTGGTTTCGATGAACGGATTAAAAGATATGGTCAACTGAATTATCATTAATTTTAATATTATTATTAAAACGATTATTATAACTATTATCAGTTGATGTTATTACTAAAATTATCTTTATTATTAAAAATTAATATTTTTATTGAAACTATCATTTTATTATTTTTATCATTATTATTATTATCAATATTATTTTATCAAATAAATATGCGTACAAAGATATTTTTACCACACGTAATGTAATTACATTAATAATACATACCACTATATTTTTATGATATTAAGTAAATTTTATAAATTTTATTATTTGAGATATATAAAAGTATATTTTTATCATATATGAATTTTAATATAAATTTTTATTTATTAATAAATGACTTGTATTATTTAGTATAATAAGATCTGATAAATATATTTAAATATATAAAACTACTATATATAAGTTATATAATAAACATGTATAGATTTTGGAAGTCATTTTGGGTCAAGTTGACTTTTGTTCACTTTTGCATGCCGGTCTCGAGCATTAGGATTGTGATACACTACGACTTGACCTAAATTGTTAGACAGATATTGACCAACATATAAATATATATACTTAATATAGGTTCGTGAATCTGAGACAAACACTGCACTTGTTCAGTGCCGTCATATACATAATTGCTACGAAATATAGTATTGTGAGTTTCATTTGCTCCCTTTTATATATATTTTTGGGCTGAGAATACATGCGCTGATTTATAAATGTTTTACGAAATAGGCACAAGTACTAAAACTAATTCTATGTGGGTTTAAACCAGAAATATACCCTTAGCTTGGTAACATTAAACTACTTGTCTATGTACGGTAGGCGCGAATCCTAAAGATAGATCTATTGGGTCTGACAAACCCCATCTTGACTATGGGATGCTTTAGTACTTCGAGGTTATTTTAAACACACCTGATCTGGTGTACTTCATAGGGTAAAACATGAACGTTAAAGCTTGTTACCGGGTGCCTACAACTTATAGAATACTTTTATACACTTGCGAGTGTACGGATATTTATAGAAACTGAAATCTTGTGGTCTATTACTATTACGGAAATGATGGATTATGATAAACTAATGAACTCACCAACCTTTTGGTTGACACTTTAAAGCATGTTTATTCTCAGGTATTAAAGAATTCTTCCGCTGTGCATTAGCTCATTTTAAGGATATTACTTGGAGTCATTCAAGACATACTTTAAAAGACGTTGCATTCGAGTCGTTGAGTTCATCAAGATTAATATTAAGTCAATTATAGTTGGATGTAATATGAAATGGTATGCATGCCGTCAATTTTTGATGTAAAGAAAGTTTGTCTTTTAAAAACGAATGCAATGTTTGTAAAACGTATCATATAGAGGTCAAATACTTCGCGATGTAATCAACTATTGTGAATCGTTTATAATGTATATGAACGGGTCCTTTCAGTTGGTATCAGAGCGGTGGTCTTAGCGAACCAGGTCTTGCATTAGTGTGTCTAACTGATAGTTGTTAAGATGCATTAGTGAGTCTGGACTTCGACCGTGTTTGCATGTCAAAAGTTTTGCTTATCAGTTTTAGTCGGAAATCATCTACTTACCATCCTTAGGAAATTACCTGCTTATCATTCTTAAGTCTAGACGCGTTTTCCTACATTTATTGCATAATAGTGTATAGACGAATTCTTATCTTAGCATATTTGTTACTGTGAACTTTGACTGACATCTTTCAAAGATTCCTCCGTAATTTATGGGATTTTGGTATTATATATACATATGTAAATTATATATTGAAGAATACCAAATCTAAATTCTACAATCTATTTCTTACCAAAAAAGTTCTTTCCCTGATCATACAAGATGGATCCCTCAACCAGTCCGAGTTCCTCGGATTCCGACAGCTATGCCGATATGGATTTCCACATGAGCTCCGAAAGCAGCGTGACCGGAATGGATCAACCAATTAGCCATCATCTATTCTGGATGAATTAGGGATGGATTCGTAATCTACTTAACCATTGGAGACAAGAAGAAGGCGATCCCTTTCATCCACCACATTGCCCTCTTGGCAATGAACCTGAAGCACTTACCTTCGAACCTGTCCGAAACACCATTTTCTCTCTCATTTCCAGAGTATCTCGTCATGATTATATACTACACCAAATTCTAGATCTTATTTATCCACTCGTCCGAACCGACAATCACCCCGGTGTAATAGAAGAAGTCAATGAGCTTCGCGCTCGGGTAGTGGCTTTGGAGAATATGGTGCAAAGGTTACAAACATCAGCAGTAGCACCAGCAGTATAACCAGTACCACCATCAACAACATCAACAGTACCATTACCACCATCAACAACAACCGCATCGCAAACCTCAACTTCACAATCTGTCCCACGAGCATCGACGTCATACGCCATGTAGATACCAAGGAATACCACAACGATGAAGTATTGATTCATAACTTCATTGGGGAAACATTCTACGGCGATTATGTAATTTCTAAAGTTTAGAAATTATCTATCTTAGCCTTAACCATAAATCAAATGAGTTTAATTTAATATTAACTCATTAAATCAATATTACATCTGAAGAAATATACACATATATATTTCCATAAAGACTGTAATAAAATTCTTTTGTACAAAATATTAATTGTGAAATTTTTTTTTTAACGGGTAGGTAATACCCGAGAGATATATAAATTCACAATTAATATGTTACATTCTTCGAATCTGATTCAACAAATAATCCATTATACTCCCTACTTTCACAACAATATACATTCTTTTATAGAAATCAAAACAACCATACTCATTCAAAATCTAATTACATATTCTGATTTTGAAATCTCAGAATTCGATTCAAGATATAACCGAAAGCATCACTCTTAGATTCCTACATCTTTCAAAACTATACTTTGACTTCAAAACTATCCTAGAACCTCATTTCTATTCATGGAACTCACAAAAATATTTGTATCATTCAAAATCTTAGAACATCATATGCATATTAACAATTACAATATGTGTTCAAACACTTCGAAATTCCTAAAGACATGCGAGATGATGATCCAACCACATATTACCCACTGTCATGCATCTGAAAAGCTCTCGAAACCAAAGTTATAGTTTAACACGTATCCGTGTCAGATCCTTTGATATTTATTACCAAATATAATTTTTCAATCTCTTTCCAAAATAGACAGTTTTGTCACAGCTCCAGCAAATCACCTTCATTTGTTTATACGAATAAACCTTATTATAACAATTACCCCTTCATCATTGTTACCGGGGAACCTTTCATATCTTGCCACATTAGCAGTAAACTTATCAACAACTTCATTAACCTTCGACTTAAGCCTCTCCGAAAAGCCACTATACTTATTCATTAAAACCCCATCATGTACTCACCTACATCCTGTAACAATAATTGTCACACCAACTACTGGGAATTAGCAATCAGTATTGTGAATTTCGCGACAATTTTACGTCAAAAGTTATACATATAACGTCTATCTCCTAGACTTACATACTTCGAATGTGAATTTTCTGAAAAACATCCCAAACTATGAACCAGTTCTCCGAAATTGGAAAAATGCTGATGAAGCAGCAAAAATTGTAAATGACTTTAACAGTCAAAAGTTTGATGATAAAGAATAGTATGGTGGTAAAGCTGAGAAAAAGAGAAGGTTTGAAACTGGAAAACGGATTGAGCAGACCATGAAGGAGGCTGTGGACAAATCACAAAGACTAAACCTGCCTTCAAAGGATCCAAATGATTCAGTGTCTACTGAAATCGTTAGCAAACACCTTACTTCTTATTCTAAACCTTCACAGACAAATCTTCTTCATCATCCATATTATCGTATCTTTTATTATAATATCTTCGATATTCCTGAAGATATTTTCACAGCTATTCTTATCCGATATCTTTTATCTCTTCGCAATATCTGCGTTACAACATAAAAAGAAACTGTGTTAGTTTCTAAATTTAAAAAAAAAAATTTTGAATTTAAAATAGGAATGTTTTTGAAGTAGTGTTGGGAACTGAAGCATGAGTTAGTATAATATAATGACACTTGATCAACGTGATTATATTATAGTAAGTCATGCTGAGTTTCTAATGGAATGTGATGATTCACAGAACATACCGTCATCATGTACTGTTTACACGACTCTTACATTCTACCCAATTTTCAAACATATTAAGAACATATCATCTTGATAGCTCTATATTTTCGGATATTCTGGTAATTTGCCAAATCAAGATCGTGCCATTACGATTTTCTTCTTGGAACATTAACTATGTTCATCAAAAAATTCATATCTACGAATTCTGGACTATTATCCGCTTGACTTAAGATCGGGAAGAGAAAATGAAAGCATGAAGCTCCGAAATATAATGGAGAATATAAAGCCTGATAACAACCCCGAAATTACAAACCGTGTATATAAATGCGTATAGCAATATAAAGACACGGGAGAATGAAAAACACAATAACCCCAAGGTAATGGTAGAAGAAAATAACTTCCTCCGGTGGTAGATGAAAAAGAAGAATGACAGATATGAAAGTTAAAAGTATATCAAGAATCAATACTGGATGAAGCATATTAACGACTGCTTTAAAGTACGAATTGGGGAGAAAGACTAGAAGGTGTGAGCTGTGGAAATAAAGAAACGAAGGGGGTGGAATTATAGTAAAATATCAGACAGAGAAATCGAGACAGATTATCGCATTTAATCAAAGAAGATCCTGATTTCCTTAATCGCCGAAGAACCAAATCTTATTGCAAAGATTTTCTTTAAATCTCATGAATTTCGGAAATCAATCATAACTACGTCATCGGTTAAAACGAATATACGTTTACTCATTTCACTCTCTTGCGATAGCTTCACTTATACTCTTCGCGTAATCAAATTGTTTTATCTATATTACTCAATGATGATAAAACTCTATTTATCAACTCATATTCGTAATGAAAACATTTTTATAGTTAGCCATGACGACCTCGATCAAATTTCGGGACGAAATTTCTTTAACGGGTAGGTACTGTGACGACTCGGAAATTTTCGACCAAATTTAAACTTAACCTTTATATGTTTCTGACACGATAAGCAGAATTTGTAATGTTGAATCTCAAAAAGTTTAGAACTACATTCATGTAATCAATTACCCTTTGACCGTGTTCGACGATTCACGAACAATTATGTGTATATAGATATGTATATATAATATATAATATTAACTGAAAACACTAACAAAGTATTAGATATATGATACTTTACATAAACATATTTGTTTCGATATATTTATCGACAGAATTAAGAGATAATATCAAATGATTGAATTATCAGATACATTATGATATGATTACGGGCCTATGTTATGAGGTCCACTGTGATTTAAGAAATCTATTTTTTTACAACTCATTACTTAACCAGTATGATAAAGATAATGATATTTATATTTTATTTTATTAAATATATATATATATATATATATATATATATATATAACGATTTAAATTAATATTATATATATTTTTATATGCGTATTATACGTACATAGTTTTATACTTTTACTATACTTTAACTTTACCTTTACTTACTTTTACTTTACTTTAACTTTAATAATTCATACTTTAATAATTCACTTTAATAATTCATACTTTAATAATTTACTTTAATAATTCATACTTTAATAATTCACTTTAATAATTCATACTTTAATAATTCACTTTAATAATTCATACTTTAATAATTCACTTTAATAATTCAAAAATCTATTATAAATAGAATTCAATAGGTTTCATTATTTCATAGAAACTTGAAAATATATTTCTCTAAACTCTCTCAATCGAATTACATATATATATATATATTTACTTAGTATTATTTCAAGATATTATTAGTGTACATAAAATACTACGACGGAGTTATATTCAGACGATTTCAAAATAAGTTTTCAAATGGGATAGAGCTAAGGAAATTATGGGTTATAGCTATGAAGGTTATGGGTATTGATCGAGGGTATTGCTCGTGAGGTCAACTTAATGTTTATCATTTTCGTTGCGTCTACGTACTTTCCTGCAATATTGAATCACAATATTGATACGTGAGCATTCATATCTTATCTTTTATATATTAATAGTGTATCCCTGACTAGTGCTCGAGTATATATGATTATGCATGTTTGTATGCTTAGTTTCGTCGTTAAATAGTTTATGATAAATCACGAATTTGATACATATGCTACTGAGATAAGTTATATGATATGCATGTCGTTGAAAATCTGAAGAAAAAAATTAATAACTTTTCATTTAGAAATCGTGTGGTTTCGATGAACGGATTAAAAGATATGGTCAACTGAATTATCATTAATTTTAATATTATTATTAAAACGATTATTATAACTGTTATCAGTTGATGTTATTACTAAAATTATCTTTATTACTAAAAATTAATATTTTTATTGAAACTATCATTTTATTATTTTTATCATTATTATTATTATCAATATTATTTTATCAAATAAATATGCGTACAAAGATATTTTTACCACACGTAATGTAATTACATTAATAATACATACCACTATATTTTTATGATATTAAGTAAATTTTATAAATTTTATTATTTGAGATATATAAAAGTATATTTTTATCATATATGAATTTTAATATAAATTTTTATTTATTAATAAATGACTTGTATTATTTAGTATAATAAGATCTGATAAATATATTTAAATATATAAAACTACTATATATAAGTTATATAATAAACATGTATAGATTTTGGAAGTCATTTTGGGTCAAGTTGACTTTTGTTCACTTTTGCATTCCGGTCTCGAGCATTAGGATTGTGATACACTACGACTTGACCTAAATTGTTAGACAGATATTGACCAACATATAAATATATATACTTAATATAGGTTCGTGAATCCGAGACAAACACTGCACTTGTTCAGTGCCGTCATATACATAATTGCTACGAAATACAGTATTGTGAGTTTCATTTTCTCCCTTTTTATATATATTTTTGGGCTGAGAATACATGCGCTGATTTATAAATGTTTTACGAAATAGGCACAAGTACTAAAACTAATTCTATGTGGGTTTAAACCAGAAATATACCCTTAGCTTGGTAACATTAAACTACTTGTCTATGTACGGTAGGCGCGAATCCTAAAGATAGATCTATTGGGTCTGACAAACCCCATCCTGACTATGGGATGCTTTAGTACTTCGAGGTTATTTTAAACACACCTGATCTGGTGTACTTCATAGGGTAAAACATGAACGTTAAAGCTTGTTACCGGGTGCCTACAACTTATAGAATACTTTTATACACTTGCGAGTGTACGGATATTTATAGAAACTGAAATCTTGTGGTCTATTACTATTACGGAAATGATGGATTATGATAAACTAATGAACTCACCAACCTTTTGGTTGACACTTTAAAGCATGTTTATTCTCAGGTATTAAAGAATTCTTCCGCTGTGCATTAGCTCATTTTAAGGATATTACTTGGAGTCATTCAAGACATACTTTGAAAGACGTTGCATTCGAGTCGTTGAGTTCATCAAGATTAATATTAAGTCAATTATAGTTGGATGTAATATGAAATGGTATGCATGCCGTCAATTTTTGATGTAAAGAAAGTTTGTCTTTTAAAAACGAATGCAATGTTTGTAAAACGTATCATATAGAGGTCAAATACTTCGCGATGTAATCAACTATTGTGAATCGTTTATAATGTATATGAACGGGTCCTTTCAACACACTCGGTTCATAAGGTCCATGAACACAGCTGGTGCATTAGTTAAACCAAACGGCATGACCATAAACTCGTAATGACCGTAACGTGTTCTGAAAGTAGTCTTTGGAATATCATCTTCTTTCACCCGCATTTGATGATACCCGGAACGTAAGTCAATCTTTGAATAAACAGACGAGCCGTGTAGTTGATCAAATAAGTCATCGATTCTCGGTAGTGGGTAGCGGTTCTTGATGGTAAGTTTGTTCAACTCTCGGTAGTCGATACACAACCTGAATGTACCATCTTTCTTCTTGACAAACAAAACAGGAGCTCCCCACGGTGATTTGCTTGGTCGAATGAAACCACGCTCTAAAAGTTCTTGTAATTGGCTTTGTAGTTCTTTCATCTCACTGGGTGCGAGTCTGTAAGGAGCACGAGCTATTGGTGCAGCTCCTGGTACAAGATCTATTTGAAATTCAACGGATCGATGTGGGGGTAATCCCGGTAATTCTTTCGGAAATACATCGGGAAATTCTTTTGCAATGGGAACATCATTGATGCTCTTTTCTTCAGTTTGTACTTTCTTGACGTGTGCTAGAACAGCATAGCAACCTTTTCTTATTAGTTTTTGTGCCTTCAAATTACTAATAAGATGTAGCTTCGTGTTGCCCTTTTCTCCATACACCATTAAGGGTTTTCCTTTTTCTCGTATAATGCGAATTGCATTTTTATAACAAACGATCTCTGCTTTCACTTCTTTCAACCAGTCCATACCGATTATCACATCAAAACTCCCTAACTCTACTGGTATCAAATCAATCTTAAATGTTTCGCTAACCAGTTTAATTTCTCGATTCCGACATATATTATCTGCTGAAATTAATTTACCATTTGCTAATTCGAGTAAAAATTTACTATCCAAAGGCGTCAATGGACAACTTAATTTAGCACAAAAATCTCTACTCATATAGCTTCTATCCGCACCCGAATCAAATAAAACGTAAGCAGATTTATTGTCAATAAGAAACGTACCCGTAACAAGCTCTGGGTCTTCCTGTGCCTCTACCGCATTAATATTGAAAACTCTTCCGCGGCCTTGTCCATCCGTGTTCTCCTGGTTCGGGCAATTTCTAATAATGTGGCCCGGTTTTCCACATTTATAACAAACTACATTGGCATAACTTTCTCCGACACTACTTGTTCCGCCATTACTCGTTCCGACACCATTTGTTCCTTTCGTTCTATTAACCCCTGGTCCGTAGACCTCACACTTCACCGCGCTATGACCATTTCTTTTACACTTGTTGCAAAATTTGGTGCAGAACCCCGAGTGATACTTTTCACACCTTTGGCATAGCTGCTTCTGATTGTTGTTGTTGTTGCGGTTATTATTGTTATTGGGATGATTGTTGTAGTTGCTGTTGTTGTTGTTGTTGTTGTTGTTGTTGTTGTTGGGCCGTTTGTTGTAGTTGCGATTGATGTTGCGATTGTTGGGATAATTGTTGCGATTATTGTTGTAATTGCTGTTGTTGTTGTATTGGTGATTCTTATCACCGTTTTCCTCCCACTTTCTTTTGACTTGCTTCACATTGGCCTCTTAAGCAGTCTGTTCTTTAATTCTTTCTTCAATCTAGTTCACTAGTTTGTGAGCCATTCTACATGCCTGTTGTATGGAGGCGGGCTCTTGTGAACTTATATCTTCTTGGATTCTTTCCGGTAATCCTTTCACAAACGCGTCGATCTTCTCTTCCTCATCTTCGAACGCTCCCGGACACAATAGGCACAATTCTGTGAATCGTCTTTCGTACGTGCTAATATCAAATCCTTGGGTTCGTAACCCTCTAATTTCTGTCTTGAGCTTATTGACCTCGGTTCTGGGACGGTGTTTCTCGTTCATCAAGTGCTTGAATGCTGACCACGGTAGTGCGTACGCATCGTCTTGTCCCACTTGCTCTAGATAGGTATTCCACCATGTTAACGCAGAACCTGTGAAGGTATGCGTAGCGTACTTCACTTTGTCCTCTTCAGTACACTTACTTATGGCAAACACCGATTCGATCTTCTCGGTCCACCGTTTCAATCCGATCGGTCCTTCGGTTCCATCAAATTCCAAAGGTTTGCAGGCAGTGAATTCTTTGTAGGTGCATCCTACACGATTTCCTGTACTGCTAGATCCAAGGTTATTGTTTGTATGTAGCGCAGCCTGTACTGCGGCTATGTTTGAAGCTAGAAAAGTACGGAATTCCTCTTCATTCATATTCATGGTGTGTCGAGTAGTCGGTGCCATTTCCTTCAAAATAGTCAAATGGAACAAGTTAATCATACAGAATATTAAGAGTAGTTAATAGTATTTCGTAGCATAATATGAACTTATTTATAAAAGCTTTTTCTTCATATTAGCGTTTTATAAGTTTAAATTCGGGTAGTACCTACCCGTTAAGTTCATACATAGTAGCTAATATACAATTCAACTACTACAATTCTATATGAAAAACTGATTATAATAATATTTCGCGTTCAAACTTTTACACAATATTTTACAAACTTACAATACCGCTTATTTTACATATAGCATGAAATATAGCACACAATAAATTTGATACAAGATGGTTGTGAAGATAATTCTAGCAAGTACACAAGTCGTTCAGCAAAGGCAATAAAGACACGTAATTCATACGTCCAGAAACAAGTCATGCATTCTGGTTTTACTAGGATTACTTCCCATCCTTGGTCTTGTGGAACATAACCGTTATGGCCGTTGATAAGACAGCGTGTTGTAACGTCGTCAAAGGGACGAGGGTTACGTAATTTCCAACAGTCCCGTAACAATCTAAAAACCTCATTTCTTACCCCAATTACCGACTCCGTCACTTGTGGGAACGTTTTGTTTAATAGTTGTAGCCCTATGTTCTTGTTCTCACTTTGGTGAGAAGCGAACATTACTAATCCGTAAGCATAACATGCTTCTTTATATTTCATGTTAGCCGCTTTTTCTAAATCACGAAGTCCAATATTCGGATATATTGAGTCAAAATAATTTCTTAACCCATTGCGTAAAATAACATTTGGGTTCCCCGCAATATATGCGTCAAAGTAAACACATCGTAACTTATGGATTTCCCAATGTGATATCCCCCATCTTTCGAACGAAAGCCTTTTATAAACCAAGGCATTCTTAGAACGTTCTTCGAATGTCTTACAAACTGATCTCGCCTTAAATAGTTGTGCCGAAGAATTCTGACCGACTCTAGACAAGATTCCATCAATCATGTCTCCGGGTAGGTCTCTTAAAATATTGGGTTGTCTATCCATTTTGTGTTTTTATACTGTAAAATAGACAAGAGTTAGATTCATAAAAAAAATACTTATTAATACAAGCAATTTTTACATATATCATAAAGCATAAGCACACTATATTACATATATTACACCACACGAATACAACTATCTTATTCCGACTCGCTTGTTTCTTCTTCTTCGGTTTTGGTTCGTTTTGCCAAGTTTCTAGGGATATATGATGTTCCCCTAATACGAGCCGTCGTTTTCCACATTGGTTTAGAAAAACCTGATGGTTTAGAGGTTCCCGGGTCATTGTTACAACTTAAGGACTTCGGGGGTTGACGATACATATAAAGTTCATCGGGGTTGGAATTAGATTTCTCTATTTTTATGCCCTTTCCCTTATTATTTTCTTTTGCCTTTTTAAATTCAGTTGGGGTAATTTCTATAACATCATCGGAATTCTCGTCGGAATCCGATTCATCGGAGAATTGGTAATCCTCCCAATATTTTGCTTCCTTGGCGGAAACACCATTGACCATAATTAACCTTGGTCGGTTGGTTGAGGATTTCTTTTACTTAAACGTTTTATTATTTCCCCCACCGGTTCTATTACTTCATCCGGTTCCGATTCTTCTTCTGGTTTCGATTCTTCTTCCGGTTCCGACTCTTCTTCCAGTTCCTCTTCGGGAACTTGTGAATCAGTCTACGAATCATTCCAATTTACATTTGACTCTTCATTATTATTAGGTGAGTCAATGGGACTTGTTCTAGAGGTAGACATCTATCACATAATATCAAACGCGTTAAGAGATTAATATATCACATAATATTCACATGTTAAAAATATATAGTTTCCAACAAAATTTGTTAAGCAATCATTTTTTCAAGTAAACACGGTCGAAGTCCAGACTCACTAATGCATCCTAACAAACTCGATAAGACACACTAATGTAAAATTCTGGTTCTCTAAGACCAACGCTCGGATACCAACTGAAATGTCCCGTTCTTATTGATTAAAAACGTTCCATATTAATTGATTTCGTTGCGAGGTTTTGACCTCTATATGAGACGTTTTTCAAAGACTGCATTCATTTTAAAACAAACCATAACCTTTATTTCATAAATAAAGGTTTAAAAAGCTTTACGTAGATTATCAAATAATGATAATCTAAAATATACTGTTTACACACGACCATTACATAATGGTTTACAATACAAATATGTTACATCGAAATCAGTTTCTTGAATGCAGTTTTTACACAATATCATACAAACATGGACTCCAAATCTTGTCCTTATTTTAGTATGCAACAGCGAAAGCTCTTAGTATTCACCTGAGAATAAACATGCTTTAAACGTCAACAAAAATGTTGGTGAGTTATAGGGTTAACCTATATATATATATCAAATCGTAACAATAGACCACAAGATTTCATATTTCAATACACATCCAATACATAGAGATAAAAATCATTCATATGGTGAACACCTGGTAACCGACATTAACAAGATGCATATATAAGAATATCCCAATCATTCCGGGACACCCTTCGGATATGATATAAATTTCGAAGTACTAAAGCATCCGGTACTTTGGATGGGGTTTGTTAGGCCCAATAGATCTATCTTTAGGATTCGCATCAATTAGGGTATCTGTTCCCTAATTCTTAGATTACCAGACTTAATAAAAAGGGGCATATTCGATTTCGATAATTCAACCATAGAATGTAGTTTCACGTACTTGTGTCTATTTTGTAAATCATTTATAAAACCTGCATGTATTCTCATCCCAAAAATATTAGATTTTAAAAGTGGGACTATAACTCACTTTCACAGATTTTTACTTCGTCGGGAAGTAAGACTTGGCCACTGTTCGATTCACGAACCTATAACAAATATGTACATATATATCAAAGTATGTTCAAAATATATTTACAACACTTTTAATACATTTTGATGTTTTAAGTTTATTAAGTCAGCTGTCCTCGTTAGTAACCTACAACTTGTTGTCCGCAGTTAGATGTACAGAAATAAATCGATAAATATTATCTTGAATCAATCCACGACCCAGTGTATACGTATCTCAGTATTGATCACAACTCAAACTATATATATTTTGGAATCAACCTCAACCCTGTATAGCTAACTCCAACATTCACATATAGAGTGTCTATGGTTGTTCCGAAATATATATAGATGTGTCGACATGATAGGTCGAAACATTGTATACGTGTCTATAGTATCTCAAGATTACATAATATACAATACAAGTTGATTAAGTTATGGTTGGAATAGATTTGTTACCAATTTTCACGTAGCTAAAATGAGAAAAATTATCTAATCTTGTTTTACCCATAACTTCTTCATTTTAAATCCGTTTTGAGTGAATCAAATTGCTATGGTTTCATATTGAACTCTATTTTATGAATCTAAACAGAAAAAGTATAAGTTTATAGTCGGAAATATAAGTTACAAGTCGTTTTTGTAAAGGTAGTCATTTCAGTCGAAAGAACGACGTCTAGATGACCATTTTATAAAACATACTTCCACTTTGAGTTTAACCATAATTTTTGGATATAGTTTCATGTTCATAATAAAAATCATTTTCCCAGAATAACAACTTTTAAATCAAAGTTTATCATAGTTTTTAATTAACTAACCCAAAACAGCCCGCGGTGTTACTACGACGGCGTAAATCCGGTTTTACGGTGTTTTTCGTGTTTTCAGGTTTTAAATCATTAAGTTAGCATATCATATAGATATATAATATGTGGTTATTTGATTTTAAAAGTCAAGTTAGAAGGATTAACTTTTATTTGCGAACAAGTTTAGAATTAACTAAACTATGTTCTAGTGATTACAAGTTTAAACCTTCGAATAAGATAGCTTTATATGTATGAATCGAATGATGCTATGAACATCATTACTAACTTAAGTTCCTTGGATAAACCTACTGGAAAAGAGAAAAATGGATCTAGCTTCAATGGATCCTTGGATGGCTCGAAGTTCTTGAAGCAGAATCATGACACGAAAACAAGTTCAAGTAAGATCATCACTTGAAATAAGATTGTTATAGTTATAGAAATTGAACCAAAGTTTGAATATGATTATTACCTTGTATTAGAATGATAACCTACTATAAGAAACAAAGATTTCTTAAGGTTGGATGATCACCTTACAAGATTGGAAGTGAGCTAGCAAACTTGTAAGTATTCTTGATTTTATGTAACTAGAACTTGTAGAATTTATGAAGAACACTTAGAACTTGAAGATAGAACTTGAGAGAGATCAATTAGATGAAGTAAATTGAAGAATGAAAGTGTTTGTAGGTGTTTTTGGTCGTTGGTGTATGGATTAGATATAAAGGATATGTAATTTTGTTTTCATGTAAATAAGTCATGAATGATTACTCATATTTTTGAAATTTTATGAGATATTTCATGCTAGTTGCCAAATGATGGTTCCCACATGTGTTAGGTGACTCACATGGGCTGCTAAGAGCTTATCATTGGAGTGTATATACCAATAGTACATACATCTAAGAGCTGTGTATTGTACGAGTACGAATACGAGTGCATACGAGTAGAATTGTTGATGAAACTGAACGAGGATGTAATTGTAAGAATTTTTGTTAAGTAGAAGTATTTTGATAAGTGTATTGAATTCTTTCAAAAGTGTATAAATACATATTAAAACACTACATGTATATACATTTTAACTAAGTCGTTAAGTCATCGTTAGTCGTTACATGTAAGTGTTGTTTTGAAACCTTTAGGTTAACGATCTTGTTAAATGTTGTTAACCCAATGTTTATAATATCAAATGAGATTTTAAATTATTATATTATCATGATATTATCATGTATGAATATCTCTTAATATGATATATATACATTAAATGTCTTTACAACGATAATCGTTACATATATGTCTCGTTTAAAAATCATTAAGTTAGTAGTCTTGTTTTTACATATGTAGTTCATTGTTAATATACTTAATGATATGTTTACTTATCATAGTATCATGTTAACTATATATATATCCATATATATGTTATCATATAGTTTTTACAAGTTTTAACGTTCGTGAATCACCGGTCAACTTGGGTGGTCAATTGTCTGTATGAAACATATTTCAATTAATCAAGTCTTAACAAGTTTGATTGCTTAACATGTTGGAAACATTTAATCATGTAAATATCAATCTCAATTAATATATATAAACATGGAAAAGTTCGGGTCACTACAATTACAACCGAATAGTCTTGCAATATCATTTACCTCATTTGAATCAACACAAATGCCGAATAAATTACTTTTATTGTAATTCACTTTCAACCCGGAAGTTAATTCGAAGCATTTCAAAAGTTTCAAGAGGTTTGTAATATTGGCCAAGCTCCACTCACCGAAGAAAATCGTATCATCCGCGTATTGAAGGTGGGATAACGTGAAAAGTTCGGGTCACTACAACTTTGATTTAGGAAACCTTTCCTTTTTAACGGTATTCGGAATAATTAGTGACCTACGAGTAAGATAAAATATGTCAATTAATGATAGCTGGACAAGGGTTAGTAGAAATTCCTACTTAGCTTTCAATGCATGCCCTACAATAATTGCCCCGTGATTTTGATAAGATAAAATTAATTAACCTTCATATTATGTATTGTGAAAGTAAAATTAGGGAATATAGGTAAATTAGAAAATAGATATTGACAAGTTAAGTAGATCGACATTTTACATTAAAATGATTTCATACGTTTGATTTTCCCTTAGACTTAATCTTACGAGTCATGATTAAAATGGAAATTTAAAACCTTGAAACCTGATATGATTCATATATGATATTACTTTCTTAAACAAAAATGTCTTTTCGATATAATAGACTTTTATTATTAAAAATGTCTTATGACATAACAACTTCTATTATTATAACCTTTGTAATAAAATGATTTTTGAATATAAATTAATTTGATTTTTAAAATATTTTATGAACGTTTGTATATAAATAAACTATATCAACTTTAAACTTTAAATACAAAAGTTACGAAATAGTAATTCTTAATATTTAAACGATTTCTAAATATATAAGTTTTGAATGACATTAGTTTTGAAAAACGACATTAAGTAAATAATTCAAAATTATATTTCGAAATGAAAATATAAATATATATAATTTAGTCATACAACGTCCCGATTTAAACTAATATATTTTGACAAACAACGAACCACTGATTTATAGAAGCAAATGACCACAACGCTCAATTTTATAAGTTACATTTATTATAAGGTAATTTGTTGATGAGAAAGTCAAATTATTAATAAGAGTACACGTCGCGTAACGTAAAAGGCTAGTTTTCTAAACGTAAGAAAGTGCGTTCGAAAAACCAAAAGTGGTACATGAGTCGAGTGACAACGTACGAGTCATTTATGTAAAAATTACATTTTTACCATGAACGTAAATATAATATAATATATAAGTAAGTATATAAATTAAATATAATATATATATATATATATATATATATATATATATATATATATATATATATATATATATATATATATATATATATATATATATATATATATATTTATTTATTTATATATATATATATATTAATATTAATCAAGTGTCGGCAAGGGAAAAACAATCGATGCCAGCTGGAACACAAGCCCATGCAATCGTATGAGCTGTTTGCATTCAATCCTTGCTGTCACATGGAACATGGGGTCATCAAACTCCTTTAAATTTGATCAAAAACTGGTTCCTGATTCATTTCATGTATATCTATCTATCGTACTCTCTCTCTATATATATTAATTATAATAATAATAATAATGATGATAATAATAATTATTATTATTATTATTATTATTATTATTAATATTATTATTATTAATCATATGATTATTATTAGTAGTATTAGGAGTAACTAGTATTAGTATTATACATAAAATACTACGACAAGGAGTATGCGCGAGTTATTGCAACATGGGTTTTATGAGTATGATAGGGCTAAGGAAATTATGGGTTATAACTATGGAGGTGATGAGTATGATTCATGGGTTTGTTCGTGAGGTCAATATAGTGTTTATCATCTCCGTTGCGTTTACGTACCTTTCCAGCAATATTGAATCTCAATATTGATACGTGAGTACTCATAATTTAACTTTTATATATTAATAGTGTATCCCTGACTAGTGCTCGAGTATATAGGATTATACATGCCTGTACTTTTGATATTGCCATTAGATAGGTTATGTTGAATCCTGAATTAGTTACATATGCGGTTGAGATAAGATATGCATGTCGTTAGAAAGCTAGCGGAAAATTAAGAACTTTTCATTTAGATATCGAATGGTTTCGATGAATGGATTAGAAGTTATACTCAATTGAATCTTTATATTATTATTAAAAATATTTATTATTATCATCGTTATTATCGTCGTTATAATTTTTATCTAATTATTATTATTATTATTATTATTATTATTATTATTATCATTATCAATAAAAAGTATTATCATTAAAAATTGTTATTTTTATTATTACTATCGTTATTATCGTTAAAGTTATAATTAAGTATTATCATTAATATTATCATAAAATTTATTATCATTAGTATTATTATAATTAAAAACTAATATAAGTAACACCTAATTATTATGATTACTATTATTATCATTAACATGAACACGATATAAAAGACGATTAAAAGCTATTATACGAATCGATTAGGAAATAATGTGTATGAGTATCATTATGAAATTAAAATATTGTAAGATATTGATTTAGATAAAATTATCATTCTTATTTTTATTATTACTATTATTATTAAAAGTATTGTTAAAACTATCATTTTAACGAAAATTATCATTTTTATAGAAATGTCATTGTTATTATAAAATATCATTATTATTACCATTTTAAATAGAGTTATTATTTTAAAGTTAATATTAAAAATATCGTAAATATTAAAATTATCATAATCAGAATTATCGTTTTATCATAATATCACTTTTAGTAAATATAAATATTGATATTTTTATTAATAGAATAATAATGATTATTATTACAAAATAATACAACTTTTACTTATTATTATTATCAATGTTATTTTATCAAATTAATATGTAATACAAAGATATATTACTATGTGTAATATAATTACGTTATTATTACCTATCATATTATTCTTATGATATTAAATGAATAATAATGATTATTATTACAAAATAATACAACTTTTACTTATTATTATTATCAATGTTATTTTATCAAATTAATATGTAATATAAAGATATTTTACTATGTGTAATATAATTACGTTAATATTACCTATCATATTATTTTTATGATATTAAATGAACTTTATAAATTTTATTACTTAAGATATATAAAAGTATATTTTTATTATATAAAATTTTAATAATAAATAAATTATATTATTTATTCTAATAAAATTTTTTAAAAATATAAAACGACGATATTTAAACTATATAATAATCATGTATAAATTTTGGAAATCATTCTGAGTAAAATTGACTTTTGTTGACTTTTGCATATTAGTCTCGAGCATTAGGATTGTGATACACTATGATCTGACCTAAATTGTTAGACAAATATTGACCAACATATAAATATATATAATTAATATTGGTTCGTGAATCCAAGGCCAACCCTGCACTTGTTCAATGATGTTATATGTATTTTTACTACGAAATACAGTATGGTGAGTTTCATTTGCCTTTTTACCCTTTATATTTTTGGGCTGAGAATATATGCGCAACTTTTATAAATGTTTTACAAAATAGACACAAGTGATCGAAACTACATTCTATGGTTGGATTATCGAATCAAATATGCCCCTTTTTAGCTTGGTAGCCTAAGAATTAGGGAAATGGCCCCTAATTGACGTGAATCCTAAAGATAGATCTATGGACCTTGACAAGTCCCATTCGGGTTACGAATGCTTTAGTACTTCGATTATCATGTCCGATGAGAGTCCCGGAATAATGGGGATATTCTATATGCATCCTGTTAGTTCGATTATCAAGCGTTCACCATATGAATGATTTTTATCTCTATGCCGTGCGAAATGCCTGATATGAGATTATATTTATGAGAAATTGAAATGAAATCTTGTGGTCTATTAAAAATATGGAATTGATGGATTATGAAAAACTAATGAACTCACCAACCTTTTGGTTGACACTTGATAATGCTAAAAACGAACATATATTTCATAGCATTATTCCTCAAGAAAGACAAGCTTTTAGTTGCAATTGTTCTATTTACAAGTGATATTCGTTTAAATAATAAAAGGTGAAGACAAAAGACAGATTCGACGAATTGAAGACGCAAACGACCAAAAAGCTCAAAAGTACAAAAGACAATCAAAGAGGTTCCAATTATTGATAAGAAACGTCTCGAAATTACAAGAGTACAAGATTCAAAACACAAAGTACAAGATATTAAATTGTACTGATAAGGCTAAAAAGGAACATATATTTCATAGCAATATCCCTCCTAAATAATAGGTTTTCATATGTAATTGTATTATATTTTCATTGTAATTGTTTAAATAAATAAGTGCAAAGACAAAAGGCGAAAACGAAGATTTGAAGACACAAACGTCCAAAAAGCTCAAATGTTCAAGATACAATTCAAAAGGTTCAATTTATTGATGAAAAACGTCTAAAAATGACAAGAGTACAAGTTACAAATCGCAAAGTACAAGATATTAAATTGTACGCAAGGACGTTCGAAAATCCGGAACCGGGACATGAGTCAACTATCAACGCCCGACGCAACGGACCAAAAATTACAAGTCAACTATGCACAAGAATATAATATAATATTTAAATAATTATATAAATTATTTATATATTATATATATTTAAAAATTATGTCGACAAGCTATGAGACAAATGATCCTGAGCTGGATTTTCAAACTCCGCGACTCGCGGAGTTTGAAGGCTAAAAACTCCACGACTCGCGGAGCTGTCAGAAATCAAAACTCCTATAAAAGGTCACGAATTCTGCGAGTAAAAAATATATAATAATAATATACTCCGTAAGATAATAAATAAATAAATATAATATATATATATATATATATATATATATATATATATATATATATATATATATATATATATATATATATATATATATATATATATATATATATATATATATATATATATATATATATATATATATATATATATATATATATATATATATATATATATAGTATAGATTAGTGTTATATTAGATTAGTTCGGGTTATGTAAAGGTTATTTTACGGGTTTTTGAAGTCGAAATTCTGTCCGTGTAACACTACGCGATAAATACTCAATGTAAGTTATGTTCTCCTTTTTAAATTAATGTCTCGTACTTAAGTTATTATTAAGCTTATTTGAGCCAAAGTAATCATGATGTTGGACTAAATATTAAAGACGGGGTAATTGGGCTTTGTACCATAATTGGGGTTTGGACAAAAGAACGACACTTGTGGAAATTAGACTATGGGCTATTAATGGGCTTTATATTAAATTAAAGATACCTCGTTAATTTAATATAAAGGTTATGATTTGACGTATCTATATATAACCACAAACGCTTAATCGGACACGATGGGCGGGATATTTATAAGTACGAATTATTGTTCATTTGACCGGACACGGGGATGGATTAATAGTCAATGGACTCATTAAAACAGGGGTGGATTACATTCAAGGGTAATTGGTGTAATTGTTAACAAAGTATTTAAACTTTGGTTTACACACAGTCGATAACCTGGTGTATTCATTAAGCAAAGTATTAAGACCTTGTTACAGTTCGAATCCCCAGTTAGTTGGAATATTTGACTTCGGGTATAAGGTTAAATTTGCCGAGCAGTTTATAATTATGACCGATGAACTATTATGGACAAAAACCAGATAGGTTTCAAATACATCCAGGACAAAGGACAATTAACCCAGGACAATAAATTAAAATCAAAACATCAAACATCATGGTTACGAAAGTTTAAATAAGCATAATATATTTTATTTCATATTTCCTCGTACTTTTATTTATTGTCATTTTAATTATTGTTATTTATTTTATATTGTTATTTAAATATCGTCATTTACTATACGCTTCGCTTAAAATATAAATCGACAAACCGGTCATTAAACGGTAAACCCCTTTTATATATTATTAAATATAATTATATATATTTTGTACAAATATAGTTGTTTAAAAATATAGAGTGCAATAAGCCCGCTCCCTGTGGAACGAACCGGACTTACTAAAAACTATACTACTCTACGATTAGGTACACTGCCTATAGTGTTGTAGTAAGGTTTAGGTATATCCCATTTGTAAATAAATAATTAAAACTTGTGTAATTTGTAACGTATTTCGTAGTAAAATATAGTACTATCACGTACCCCCACGCTACCACATCAAGTTTTTGGCGCCGCTGCCGGGGACTTGGCGAAACGCTATATTTTTAATATATATATTTGTATAAATATATTTTTAGAAAAACAATATCAAAAAAAATAAAAAATAAAAAAAATTAAAATATATATATAAATCTAGTTTTGCGATTTTTATTTATAAAATTATAAAGTAGTTATATTTTTATTTTAGTTTTTAAATATAAGTTTTTATTATATAAATATTTAGATTTTAAAACAGAAAAATAAAAAAAAAACACGTCGAATTAAAAACTGTACCAGAGTTGAATATTGGAACCCCGCGACTCGCGGGGTTTGCTGCTTGAAATACCGCGACTCGCGGAGACACTCTGACACACGTGACAGAACCCTAATTTCACATTAATTACGGATTTTATTATTATTATTATTATTAATAAACCCTAATTAGTTTAATTATTATAATTAGTTTAAGTTATTTTTAATTAAATTGTATTTTAAATTTTAATTAGTTTTATTATATGTAAAATTAATAGTTTTAATAAATAAATAATATAAAAATATTTTTATAAAAATTGTACTTTTTACAACTTTTTGTATATTTTTATATTTTGTCCCTTTTTAATCGTTTTAGCGTAATATTTGTATTTTTAGCTCATATTTAGTTTTAAACTTAGTTTTTGCCATAGTTATTTTTACTTCTAGATTTTTAGGCTTTGCCGTAAAATCCCTTAAGTGTTTTTTCTTTAGACTAAGATTTAGGTGCTTTAGAATTTTGCGACGCCGTTTTTATATTTTAGTACCTTTTTAAGTTATTACCATTTGGGATATAGTTTTTCTTTTAAGCTTTAATATTTTTAGAAGCAACTTTTAATTCTTAGTTTTTAATTCCTTTTTAAGTTACGACTCGCTATTTTCTTATTTTTATTTTTCGACGTTTTTCGACGCGCATTCTTTTTCTTTCTTATTTCTCGACGCTTTAGTTTTTAGGACTTAGAAATTTTCTCTATTTCTTATCTAATATCTCAAACAAAAAGAAAAATTATTTAAGTGGTTAAATTAATGGACGTTGACAATTTTCTGCTTCGTAGTAATAGTTGGATTTGTTAGTGGCTGAGTTGTGAGCTTCCGATTTAAAGGGTTCTGGCTCCCTGCTGCATCTTTTGGCTATTCGAAACGTGGGCAAAAGCAGAAAAGTCTATTAATTGGACAACTTATATAAGTTTTTCTATTTTTATAACTAATAGGATAATTAGTAAATGCACCACATTGTAGCTAAAATTTGGCCATCGCAATAAAATGGAAAATTTTGAAAACAAGGCTATGGAAACTCTTTTTGATATCCAAAATCAATTAAATCAATACTCTCAAATGAGTGTTGATGACAATTCGTTCGGTCAATCTTGGATCACGAATGACGAAACAATAACTGGTTGTGAAATCTGTGGAGATTATCACTCAACATGGGAATGTTATTATTACGTTCCTATGAAAAATTACGCACCCACGGAACCTGAATGGAATGATTATGAAGAATACAATTCAAATTGGGATTATTCCCAAGAATATATCCAAACTCAACAACCAGTAGACGAGGAAAATTACGTGTCTGGAAATTTATTAGACAATATGAAAATCAAACTCGAAGAACTCAATGCTCAAAATGAACAAATGAGAGAGTTTGTAAACCGGCAAGCTGAAACTCTATCAGACTACACACCTGTTGATCTGAGGAGTCGTGTGCAAGAAAATCTCATATCATCGAATTTTGATGAATTCGAGAGCTCCGAAATCACCAACTATCCCGATGATACTTTTTATTCAGTCATACCAATTTCACAATATATCGACACATTAGCCTCTACCGACGAAATCATCGATCCATCAATGGATAAAGAAGAAGTAAGGGTAACAAATTGGTTCTCTTGGGAATACGATAACGTTGAAAATTTTACCCCCAAGGCCAAACCGAACTTCACCATTCCACAACCTTCCAACCCAATATTCTCAATAGACGAGTCATCCACCGGAAATGAACTACGAGCTGTAATAGATAATGACACCTCGAATTTCACCCAATTGGGTAATAGAGGTGAAAACTTTGACGTCGAGAATAAAAGGAAGGAAACGTTAGAAATTGTCCACCCTATAATATGTATGTCGGTGTATATCGATCCATTTGACCAAGAACCAGAAAAGAGACATATTCATTTACTAAAAGCTACACTTAAAAAAAAATTAAGTAGTGACGATCGGGTGGTTCTAAACTTTAAACCCATTTATATATTTTATACCACCCGAGATGTAAATAACTGGCTCACTATTCTAATTCGTGAAACTTATTCTACCGACTTCACATGTCGTCAGCTAAGTGTGGGGAAGTTTAACCCCACTTAACGTTAAATTAGGGGTTCGGGTTAGTGCATAACTCGTTAATAAACATGCATAATAAGTTAGGGTAAAAGACGCATTTTCAAAGATTAGCAAACAGTCTAGAAAAGCAACCGTTTTTGAAGAAAAACATGTGTGATAAAACAATAAAAGGAATGAACGATGAGGCGCGCCATCTATCATTCGACGAGCTTTGTAAGTACAATCTAGGTATTCTTAATCACTTTTCTACACTAATCACCCTCATGAATTTATAATTAGAGTCTGATTTCATGCAAATGAGGGCATTGCATGATCTTAAGTGTGGGAAAAGGTTATAAATTCTCTCGGATCTATTCTTGGCTTATTTTCTAAATTTTGTGAAAATTTTAAAAAAAAAAAATAAAAATTTCAACTAAATGAATTCAAAATCATGTTTATACATATTTATGAACGGTGAAAACTAGGTGTTAATACCGAAATTATCGTTACCTCGGAAAGGACATAAATTGAGAAACACCCTAAAACGATTGAATTCATTTAAAATGGAATAAAGGAGAATAAAAAGGCAAAGAAAGAAACTAAGTGTGGGGAGAATGTACCAAGTTATTCAATTAAAAACTATATATCACATGTTTCTGTAAAGTTATTGCAGGTGCTTTTGTTTTGGACTAAATTAACTGTTTTACCCGATTTACTGTAATATATTTGAAAGAAAAGATGGATCTACACGATGAATCAATTCCATCATTAAAAGGAAGTAAAGTCTTCCGAAAAAGACACGCGCTTCTTGATTTAGGTCATGAAGTTGTCGTCCAGACCAGCTGTAGGTTGACGAAAAATCTAGAAAAGTCATCTCTAAAATTAGCAGGAAATCCACGGACCTCAGCATCAAACAGGGTCGCCAAGTGGTCAGATTTATCCTAACCATGAGAAGGATTTATCTCGTACAATGGGGGGGGCACCGTGCAAATTAGCTTGATAAGACTAATGAATCAGATCCCCAGAAAGGATAATCTCCTTAAAGATCAAAAATCAGCTTTTAAGCCTGATATTACTCAATCCTTGAGATTGACCTTAAAGATTGAGAATTACAAACTCATGGAATTCAATGATATCTAAACTCGAGCTTGAACGAGAAAATATTTTGATCAAAAATAAAACCGATTTGTTTTCTGAAAACCCATTTTCAATGCGTTAATTACCTTTGAACGTAAAATCCTAGGAATTCACCTGGAATTCATTAGGTCACCTGAACCAAATCGGGTGTCAACCGTAAGAACGATGGTTGCATAGCATGGTCGGAGACAGGACCTTGTGCCAGACCGAAAAATCATAGGATGATCTTTACTATTGCTCCTACAAAGGATAGTAATAGCATCCGACACGTTTATAGACCATAATCAAAAGCAAGTCATGGGACATTGCCTTAACAGTTTCTTGTTCATCGCTTTCCTTTACAACCGGACGGTAGTTTACCGAAAGGTAATATACGGAGCAAGTATACTGGATGTGTTGCTTTCCCAATACAAGGTTAGCAAGTGGGTAACACAAAACCACAAGTGTTGAGCTAAAATTTTCAAATCTAAAACCCACACAACCCACAAAAATAATTTGCAAACACCGGTGAAGGGTTATTCCGGAAAATTTATCTAGGGTAAAAACTAGATAGAATTTTCAAAAGATCAAATGTTTTCATAAAGATCCAATTTCCTTACGGATCTAAATTTTCTTAGTCATGTGGGACTGTAAACCGCCTTTCAAATGTGCACTTTGCTTTGGAAACCGAAAGTAAATCGGCTATTTGATTGCAAGTGTCGTTGACCTAAACCCGAGGCAACTGTGGATGACACACCCACCTTTAACCATGGTTCTATCGTTACTATCATTGTTTATACCACCATATCAAAATCACTGATGTACAAAGTATGATGAATAAAAAAGTGATTCATGTATGTTTTTATTTCAAATTCTGTATTGCTTGAGGACAAGCAACGCTCAAGTGTGGGGATGTTTGATAAGGCTAAAAAGGAACATATATTTCATAGCAATATCCCTCCTAAATAATAGGTTTTCATATGTAATTGTATTATATTTTCATTGTAATTGTTTAAATAAATAAGTGCAAAGACAAAAGGCGAAAACGAAGATTTGAAGACACAAACGTCCAAAAAGCTCAAATGTTCAAGATACAATTCAAAAGGTTCAATTTATTGATGAAAAACGTCTAAAAATGACAAGAGTACAAGTTACAAAATGCAAAGTACAAGATATTAAATTGTACGCAAGGACGTTCGAAAATCCGGAACCGGGACATGAGTCAACTATCAACGCCCGACGCAACGGACCAAAAATTACAAGTCAACTATGCACAAGAATATAATATAATATTTAAATAATTATATAAATTATTTATATATTATATATATTTAAAAATTATGTCGACAAGCTATGAGACAAATGATCCTGAGCTGGATTTTCAAACTCCGCGACTCGCGGAGTTTGAAGGCTAAAAACTCCACGACTCGCGGAGCTGTCAGAAATCAAAAATCCTATAAAAGGTCACGAATTCTGCGAGTAAAAAATATATAATAATAATATACTCCGTAAGATAATAAATAAATAAATATAATATATATATATATATATATATATATATATATATATATATATATATATATATATATATATAGTATAGATTAGTGTTATATTAGATTAGTTCTGGTTATGTAAAGGTTATTTTACGGGTTTTTGAAGTCGAAATTCTGTCCGTGTAACACTACGCGATAAATACTCAATGTAAGTTATGTTCTCCTTTTTAAATTAATGTCTCGTACTTAAGTTATTATTAAGCTTATTTGAGCCAAAGTAATCATGATGTTGGACTAAATATTAAAGACGGGGTAATTGGGCTTTGTACCATAATTGGGGTTTGGACAAAAGAACGACACTTGTGGAAATTAGACTATGGGCTATTAATGGGCTTTATATTAAATTAACGATACCTCGTTAATTTAATATAAAGGTTATGATTTGACGTATCTATATATAACCATAAACGCTTAATCGGACACGATGGGCGGGATATTTATAAGTACAAATTATTGTTCATTTGACCGGACACGGGGATGGATTAATAGTCAATGGACTCATTAAAACAGGGGTGGATTACATTCAAGGGTAATTGGTGTAATTGTTAACAAAGTATTTAAACTTTGGTTTACACACAGTCGATAACCTGGTGTATTCATTAAGCAAAGTATTAAGACCTTGTTACAGTTCGAATCCCCAGTTAGTTGGAATATTTGACTTCGGGTATAAGGTTAAATTTGCCGAGCAGTTTATAATTATGACCGATGAACTATTATGGACAAAAACCAGATAGGTTTCAAATACATCCAGGACAAAGGACAATTAACCCAGGACAATAAATTAAAATCAAAACGTCAAACATCATGGTTACGAAAGTTTAAATAAGCATAATATATTTTATTTCATATTTCCTCGTACTTTTATTTATTGTCATTTTAATTATTGTTATTTATCTTATATTGTTATTTAAATATCGTCATTTACTATACGCTTCGCTTAAAATATAAATCGACAAACCGGTCATTAAACGGTAAACCCCTTTTATATATTATTATATATAATTATATATATTTTGTACAAATATAGTTGTTTAAAAATATAGAGTGCAATAAGCCCGCTCCCTGTGGAACGAACCGGACTTACTAAAAACTATACTACTCTACGATTAGGTACACTGCCTATAGTGTTGTAGCAAGGTTTAGGTATATTCCATTTGTAAATAAATAATTAAAACTTGTGTAATTTGTAACGTATTTCGTAGTAAAATATAGTACTATCACGTACCCCCACGCTACCACATCATGTACGCAAGGACGTTCGAAAATCCGGAACCGGGACCAGAGTCAACTCTCAACGCTCGACACAACGGACTAAAAATTACAAGTCAACTATGCACATAAATATAATATAATATTTAAATAATTCTTATAATTATTTAATATATTATATTTATTTAAAACCGTCGGTAAACAAAGAGCCAAACTCCTCTGAGCTGTAATTTCAAACTCCGCGACTCGCGGAGTTTGAAGGCAAAATTGGCCGCGAGTCGCGGACCCCCAAAATGAGAAACTGCCTATAAAGCCAACCGAATTCTGAGCATTTTTCATCATCTTTTTCTTCTTCTCTCATAATACTACGTAATATATATATATATATATATATATATATATATATATATATATATATATATATATATATAATTTATATTTTAATTTTAATTATAATTCTAATAATAAGGGTATGTTAGCGAATGTTGTAAGGGTGTAAGTCAAAATTCTGTTCGTGTAACGCTACGCTATTTTTAATCATTGTAAGTTATGTTCAACCTTTTTACATTAATGTCTCGTAGCTAAGTTATTATTATGCTTATTTAAAACGAAGTAATCATGATGTTGGGCTAATTACTAAAATTGGGTAATTGGGCTTTGTACCATAATTGGGGTTTGGACAAAAGAACGACACTTGTGGAAATTAGACTATGAGCTATTAATGGGCTTTATATTTGTTTAACTAAATGATAGTTTGTTAATGTTAATATAAAGATTTACAATTGGGCGTCCCTATAAATTACCATATACACTCAATCGGACACGATGGGCGGGGTATTTATATGTACGAATAATCGTTCATTTAACCGGACACGGGAATGGATTAATAGCCACTAGAATAATTAAAACAGGGGTGAAATTATGTACAAGGACACTTGGTATAATTGATAACAAAATATTAAAACCTTGGGTTACACTCAGTCGACATCCTGGTGTAATTATTAAACAAAGTATTAAAATCTTGTTACAGTTTAAGTCCCCAATTAGTTGGAATATTTAACTTCGGGTATAAGAATAATTTGACGAGGACACTCGCACTTTATATTTATGACTGATGGACTGTTATGGACAAAAACCAGACGGACATATTAAATAATCCAGGACAAAGGACAATTAACCCATGGGCATAAAACTAAAATCAACACGTCAAACATCATGATTACGGAAGTTTAAATAAGCATAATTCTTTTATTTCATATTTAATTTCCTTTATTTTATATTTAATTGCACTTCTAATTATCGCATTTTTATTGTTATTGTATTTAATTGCACTTTTAATTATCGTACTTTTTAATTATCGCAAGTTTATTTTATCGCACTTTTATTATTCGCAATTTCATTATTGTTATTTACTTTATGCTTTAATTTAAGTCTTGTATTTATTTTTAATATTTTACATTTGGTTTTAACTGCGAATAAAGTTTTAAAATCGACAAACCGGTCATTAAACGGTAAAAAAAAACCCCCTTTATAATAATAATATTACTTATATTTGTATTTTTATAAAAGTAAACTAATATAGCGTTAAGCTTTGTTTAAAAAGATTCCCCGTGGAACGAACCGGACTTACTAAAAACTACACTACTGTACGATTAGGTACACTGCCTATAAGTGTTGTAGCAAGGTTTAAGTATATCCATTCTATAAATAAATAAATATCTTGTGTAAAATTGTATCGTATTTAATAGTATTTTCTGTAAAAATATAAGCTATTTTATATACTACTCTGCTAAAACATCAACACTTTAAAGCATGTTTATTCTTAGGTATTAAAGAAATCTTCTGCTGTGCATTAGCTCATTTTAAGGATATTACTTGGAGTCATTCATGGCATATTTCAAAAGACGTTGCATTCGAGTCATTGAGTTCATCAAGATTATTGTTAATACAACTATAGTTGGATGTATTATGAAATGGTATGCATGCTGTCAATTTTCGATGTAAAGAAAGTTTGTCTTTTAAAAACGAATGCAATGTTTGTAAAATGTATCATATAGAGGTCAAATACCTCACGATGTAAATCAACTATTGTGAATCGTTTATAATGTATATGAACGGGTCCTTTCATAAGAATGGGCCCAATCATTAAACTTTGATTTTATACTTTGGCCTGAACGATTAAACGAACGCGATCTGATAGATATAGTTACACGATTTAATTACGCGAGAAGGATAGGAATTTACGAAATAAAATATATGAATATTTTATTAACTCATACGACATTGGAATATAATTTTAAAATAATTTGGATTTGGAAATCAAGAAAATATAGTCGTTGATTTGGAAACCGAGATGATTTATCGGAATATAACGGTTATACACTAGAACGTAATAACACACAAATACACATTCTTGTTTAATGAATAATATTGGAATATTATTTAGTTTATAAGAATATAATTTATCATATAAATATGACATGGCAGGAATATCAATTAACGAAAGTTAAATATTTAACGGGAAAAGATAACGGAAAAAGTAGGGTCGTTACGCACAAGCTATACAACAGTCACAATCAAATAAAGCATACAACAACAACCACTCAAGCAACTACAAAAAAGTGACCTTAAGAGACTCGGCGGTAGGGCCAGACACAGAACCACTAGTTGATAAAACTAGGGTTTTTTCGAAAACTCATGTTACTGAATCTTAGTATAAGTCTTCCACACGCAGGAGCTACGTCATTCAGACTTATACCCCTCAAACAGAGACCATCGAGTCTAAACTGATCAAAAGCAAGGTTGATCTCTCACAACCTGATCAAAAGCGAGGTTGTTGGTCTCCTACCTGATCAAAAGCGAGCCTAGTTACCAACCTGATTAAAAGCAAGGTCGGCCTAACACGTGCATGGAACTGCAACAAACGGCAACAAACAAAAATACAACTATAATGGAAACTACTAAGCAGATCATGCAACAATAGCATATCTTGCTACTCTATACGATAACCCCAGATTATCCCAATCATCGATTATCAACAAAAACTCAATGGTCTAATCTTACTGATTCTTCTCGTCCACTTTATCACCTGAGATTGAATATAATCAAAGTCAGCAATCACATCTTCATAATATTCCATTAACACAACAACACAACAACATGTTAGGAACACTTAGATAATCAAACACCTGATATGTCAACCGTACGAGTGGCATCTACTTGTACGCATGAGACACCTCAACCGTACGGTTGATGTCTCACTCGTGTGTTTGTACCACAAACAAATATCAACTTAAACATACATTGAAATGTACGGGTGACCACACAAGTGAACCTTCAATCGTACGAGTCACAGCTGAGCCGTGCGGTTCAACTTAAGCAACATAACAACAAAGTACCAGCTCATCCGTACGATTCTCTGTACGTCTGACACATCACTCGTACGAGTGAGCTCTCACTCGTGCGAGTGAGGAAGAATAGTAGCAACAGCAAAACGGGTTTCAACCTCCAAAATTCATGATTTCATGATGTTTCTTGCTAATTATTAGTTCACGAAGCTAGTATATCATACATACAATATTTATTAAGTATCAAACAAGCTTCTAACATCCTAAACATCAACATTCAAGCATCTAGAACAAAGAAAACCCATTTAACACTAAAACCCAAGTTGCAACAAGATTAATACATGAATCTGAGAAAAGCTTACCTTATCTTGATCACGGAATTACAAGGTACATACTACTAGCTTCAATCAATCCAAAATACTCAAGAGTCAAGTTAGTGTTTATGATATCAAGATGTTAGGTACGAGTTCTATATTTTCTAATTTGGGGAAAATGAAAAAAAGATCCAGATTCAAGTTATTTATATTGGGTTATAAACCCATACCCCATGTTACACGGGTATTTATTAGTTATCTGATATCTTTTGTACATCGATAGGTGGCCCTAACGAATTCCAAATTAATAAACAAACATGTTATATGACCCTTGTCATGAATGGGTCTCAACTAACAATAAGAAATCATAAACATTTAATTATATAAATCATTAATTAACACCATACAAGGGTAATTTGGTCTTTTCTACATGGGCCCGACATCAGGATGTTACAAATCTACCCCCTTAAAGAGATTCTATCCTCGAAATCTAGTCAAAGTCATAGGTCACGGTAATAAATTCCCATCAACAAAAAGTCAAACAATTACAAATATACAACAATCCAAGAAGTCACTTATACTACTTCCCTTATTAACTTACCGAAACTTCTGCATGAACTACCAAAATGTGCTTACGATGGCCAGACGTAATACGTTATCACATGTCACACCTCCATTTCAGATAAAAAAATCCGAGAATTCTAATTCCAAGTCATCCCTATCATTACAGCCAACACTACTTGAAACACCTATCAATAAATAGACTACATCCTCTACATATCTTACCAAACACGTATTCTTGAAATCATAAGCAACAAAAAGGTTAGTCAGAACATACCAGTATTTACATCTTCTGACGCAACATCAGTATCTGCTATCATCTGATAAGCTGAAACGACCTAAAAATTTGGTATTTGGAATGTCGAGAGTTTGATGTGAAAAAGTTTGGTGTATGTTGCGAGGTTATGCGCGCGTTCACCGTTTGGGCCATAACTTCCTCATACGAACTCGGATTGAGGCGAATCAAAAGCCCAGATGACCGTAATTCTGGCCCGGACATTTTTAATTTCAATTTGTGAGTTGGAAGGATCCAGGAGCACCGCTTTTGGGTCAAGGAGCACCGCTTTTGGGCCTGATTGTGTGCAATTTTATAATTTAGTGGAATAAAAGGGCATTTTGGTATTTTCAAGTTATGGACGGTTATAAGACTTGGGATCAGACCTAGACTTCATTCTTATCCTCATTTTCATCCTCTAACTTCATTTTAGAAAGAGAAAGCTTCAAATGAGGAAGAAGGTGATGATTCTTGCCCAAATAGAAGTGGATCTTGATCCATCTTGGTGATTCTAACTACTAGAGCTCGTTTTGGTGCTAAGTTAAACCATTAATCTGAATTTTAATGTTTGGTTCTTGTTTTGGGTTAGGGTTAGAGTTGAGTTTGAGTTATAGAACCCATTTCTTATGTAATTTGGGGGTTGTGATGAAGGATTGGGTAATTGAACCCTAATATGGTGGGTTTAGGGTTTAATGACGAATTTAGGAAGTTTGGTCTTGGATTTTGGGCGTTAAGAGTTTGATTTTTGGTCAAAATTGAGTGTTGACTTGGATTTGGTGTCAAACTAAGGATTTGGGTGAAGTTTTGTGAAATGGATACTTGAGTACTTGATTAAATTGGATAATCGATGTTTTGGAAACTTAATCACTAGTCATTATTGGAATTGGGTGATATTGGGTGAATTTGACTTACGTCAAAGGTGGTCAAAGGCAATATGGTTCGTTATTGCCTAAGTTGGGTGATTTGGGCAAGTGATGTTTGTATGATCACTAACTAACTAGTGATCTAGTATTGAGACCTAGGTTGGTCTATTTGGGTTGAATTGTGCCTATTGGTGTGGGTTTAGATTACCACCCGTAGTTATAATTTGGTTATGTTCATTTAGGTGATTAAATGGGCGGGTTTTGGAGAGCAAGGTCTGATCCCTCGGCTAAGGGACGTTTGTGTCAGGTTCTCTTTTAGAGAATGGTTATTTATGTGCATATTGTACCTATGTGTGATATAGGTTGTTACTTGCTCGGATTTGAGGTCGGAGATCATGTTGTACATGACTTATGCGGGCATTCCAAGGTGAGTGGAATAATTGCTAGATCGTATATGTATAATTATTAAATTCACTAAGCTTTGCTTACTCCCTCATTGTTTACCTTTTTATATAGGTACCGTTTGATGCATTGAAGGATTCTCGTAGCTTGGCTAGGTTTCTAGAAGTTGGCTTGGCGAAGTAGCACTAGCTTTGGATGTGGGTTGGGGGTTTGATAAAATCCCCGGGATCATGCTTATGGTATTGGGTTGTGATATCGGCCAAAAAGTCACATTTTTACCCCCGATATTAGGCCCTAAATCATTAATGTTTCAAGCTTTGTCGGCAAAATTATCGCTTTGTCGGTTGATTTTGTAGATTAAGTAAATATGAAGGTGATGCAAAAAGAATCAAGCTTTTTAGTTAGTTTTTAGTAATAGCTAGCTTAGATTTTATTTTTCGGAGGATATCCTGCCTAGTCCCTGCGATCTTGGGTAGATTTCTTCAGCCTTTTCAGGTTTTTATCGGAAATGCTTGTCTTTTGTATTAAACATGTATTGTTACCTTTTATGTTTAATAATGCATTCTGCTATTACCATGATAGTTTAATTAATCTGTATGTTGCCATGATAGAAGTTTAGGTTAGTGTAGTTATGTTAATTTAGTACTATTATTGTTGTTATGCTGAACTTGTGAGTCCGATAGATTTGTATGCTAGCATCTTAAGGATTGACCAACCTAGGTTGTGATCAGGACTTGTCCACCCATATAAACTTAGCTACTTCATAGGATTAAGATCCCTGATTATATTGTATCTGAAGATTTTATGAACTCGGTATGGCCGGAGTTCCCGAGAGGCATCTAGTGCACTTTTAGCACACAGAACTTAGGAATTGAGACATGAATCACCTAGTATGCCTATTGACTGATCCAAAGAGACCTCTTAGGAGCTGTTAAGATCTAGTTAGTACCTTTACTGTATGACCCAAGCCAATTGCATGTTCTTGTTTGATTGTTGCCCTAGGACTAGGTCATATCAACTGTCTAGGTATCTATTAGGTTCCTATCTGCTTTAATTTCAGTATATCAACTGTAATGCTGTATAATGTGTGGATTGATATGATCTCATTAGTATGATGAAATGGTTGTTAGTTTTCAATTAAGGTTTTGTCAACTTAACCCGACGGACTCCTTCCGTTTGTGATCAGTGTTCAATGAATACCGCACGTTGTTATTATTAGAGCTCAACTCACTAATAAACCTAGTATTTTACTAAAGGATCCTGCCTCTCCGTAGTCCGTCTGGCCACCTAGATACAAAGTAGTCTGTAAGAAGTCCTATCAGTTGAAATATCCGATAAGGTTAGCGACCGAATTTCAAGAATAATTGTTTTTTATTAAATTATTGATCCTTTTAGTCAATTAATATTTTCTAAAAGTTACTTTTAATGTCTTTTTAAATATAAAATCTAAAAAATAGAACAACAAAACACCCTTGCTTCTATGCATAAGTCATGCTTAGAAGAAAGAGGAGTAGCAATCACCTTAGGAACCGAAAGAAATCCTAAAATCAGGTCACACATGATCAAACTGGTCAGTATGATCTGTAAATTTCAAGGATTACCGACTGACAATCCAAACTTTCACTTAAACAAATTTATGAGTCTGGTTGACTCTTTTAAGAAGGAAGAAAACGAGAGAATCATTTTGAAACTTCATCTTTTTCAATATTCTCAGGCTACACACGCTTTAACATGGTTTGACGAGCTTAAACCAAATTCAATACGTTCATGGGAGGAACTAGCCACCAAGTTTTTAAACAAAATTTTATCCACCCTCCCTGCAAACCTATTTAAGAAATGACATCACAAACTTTTCTCAAAAGGAAAACGAGTCATTATGCCTAGCATGGAATAGAGTAAAGGTGATGCATAAAAGATGTCCGAATCATTCGTTAAGTCTGGCAGACATAATCTGCACACTTTATAATGATTTAACCAAGGATGATAAGTCTCTCCTAGACATGGCCTCGCAAGGCAATTTCATGTCACGAACAGCAGATGAAGCATGGAATCTCTTAGACACAATAGCTGCAGAACAGGAAGATTGGAACAATGAAGCTGCTGAGTAGGATGACGCCTTCGCTCATACGGTAAAAATGCTGGAAAGCAGGTTACAAGATCTCACCCTCACTCTTCAAAGTTTACCAATTCCTAAAAGTCTCGATGCTACTAGAACCAATCTAAGGTATCCTTACCCTAGATGGGCACATAAATAGCAAAATAGGTCAGACTATAATAATCCTCCTAGTACACCAACCTACTCTCCACTCTAAGGAAATTTTAGTTGAATTTATGAAAAAGCAATACATGATAAACCTTCAAGTCATAGAATGTCAAAAGAAGTTTGATACTTTGGTAAAGACTTTTGAAGAATTAATAACCAATTTTCAACTTATACTTAAACGTTTAACCACTAAAGTTGATATAGAGTGTAGTGAGTTTGATACCCTAGTAATCACTAGAGGTGGGAAGGAAACAACTGTTAATATACCCATACAAGATTTTTCCGATAAGGAACCTGTGTCAATTGACCCTGTTATCAATCCACCAGAACCTACCTCTCCTAAGGCCCCGAAAATTATTTTGCGCGCCCGCATACCTTTCCCAGGTAGGCTTAGGAAGGAAAAATAGGAAGCACAATTCGCTAGGTATTGGGATATTATCAAGAATCTGCATTTGAATGTACGACTAGTAGATGCTTTAGTAGAAATGCAAAACTATGCTAAATTTTTCAAAGAACTACTTTCAAATAAAGAGAAATTAAGAGAGATAGTTAGCTTGCCTTTAATTGAAGAATGTTCATTAGTATTACAACATGGTATTCCCCTTAAGTTAGGAGATACAGGAAGATTCACGATACCTTTCTACCTGCAAGATGTTCAAATTAGCAATGCGTTAACAGACTTAGGAGCCAGTGTAAACATAATGCCATATTCATTATTCAAAAAGCTAGGATTAAATGACTTAAGGTCTAGCAGATTGACTATCCAACTCGTGGACAGATCAGTTAAGATTCCTTGAGGAATAGCTGAAGATGTCCTTGTCAGAGTGGATAAGTTTGCATTTCCCGTTGATTTTGTCATTATGGACATTGAGGAAGAAATGAAGGTCCCACTCATACTTGGAAGACCATTTCTAAATACTGCCAAGGCCGTAATTGATGTACACGAGAAATCATTGAAATTAAGATTTGGAAGTGAAGAAGTCACATTCAATGTTGACCGTCTCATGAACCATCCTCGCGAAGAAGATCTAAACCTCGTTGATTCTTTTCAAGAACTCATCAACGAATACCTGGAGGAAACCATGGTTATATGTAGTGAAGATTAAATTTCTAGGGACATGTTCTTTACACCTCCTGAAGGAAATCTCGACAACCATTCAGCTATAAACCTTAGTCAACATAAATCTCCCCTCTCCAAAATTAACTTTCTTGGCAAGACTATCCCGATAGCACCGCTAGGACAAGGCATTCCCCTACCTCTGTTAAGGAGAAGACCGAACGAAGAGACAGATTTCATTCTGGTATTTCAAGAACCACAGTCAAAAGAGGACTGTGTTGAAATTCCTGAACCAACCTTCGAAACTAAGGAAGACGTTTCTGAAGAGGAAGCATTAAGAAGAAAAACTTCCAAAACCAAAAAATATATAGCATCAGTGACCGATATTAAAGAAGAATCAGAATTCTAGGAGAGATATGACTCGTTAGACCGAAAGGAAATAGCTAGAATGAAGCTATCTATCGAGGAACCTCTAGAATTGGAATTGAAGAAGTTACCCGACAATCTGGAGTATGAATTCTTAGAAGGAGAATCGCAACTCTTCGTAATCATTTCGAAAGACCTCACGCCATAAGAAAAGGCGAAATTGATTCAGGTTTTGAAATCACATATGAAGGCAATTGCTTGGAAGATTTCTGACATAAAAGGAATCAGTCCCAACTATTGCACCTACAAGATCTTCATGGAAGATGATTACAAACCATCAGTTCAGAGGCAAAGAATGGTCAACCCTATGATTCAAGAAGTCATCAAGAAAGAAGTAATCAAACTTCTGGACACCGGTCTAATCTATTCCATTTTCGATTCACCATGGGTCAGTCCTATTCAAGTGGTACCCAAGAAGGGAGTGACGACCGTAATTCAAAATGAGAATAATGAACTCATTCCAACACGGGAGGTCACCGGTTGGAGGGTTTGCATACATTATCACAAACTAAATGATGCAACCCGAAAAGATCATTTTCCATTACCATTCATTGATCAAATGTTGGAACGTCTATCGGGAAATTAGTACTATTGTTTCCTTGACGGTTTTTCCGGCTACTTTCAGATCCCCTCGATCTAAAGGACCAAGAAAAGACTACCTTCACCTATCCTTATGGAACATTTTCCTATCCACGCATGCCCTTTGGGTTGTGCAATGCACCAGCTACATTTCAGCGATGGATGGTAGTAATATTCTATGACATGATTGAACGTTGTATGGAAGTCTTCATGGATGACTTCTCAGTCTTTAGTAGTACCTTTGATTTGTGCCTTTCTAACCTTGACAAGATGCTCAACCGGTGTGAAGATTCGAAATTAGTTCTAAATTGGCAGAAATGTCACTTCATGGTAAAAGAAGGAATAGTTTTAGGACATAAGATTTCAAAGTCAGGAATAGAAGTCGATAAGGCTAAGATTGAGACCATAACAAAACTTCAAGAACCTACCACAGTAAAAGCGGGAAGGAGTTTCCTTGGACACGCAGGTTCTTATCGACGTTTCATCAAAGATTTCTCAAAGGTCACGCGACCTATCTCTCATCTCCTAGGAAAGGAAGTTCCGTTTGTCTTCCATGAAGAATGTATTAAAGCATTCAACTATCTGAAGGAACAACTAACACATGCACCCATCATGATAGCTCCTGATTGGAGTTTACCATTCGAAATCATGTGTGATGCAAGCGACTTCGCAGTTGGAGCTGTACTCGAACAATGGAAAGATAAACACTTTCATCCAATCTATTACGCCATCAAAACCTTAACCGGAGCTCAAAAAAATTACACCACCACTGAAAAGGAGATGCTAGCAGTAGTATTTGCCTTCAAAAAATTCCGTTCCTATCTCATCCAATCCAAAACTACGGTTTACACAGATCATTCAGCCCTTAAATATCTATTCACTAAGCAAGATGCTAAACCAAGACTCCTATGATGGATCATACTCCTTCAGGAATTCGATATTGAAATCAAAGATAAGAAAGGAGCAGAGAACGTCGCAGTAGATCTTCTTAGTTGTTTGGAAAACCCAGCGATGGAACAACTTGTTGAACAAGATATCAGAGACAAATTTCCGGAAGAACAGCTTATGATCTTAGGAAAAGCTAACATAGGATCACAATTCACTGATACTCCTTGGTACGCTGACATAGCCAACTATCTAGTTGCTGGAGTAGTACAAAAAGGAATGAGCACATCTCGAAGAAGGAAGTTCTTCAGGGACGCTAAGTACTACTACCGGGAAGATCAGTACCTGTTCAGAATTTGCCCTGATCAGATAATCAGGAGGTGTGTAGATGAGAAACAATCAGCAGAGATTCTTCACCAATGTTACCACGGACCAACTGGAAGTCATCATGGAGAAAACTTGACCGCAAGAAAAGTCTACGAATCAGAATTTTATTGGCCGTCTATATACCGAGATGCGCAAGAGCTTGTAAAGCCTTGCGACGCATGCCAAAGGTAAGGTATTATCTCTATGAAGAATGAGATGCCTCAGACTAATATCCAAGATTGCGAGATCTTCGATATATGGGGATTAGACTTTATGATTCCATTCCCGAAGTCTAATGGGAAAGAATAAGCCCTCGTAGCCGTTGATTACGTCTTCAGATGTGTCGAAGCCCAAGTATTTCCAATCAATGATGCCAAGGTCGTCACCAACTTCCTGAAGAGACTCTTCTGCTAAATTGAAGCTCCCTGCGCTATAATAAATGATAGAGACACACTCTTCTGTAATACCCAAATTATGAAGGTGATGCAACAATACGGAGTTACCCACAAAATGTCCACTGCCTATCATTTGCAGACTAACGGACAAGCAGAGGTCGCTAACAGAGCACTCAAAAGAATTCTAGAATGCACCATTGGCCATCATGGGAATAAATGGGCCGAGAAACTAGATGATGCTCTGTGGGCATTTGGGACTGCTTACAAGAATCCTCTTGGAACTACACCCTACCGCATGACCTATGGAATAGCCTGTCACCTTCTACTGGAACTGGAGTATAAAGCTCTATGGGCATTGAAAACATGTAACCTTGATCCTTTAGTAACCGTTAGGCATCGGAAGATGCAGATGAATGAACCCACTGAATTAAATGAGACATCATGTATCTACAAGGAACGGACGAAGCTGACACACAATGCAAAACTGATCAAGATGGAGTGGGCCATATAAAGTTATACATGCTTTTCCACACGGAGCCGTGGAATTAGAAGGACCTACTCGCAACTTCAAAGTCAACAACCACCAACTGAAAGCTTATTTAGAAGACCACGACAAGGAGGAGCACCTCTTTTCCTTTGATCCATTCTAAAGACCTGACAGGAAAAGTCGAGCTGTAACGACTTGATAAAAAAGCGCTCTTGGGAGGCACCCCTTGCTTATTGTTTTTATTTTTCTTAAAATTTGTTTCAAATTATTTTCAGTCTACAAAATATTATCTCTATGCACTAACACTAAGCGCCATACTTTAGTTTAGTACTTACAAGTTTGTTGAATGTATTCAGGCAAAATGCCAAGTTCAGGAGCTTCCGTTTGCATTCCAGTTCGCAGGAGGAGCACTCCCAGGGTTTACCTATCGGAGAGCAGCACTAATCAGCACAGGCCGTCAACAGGGCAGTTAGGCCCAAGGCATTTGATCCTGGAGAGTGTTGAGGAAGACATTAGTACGGCACTGCCAGCCCCTCTTGTGTGACGCTTGAGGCGTTTAGCTTCAAGACCTGCTGAGCATACAAAGCCACTAGAGACACATTATGGAGCCACCTTGAATGACCCAGATGCTACATGGGAATTACTCAGAGACTAGCAGAGATTCTATTGAGCTCTCAGAGCATACCTTCAGCGCGAAGGGATGTCACGTAGTACTCTGGGCCCTTCGTCATTCAGACTAGCGCATCGTGTTCAGCTAACACGATAAGCTACTCCCAGGCATTCCACCCCGGTCTCTGTTCACTCAGTAGCTTTAGCTGCCATCCCAGCACATGCTACTCCTGCTCCCATCACGGCGCCTATTAGCTATTTCACCTGCTCTAGTCATCGAGACAATCCCTGTTCGTGAGCTACCTGAGGGATGCCACTTAGTCATAGTCCCCATATCAGTTGAGCCACCCACGGCCAAGGTTTTTGAGATTACCGGAAGCATCCCTGATGAGGAGCCTTTCCCGAGCCTATCACACCTGGAGTTGCCATTGGACCTTTATCTAGATACACTTTTAGGCCCTGAGTTGGATGCAGGACAGCCGCTTGAGTATTTGCCAAGACTTGAAGATGACGATGATCTCTTCGGACCTAATGGACACGATGACCAGGATAGTATTCCGTACACTACTTTATTTTCTTTAGTTAAAAAAAATATACATTGTATAAAAAGTTATATATAGTGGAAATGCTACTTTTCTCTTTTTGTTCTTCATGCAGAAATTTTATCAAAAGATACTGGTTCTTTCTAGAAATTAAGAAACTGACCGTAGGAAGGCCCAACACTAGGAAAGTAACCTGACCATAGGGAAATAATCTTTCCTCAAACCTCTTTCATTTATTACGCACTAAAATCTCTAAGTGTGGGGTCATCCCCGCAACCAACTTAGAAATTTTAGAAGACACTGTCCTTAATTTATAAAGTCTTAAAATATTCTTTTCAGAGAACATTAGGGACAATGTTCTTCTAAGTGTGGGGTATAGGGTAAAGGTTTAAGGACAAGTAACCGTAAAACGCCAAGTTTTGAAAAATACCTTTGTCTAAAAAGTAATTAGCAATGAATATTAGGTAAATTCGAAAAATTCTTACCCTATTTTACCCAAAAAGATTCTATAAAATTGCTAGAAATCATTTTTTGGAACATTCACTAAAACAGAACGATTAAGCTGAAACTTTTGATTTGTGTCAAAAGATTTCTTTCAAATAAATATGTAAAAGGCTACGCATGACCAAGCACGACCCCTACTCCCAAAAAGTGAGGACTCTTGGACCCAAAGTATCTGTACGACCGATCAAATCAACAGTACTTTGTCAATTCAATTGATGAGCGTGTCGGTGTACGGTTCAAGTTAAAACTTGGTTTTGACATACGTTTCGAGGCCAATGGTTAGTAAGCGCAATACGTGGTGCATGTGCGATACTCCTTCTGAAATCATTCTGAATAGAAAAGACAAAAAGCCACCCATTTCCGTTTCCACTCCACGCAATTTAAACTTACCAACTCACATAAATAGTTGATGAATCAGAAATATTCACCCCAAATTCACCACCAAAAATACACTACCCATTCACCTTCATTCACTTTTCGCTTATCAAAATATCCAGAGATTAATGAAGAGATAGATCGATCAAATTCGTTTCAAAAGAACTTATTAAGAGATTCCAAACCCCTGATTGTTTTTGATAGGTCAAAGACCTATTTTCAGTGAATTATCACTTCCTCTCTGGGCACCAGGAACAAATAACAAAAGTTATGAAGAAAGGGTATGCCGATAAAAAAAATAAAAAAAATAATTATGAAAGAGCAAAGTCTCTAGAATAAAGGCAAGAAAAACCCGAGACTATTGCCCAAAGAAGAATTGCCAGAAGAGCGAAAACAAAATTCTAGACAAAAAGTCTTAAGCAAAATTCGCATCTTCCGAAGAAACTTTTCACGGAATCCATGCCGTTCTCTATCCAAAGTGGATACTCTGAAGAATCAAAATCTATCAATTCTCTCCTTAAATCGAGAAGATCTGGATACCTTTCACCGTTCCATAAATTTCTCAACCAACCCTACAACCCGTCTTCCTTTTGAAAGAATGACTAGGAAGAAGATTAGTGCGTCCTTACTTAACTGGTGGAGATACCGATGCTTTACCAAGCCTATGATGAGAACCGTTACACGACTGGTTTCTGAGCGACAATACAATTAGATTAGGGCACCCTAAACACTTGAGTTTTATGAGTGATCCGCTAGTGAGGAGCCGGGTCATGTATACTCTACATCTGAGAGTTGAAAAGTACGTCTTTTTCACTATGGACGCGATTAAAATCTAGCGACCAAAATCATCGAAGTTCAAAACTTTTTCTAATACTTTCGAAAGATGTGACGACTTCTGATGAAGGCATAATAAAAGGATCCAAGGGTGGGCGAGGAAGAATCTATTAGAAAGAAACTTATATTCTCGCTTTTTGCTTGAGGACAAGCAAAGCTAAGTGTGGGGTATTTGATATCGGCCAAAAAGTCACGTTTTACCCCCGATATTAGGCCCTAAATCAATAAAGTTTCAAGCTTTGTCAGCAAAGTTATCGCGTTGTCGGTTGATTTGGTAGATTAAGTAATTACGAAGGCGATGCAAAAAGAATCAAGTAAAACGGAGCTAAAACGAAGATTCTACTTGAGATCAAGCAAAACTAAGTGTGGGGTATTTGATATCGGCCAAAAGGTCACATTTTTATCCCCGATATTAGGCCCTAAATCAATAAAGTTTCAATATTTGTTGGAAAAATTATCGCTTTGTCGTTTGATTTTGTAGATTAAGTAATTATGAAGGCAATGCAAAAAGAATCAAGTAAAATGGAGCTAAAACGAAGATTCTAGAGCGAAAACGGTGAAAGACAAGAAATCAAGTTACGAGCCACTGAATTCAGCAAACCAGGAAAGCCAAACAGCCTGCCAAATGGTTTGCCACTATGTAAAACGGCCTACCACACGGCTAAGGCAAACATGCACAAGAAACGGGTGACCAGATCAAACGGCCTCAGCAAACGGCCTGCCAACCGTTTGCTGGCAAATTCCAAGTCTATTTAAAGGGCTTCTTCCATCCATTTCGACACATACTCAACTTGTATTTCACTTTATATTTTCAAGCTTTTTAGTTAGTTTTTAGTAGTAGCTAGCTTAGCTTTTATTTTTCGGAGGATATCCCGGCGAGTCCCTGCGATCTCGGGCTGATTTCTTCAGCCTTTTCAGGTTTTTATCTGAAACGCTTGTCTTTTGTATTAAACATGTATAATTACCTTTTATGTTTAATAATGCGTTCTGATATTACCATGATAACTTAATTAATCTGTATGTTTCCATGATAGAAGTTTGAGTTAGTGTAGTTATGTTAATTTAGTACGATTACTGTTGTTATGCTGAACTTGTGAGTCCGATAGATTTGTATGCTAGTATCTTAAGGATTGACCAACCTAGTTTGTGATCAGGACTTTTCCACCCATATGAACTTAGCTACTTCATAGGATTAAGATCCCTGATTATACTGTATCTGAAGATTCTATGAACTCGGTATGGCCGGAGTTCCCGAGAGGCATCTAGTGCGCTTTTACGACACGGAACTTAGGAATTGAGACATGAATGACCTAGTATGCCTATTGACTGTTCCAAAGAGACCTCTTAGGAGCTGTTAAGATCTAGTTAGTACCTTTACTGTATGACCCAAGCCTATTGCATGTTCTTGTTTTATTGTTGCCCTCGGACTAAGTCATATCAACTGTCTAGGTACCTATTAGGTTTCTATCTGCTTTACTTTTAGTATATCAACTGTAATGCTGTATAATTTTTGTATTGATATGATCTCATTAGTGTGATGAAATGGTTGTTAGTTTTCAATTAAGGTTTTGTCAAAATAACCCGACGGACTCCTTTCGTTTGTGATCAGTGTTCAATCAACACGACAAGTTGTTATTCAGTTAACTAAACTGATAACGAGGGTTAGGATTAGAGCTCAACTCACTAATAAACCTAGTAATTTACTGAGGATAACCTCCAAGGTATAGTTACCTTTCAATTATATAACAAAGTGACATGCTTTTCACTACTCAACGAGAACTCCGAGAGTATAGAGACAAGTAGGTCTGTGTAATTGGCTCATCCAACCAGATCTACACAATTCCCAACATAGCCTTAACATAAACATAATTACCTTCCCGTAACCTAAAACTAATATCTTGGTCAACATTTCCCTGATCTGCATACTCCGGATATCCTTCCACTTTATTTACATTTCCGCAATTAGGACCAATAGCTTAAACCAACTACTATCCCTTATCTAGGTAATTTAAATAAAAGACAAGTATCCACTTGATCTTCAATTCGTTAAACCATTAAAAAACACGACCCTAGGTTAACTTACACCTTCTACACCTTTGAAAGTTAAAAGTAAATTTAGGCCCCGCACAATATAAATAATAAAGCACTGTTTGCTACCTTCATCAACTGATTCTGACGTATTGCGTCCTAATGACACCGCATAAATAAAACCGTCTGTTTCGGCCATATCAGGTTGGGATGTCGAGTCTTAATCCTTTGTTTTGGTGTAATCTGGTCGAAATTGTCGCCTTAATTCTATCGGGTCGTTTGGTTGCAATTAATGAATTATTATGGTCATGTGGTGCTTTAAAATGTGAACGGATGTGTTTAAGATCATAATAAAATTGTATTGGGTCCTTGTAATGTGAGACTTGTGATTGGGGTTTAATGAGTTGGGTTAACACTTAGTAAAATTTGAACCTACACTATTTCATTGTCAAAAGCGCCGCTTTTAAGGGTAAAAGTGCTGCTCCTGATCAGTAACTGGTGGTCTTTTCGAATAGTCGACAGAAGCACCGCTTTTAGGCAACAAAAGCGCCGCTCCTGAGTCACAAAAGTGCCACAGCTGTTGGATGGTGCGCCGCTTCTGTATAAAAAAAATATTTTAGTCGGTTTTTAATTAAACGGTTTGGAGTCATTTCAAATGGTATCAGAGAATGGTCTAAGGGATCTAGGTGACTTTTGTGATAGGTACCTAGACTTAGACTATTTTGTGCATTCGAGTATTGCAGGACTTGTTGAAATACGGGTCATATTGATGATAATTAGTGCCTTAGCGTAGGTACACTTATTGGGACTTGAGAATGTAGAGGGCCTTAATTAGTGCTTGCTTTTGAGCTTTAGATAGATAGTTTCCTAATGTAGTAAGTTGACTAGGAGATTGCTTTTTGATGATAAATTCTTGCATTGTAGGATTGCATGCAGATATGTTATGTATGTTAAAGTATTATTATATATGCGTGAATATATTAACATATTGCATATGTATGGGCGGTGTTTTAAGATAAGAATTTGGTTTCGGGATTCGATCGATCGTTGTTTCAAATGGTCAAGCCCATTGGTGGGACTTCGGTCAATTTGGGGTATTGAAGATTCTGCGTGATTCGTATTGTGGGAATGTCGTACTAGTCCGGGTAAAGTACTTTGCATGGCCATGTGGAGGTGGTAAGATATGCAATTGTAATGATGCTTGATCACGATTTATTACAACTGCGTATCTTGACACTAAGCATGACAATGACGAGTACCGAGCGGGTGAACACGACATGGATGAGGTAGGTTCGGGAATGCTTTAGGAATCAAACAATGATTCCTAGGTTATGGTGATCTTGAAGGATGTGCGGGTTGTCACATTCGGTGCGTGTTAGATCGAGAAGAGTTATGGCTTTCATAGATGTCTAAGGTGAGTAGGTGGACTTGCGGGATTATTGTGTTGTAGCCACCTTGAGTAGCGGGTGCAAGATCGAGATTGTAAAGATATGGTATTCTACCGAACTAGGATGACCAATTTGAGTGTGTAGTGGAGACTTGGATTTACGTATTGGGATATAATAGTTCTCTTAAGGGCGTTTTGAGTTGGTACTCAGTTGTGTACGGAGTTAATGAATCCGGTAGTGATTCTGATTGTGGGTCGTCTTCGATGATGATGTACGAGAGTGTGCTTGGGTCGTTAAACTCGCGAGAGTGAGACCCTTATGATGATGGTTCACGTTGATTGCTTGCGGAATACGGATAAGTTCCTTACGGAATCTTCCTCGTGATGATAGTTGCATCTGTGTGCGACGATATGTAAGTCTTGGTGTTTCCAAGCATTCCTTAGTGGAAGGCGGAAATTTGACCAAACCGCATGATTTGACTTTCGTATATGGTAGGTGGCGTGTGTTCGCTAAGAATGCGGTATGCAAGTGAACTGGAAGGTTCTTCGAGCAAGTATGACTTCGGATCATCCAGTTGCGTATTGGGTGACGACGAGTGTCGGGAACCAAACGACCGAGTTTCTGAACCTCGGTTGATGGTGTTGGGAGTCGGTATGACACGACGTCAGGTGCCTTCTTGTACCTGCTAATGTAACGTGCGACTCCGAAGTTGATGTAGCCATGGTGTACTTAAGGTGCTATCGAAAGATCCTTGGGTGCAACAGTGATGGTGATGGAGGATTGTTGGGCCATCGTGATTTAATGATTGTAGAAGTGAGTTTGAGTGGGTTGTCGTGCATACTTCATGTGAGTGAAGTAGGGTAACGAACTTGATTATAAATTGTTACGTACAACCCTGGGGCGATGACGAATTATGCGCGTTTGTTGAGCTTATGAGACGGGCGAATCTTGTTTCTCTTAAGTGCTCGGTCAGTTGGAATGATTGGTGAAGCGTCCATGGACATGGTTGTCTGTACAGTTGCAGTTGATGGTGATGTACTACTATTGCAGACGACTTATTTGTTGTGCCTGATTGGTTACTCTTCCCCATAAGAGCGAGCAAAAGGTTTGTTAGCGGTTAACTGTAAATTGGGTGGAAGGTCGAGTGAAATTGACTAACGGGTATGATTGATGAAGTGTGGTGGCATATGCCTAGGTTCTATGGTGTACGTAGGAATTCTCTGAGAGTCTACCTTACGAGGAAGACGGGTGCGATTCATGTTATTCAAGATGTGAAGTCATTGTAGGTATAATGTTCGAGATGACTGCGTTATATGATCGGTTGTGCTGATGCTCATGTCGGTTGTAGAGCGGCGAGTCCGCAGGATATTACCATTTTGGCATTTTGAGTATGGAGTTAAATCATAAGTGGGGGAGTCTTATTGTTCCCCGAGGAGGTACGGTAGTGTAGGACGATGATGAATGTCGGAGAACACTTTTTTGGACCTCAATAAGGACGTAAAATTCTTAACGAGGCAGAGTGATGTGCTATTGACATGGACTCAAGGTCAGGGCACTACGACCATTGAGTTGTGATTTGAGAGAATGAGTGTGGGATCTTTTGTGAAAAATTGTGAGACTCGGATGATGTTGATAGACGGTACGGAGTGTTGTGAAGAATGAGTTACCTAATTTCCCTTGTTTGGGAAGCGTGCTTGTGTGAAACCGTCAGTGGACTAATCCACTTTGCGAAAATTATGGGATGTGAATTGGCAGTTCCGAATGCTTCATTTAGAGGCGAACGGTTGCGGCTTGAATTTCGAGAGTGTGCTACTTCGTTTTGCGAGAACTTAATGTATTGGTATGCCAAGGCCTTCCTTATCAGTTGGTCAAGGCAAAAGACTCAGCATTGGTGAGCATATTGTGGTTTGTGTGGCGACGTGCGACGAATGACGGGACGGAAACTTATTGTTGACGAAATTATAGTACATGAATAGTTTCCTCATTAGTGCTGGAAAGCCATTTGGCGTTGAAGTTGATGGGGATCGAGAAGAAACCTTGCGTAATGTGGTGGTAAATCGTTGAGAGCGATGCGTTGTGATGTTGTTCGGATATGATTTGATAAAGGGCAATCAGTTGTGTGTGCGGTGTGGACATGCTACTTCTTAGTTTTGGTTCGTTATGATGGTTGTGATACTATGGGGGTGAATGGAGTTCATAGTGCATCGAGAATGCACAAGAGTTCCAAGCGTCGGGGACCCTTTAGTTTGTGGATTTGGGCATTGGGTATGCCTATGCCAATGACATCGGAGATGTCTAGAAACTAAGTAAGGACTCAATTTTATCACAGGGTGCGATTTGTATGAGATGAGACTTTGCTCCTTGTCGGAGACTAAACAAGGGTTTTTGTATGCTTATTGAGTTTAATACGAGACTTGAATACTCGATTTTAGCGGCCTTGGTAGATCGTGAACATGTTGAGATCGTTGGACATGGTTCCGAGATGCGGATTGTTGGCGCGTTGATGCTGCAATACTTATCTTATCGGTATGGGGCGTGGATCACGGGGACGTGATCTAGTTTAAGTGGGGGAGACTTGTAACGACCCAAAAATTTGGTATTTGGAATGTCGAGAGTTTGATGTGCAAAAGTTTGGTGTATGTTGCAAGGTTATGCATGTGTTCACCGTTCGGGCCATAACTTCCTCATACGAACTCGGATTGAGGTGAATCAAAAGTCCATAGAACCATAATTCGAGTCCGGACATTTTTAATTTGAATTTGTGAGCTGGAAGGCTCCAGGAGCACCGCTTTTGGGTGTAGGAGCGCTGCTTTTGGGCCTGATTGTGTGCAGTTTTATAATTTGGTGGAATAAAAGGGGCATTTTGGTCTTTTCAAGTTATGGACGGATAAAAGGCTTAGGATCAGACCTAGACTTCATTCTTATCCTCATTTTCATCCTCCAACTTCATTTTAGAGAGAGGAAGCAAACCCTAGAGAGAAAGCTTCAAATGAGGAAGAAGGTGATGATTCTTGCCTAAATAGAAGTAGATCTTGATGCATCTTGGCGATTCTAACTACTAGAGCTTGTTTTTGTACTAAGTTAAACCCTTAATCTGAATTTTAATGTTTGATTCTTGTTTTGGGTTAGGGTTTGAGTTGAGTTTGAGTTATAGAACCCATTTCTTATGAAATTTGGGGGTTGTGATGAAGGATTAGGTAATTGAACCCTAATATGGTGGGTTAAGGGTTTGATGATGAATTTAGGAAGTTTGGTCTAGGATTTTGGGTGCTAATCACTAGTTAACTTGTAGTTGGGTGTTCGAAATGTTCATAAGAACATGCTTTGGGTTATGCACATAAGGTGTTTGATGAAATGCCTCAAAGATGTGATGTTTTTGTGATTACTAGGTTTATGATCTAAAATCAACCTTTGATAGTATGATTAATCAATTGGATAACATGGTGGAGATTTAATTTTGTTTAAGAGTTTGATTTTTGGTCAAATTGAGTGTTGACTTGGATTTGGTGTCAAACTAAGGATTTGGGTCAAGTTTTGTGAAATGGATACTTGAGTACTTGATTAAATTGGATAATCGGTGTTTTGGAAACTTAATCACTAGTCATTATTGGCATTGGGTGATATTGGGTGAATTTGACTTAAATCAAAGGTGGTCAAAGGCAATATGGGTCGTTATTGCCTAAGTTGGGTGATTTGGGCAAGTGATGTTTGTATGATTACTAACTAACTAGTGATCTTGTGTTGAGATCTAGGTTGGTCTTTTTGGGTTGAATTGTTCCCATTGGTGTGGGTCTGGATTACCACCAGTAGTTGTAATTTGGTTATGTTCATTTAGGTGATTAAATGGCCGGGTTTTGGCGAGCAAGGTGTGATCCCTCGGCTAAGGGACGTTTGTGTCGGGTTCTCTTTTAGAGAATGGTTATTTATGTGCATATTGTACCTAAGTGTGTTATAGGTGGTTACTTGCTCGGATTTGAGGACCGAGATCATGTTGTACATGACTTGTGCGGGCATTCCAAGGTGAGTGGAATAATTATACATGTATGTATATAGTGTATTTATTTGTGTGCTATCGTATGAACCACGGAGCCGGTAGTGCCATAACATGTGTGAGTGTGCTATGATGTGAACCACGGAGCCGGTAGCATCATGGTACGTGTGTTGTAGTGTGAACCACGAAGCCGGTAACGCCTTAGTGTGAGTATGACTCAGGTTATGATGTGAACCACGGAGCCGGTAGCATCATGATAAATGCGTATGGTGTGAACCACGGAGCCGGTAGCACCATGACCCGAGTATGGTTAACCATATTGTTTGTGTGTGTGTTGTTTATTTAGCATATTATATTGCGATGAATATATGCTATTGGCGATGCTAGCTTATTGTGAATTGCGGATATTTAGTTTTGCATTGTGATTGCATGGTTGTTGAATTGCTAGCTCGTATGCGGTATTTTTGTAAGTGTTTTTAAGTAAGTAGATTATATATGTATATGTATAATTATTGCATTCACTAAGCTTTGCTTACTCCCTCGTTGTTTACCTTTTTGTATAGGTACTGGTTGATGTATTGGAGGATTCTAGTAGCTTGGCTAGGTTGCTAGAAGTTGTCTTGGCGGAGTAGCATTGGTTTTGGATGTGGGTTGGTGGTTGGTAAAATCCCCCAGATCATGCTCATGGTATTGGGTTGGGATGTCGAGTCTTAATCCTTTGTTTTGGTGTAATTGGGTCGAAATTGTCACCTTAATTGTATCGGGTCGTTTTGTTGCAATTAATGAATTATTATGGTCATGTGGTGCTTAAAAATGTGAACGAATGTGTGTTGGATCAAAATAAACTTGTATTGGGTCCTTGTAATGTGAGACTTGTGATTGGGATTTAATGGGTTGGGTAAACATTTAGTAAAATTTGAACCTGCACTATTTCAGTGTTAGAAGCGCCACTTTTAAGGGTAAAAGCGCCGCTACTGGTCAGTAACTGGTGGTCTTTTCGAACAGTCAGTAGAAGCGCCGCTTTTGGGCAACAAAAGCGCCGCTCCTGAGTCACAAACGAGCCGCACCTGTTGGCTGGTGAGCCGCTCCTATATAAAAAAAAATTTTTAATCGATTTTAATTAAACGGTTTGGAGTCGTTTCATAAGCGCTAGCTATAACCGTGGGAGGACCTTTTCTCTTCTGTCCTAATGATGCAGTAGATCTACCAACAGATGTCAATTGCACCCCAGACCCTGCCCCGGAACCACCTCTACCCGTTGCTGGACACTGCGCTGATTTATGACCATCCTCATGACAATTCCAACATACATTGCTTTGGAAAGAACATTGTAGACCCTCATGTCCAACCATACCACACCTTATACACCATAGACACCTTTTTTATTGTTGTACACTGTGGTAAGATCTGCACGAGTTACACCATTCTTTTTGTACGGAACCCAACCCACTCGTACTAGAAACTTCCCTCGTACTGGACCCGATTGACTTTCTTGATTTCGGACTAGACTGATAACTGGATTGACCTTTTGACCTGTGATGCCCCGTACAAAATCAACGTGTACGAATCATCAACAACAGGATCATTACAAGGTTAAACACTATATGCTGTTTTAAAATAAGTTTGCATTCATAAAATGAAGTGACGTTTTAACCAACGTCAAATGTTTAACAACCAAAAGTATGCTTCTATGAATAGCAAGCAATAATAGTACGTAACCCATAGGTCGTTACAAATACATCGTTACAAAAGTAATATAGTTTGAATGCAAAATAAACGTTTCATGCGGTGACATCTCTAATAAGCTCATCGGGTGTCTACAAAGCATGACTAGTACAGCGGAAGCAAGCAAACCTTAAGCACCTGAGAAAAACATGCTTAAAAACTTCAACACAAAGGTTGGTGAGCTATAGTTTAAGTATAACAGTAACGTAAGGTAGGCCACGAGATTTCAGTGTTTCAAAACTGTATGAAAAGTATATGTATAACTGTGGGCACTTGGTAACTAACTTAACGTAAATAACACCCCCTAAAAGTACACTTGGCGAGTGCGTAAGTTTACAAAGTATTAAACACCCATTAAATGCTAGCGCTACTAGCCCGAGTGGGGATGTCAAACCCTATGGATCCATATCTAAGATTCGCGTTCACCGATTCAAAGACCAATGACTAAACGTTACCGAGCTAAAGGGAAAGTTTATGCCATTGTATAACCCACACATATATAAAGTTTAAGTAATCGTGCCTAGTATGTAAAATGTAAAATGCGCTTGTATTCTCAGTTCCCAAAATAGTTAAAGTAAAAAGGGATGCTATAACTCACAGTGGAAAGTAGTAAAAGTCGATACGCGAGAATAGTAAGCAAGTGGTTGGTCTGAAAGGTCCTCAACCTAAGTTAAAAGTTACTAAGTCCGTAAATCATTCCCAAAGGTTTAAAAGTATGTAAATTAGGTCTTAAGTACCATCATCATTCATCATTAAACAAAAAGTGTAAAGTAAGTTTTAAGTCAATACTAGGGTTTGAAATAAAGGCTGACTTCGTTCAGTAGCCACGACCTCTATACAAACTGAAATGAGGTGAGACCAGTGGCCATGGCTCCGTATATGAGTCCCCTAGAGGCTGACCAATTTGCAGAACTAAACTCGTCTTTGTTTGACCGTGGTGACGTTTTAAGTGCGAGTATGTCAGAAATTTCAGCACAACGTTAATAGGGTGTAGTGACATTCGGGAGGCCATAGATCCTAGACCGTAACTCGGATTAAGAGGAGGTCTAAACAGAAAATCATATACTCGAACCGAACTAACTGAAAATTAACTTTCCAGTAGCCCAGGTAGTCTGATCAGTTCCAGAAACAGTAAGTAACGGTGTTCCGGTGGGTTCTTGGTGCTTGATGCTCATCACGGTTCTCATCCTTGATGCGTATAGCTTCAAGTGTACAACTCGTTGATGGGTTTGCATCATCTTAACCAAGGTTTGACCATAATAATACTAGTGTAAGTCTAAGATATGTAGCACAACTCACTTAAGAGTTGTATGTAGTTTGATAAACCAAAGTTACATCAAGATATTAGATCCGACACATACAAGAGTTCTACTAGTAATATTAAGATACAAACTTGAAAGTAAACTAAATAATCAAGATCTTAAGTTGTAGAACTTATATCTTAGCTAGATCTTAAAGATCCTAGACTAGAAAGTCTAGATCTAGTGTTCTTAAGTTAGATCCTAAGTTACAAAACTTGGATCTACACTTTAATGAAACCATAAGTTATGAAACTTAGATTTTCAACTTGAAAAATGTATGTAAGCTTGTAAGCTCTTATTTACAACAAAATTAGAAGACCATAAGTTATATAAACTTAGATCCAACACAAGTGTATAAAGTTATAACTAGAAAGTTATACTTTCATGTTCTTGAACTTACAAAGTTAACTTTTAGTTTCAAGAAATATGAGATCAAGACTAACTAGTAATACTTGACCAATTTAACAACATCACAACTTTAAAGTACATAAAATGAAGAGATAAACTAATTCTATAAGTAATAAGTTCATGGTTGTTCATACTTAGAAAGATTCAAGCCAAGGCTTTGATCTTTAAGAAAGTAAACCTCAAGTTTACTAACATGAACACAAGTATGATAATGAAACTTATGAACTTTAAATCTTTAAAACATTTAAGAGTAGAACCATAAACTAGAAAGTTTAGATTCTTGTTCTTGGTTCTTCATCAAAGAAAAGATGGAAGTAACCAAGATTACATGAAGATACAACAATAAACAACAACAAGTAATTAAACAACAAACAAAGACAAGTAAATGATGATGATGATGTGGTTCGGTTTTGGTGAAGAAAAAAAAGAAAGAAAAGCAAGCTTGTTACTTACAAAGTAGAGAGAAAAGATGAGAGAAAATGAGAAGTAAAATGAAGTGTGTGTAAAAGTGAAATGGGGACTAGTGAATAAGTAATAAAAAAAAGTTTGAACTCTCCCTCCTACACCTCTTGGCCGACAATTTCAAGTTCAAAAGAGAAAGAATCAAATGCAACTTTCATGCATGGGGAGGTGGTGTGAGCTTGAAGAAGTAATAAAGTTAAATGGTGTGGGAAAGATGTGTAAGTATACATGTAACAAGTCTTTACATATAACTAACTAATCTAGTTTTATCTTAACGTAATACTAGCATATATCATGGGCTTACAAGTCCATTAAGAGTGTAGGGTGGGCTTCCAAGTCCATTTTCAATAATAAAGGCCCAAGTCCAAGTAAGTATGCAATTAAATAAATCAAGCCCAAGTAATTAAATAGTTACATTAGTTAATTAAAATGATTAATAATAAATAACCATGAATGTAAATAATATTTGAAAATATTATTCGTGAAAAGTACGTGTGTCACAAAGACAAGTCGGGCCATGAAAAGTTAAATACGGTAACAAGTAACACGTATAAGAACACGTTTATTAAAATGCAAGCATTAATAATAAATTATTAATAATTAAATGTTGGAAAATCCAGGGTCGTTACGTTACCCACCTGTTAAAGAAAATTTCGTCCCGAAATTTTAAGCTGAGGTAGATGGAGGAGTCGGGAAAAGGTGAGAATACTACTGCATCATTTGATCCTCTTGCTCCCAGGTAAACTCAGGTCCTCGTTTGGCATTCCATCGTACTCGGACGATCGGAATCTTGTTGTGTTTCAAAGTTTTGACCTCACGGTCCATAATTTCGATAGGCTCTTCCACGAAGTGGAGTTTGTCATCAATTGTAAGTTTCTCCAATGGTATGACATGTTCCGGTTCAGCAAGACACTTCTTAAAATTCGATACATAAAAGGTAGGATGAACTGAGCTCAATTGAGTCGGAAGATCCAAACGGTAAGCAACGGGTCCAACACGCTCCAAGATTTCAAAAGGACCAATGTATCGCGAATTTAACTTTTCGCGCTTTCCAAAATGGATCACACCTTTCCAAGGTGCGACCTTCAACATTACATGGTCACCAACGTTGAATTCGAAGTCTTTACATTTAAGGTCGGCATAACTCTTTTGACTATCACGGGCCGTCTTGAGTCTCGCTTGAATTTGGACAATCTTCTCAGTTGTTTCATGGACTATCTAGGGTCCGGTGATTTGCGTTTCGCCTACCTCGGCCCAACAAATAGGAGAACAGCACTTACGGCCATACAACGCTTCAAAAGGTGCGGCATTAATACTCGAATGATAACTGTTGTTGTAAGAGAATTCGGCTAGCGGAAAATGCCTTTCCCAAGCCTTTCCAAAATCAATAACACAAGCACGCAACATGTCCTCCAAAGTTTGAATCGTGCGTTTGCTTTGTCCGTCGGTCTGTGGATGATACACGGTACTCATGTTGAGACGAGTCCCCAAGGCTTCTTGCAAAGAACGCCAAAATCTGGAAGCAAAACGGGGATCGTGATCTGAGATGATCGATAAAGGTAAACCATGACGAGATACAACCTCTTTTATGTATAGTTGGGCTAGTCTTTTCATCGTATCCGTTTCTTTCATGGCTAAGAAGTGTGCAGATTTAGTAATACGGTCAACAATATCCCAGATGGTATCGTTTCCACCCACCGTCTTTGGTAACTTCGTAATGAAATCCATTGTTATCCTTTACCACTTCAATTACGGAATTTCCGGTTGTTGAAGTAACCCAGAAGGCCTCTGATGCTCTGCCTTAACCTTCGAGCAAGTCAAACACTTACCAACATAAGTTGCAACGTCATTCTTAACATTAGGCCACCAATATTGTTCCTTGAGATCGTGGTACTTTTTACCGGCTCCTGGATGAATCGAATATCTTGACTTTTGGGCTTCATCTAGTATAAGGTTCCGTAGATCTCCATAACGAGGTACCCAAATTCTTCCGGCATAGCATCTTAGTCCAGTCTCCTTAACTTCAAATCGAGAAACGAGAATGTTCAAGTATTCATGCGATATATTCTCCTCCTTAAGAGCCTCATCTTGGGCTGCTTAGATCTGGCTATTGAGATTCGAATGAATGGTGATGTTCAAGGCTCGGACACGAACGGGTGCCATCCTCTCCTTTCGGCTCAAAGCATCAGCTACAACATTGGCCTTGCCAGGGTGATAACGAAGTTCACAATCATAGTCGTTCAGTGTCTCGATCCATCGACGCTGTCTCATATTTAGTTGCTTCTGATTGAAGATGTGTTGGAGGCTTTTATGATCGGTGGAAATAGTGCTCTTAGTTCCATAAAGATAGTGTCTCCCCATTTTTACTGCAAAGACAACGGCTCCAAGCTCGAGATCGTGCGTTGTGTAATTTTACTCGTGAATCTTCAGTTGACGAGAGGCATAAGCGATAACCTTTGTTTGTTGCAACAGTGTACAACCAAAACCACTTTTCGAAGCATCGCAATAAACGACGAAATCGTCACTGCCTTCAGGAAGTGATAAGATAGGTGTGGTAGTTAACTTCTTTTTCAAAGTTTGAAATGCAGATTCCTGTTCGGGTTCCCAAATGAACTTCTTCCCTTTGTGAGTCAGCGCGGTTAAAGGACGCGCAATCAGAGAGAAACCTTCAATAAATCTTCGATAATAACCGGCGAGGCCTAAAAATTGGCGAATGTGAGTCGGAGTAGTGGGGGTTTCCCACTTGCTGATAGCTTCGATCTTCGCGGGATCGACTTTGATACCCTGGTCGCTCACAACATGACCCAGAAATTGGACTTCCTTCAACCAAAACTCACACTTGGAGAATTTTGCATAAAGTTGCTCCTGTCTCAAGAGTTCCAACACTAGATGAAGATGTTGCTCATGTTCTTCTTCGCTTTTGGAGTAGATGAGGATATCATCTATGAAGACGATAACGAACTTATCCAGGTATGACTTGCAGACACGATTCATGAGTTCCATAAACACGGCAGGTGCGTTGGTTAAATCGAATGGCATCACGAGAAACTCATAATGACCATAATGAGTTCTGAATGCAGTCTTCATCACGTCGTTCTCTTTCACCCTCAACTGGTGATAACCGGATCGTAAATCGATCTTAGAGTAAACCCTCGATCCTCGTAGTTGATCAAAAAGATCGTCAATTTGGGGAAGAGGATACCGATTCTTGATCGTCAATTTATTGAGTTCGTGGTAGTCAATACACATGCGGAAGGATCCATCCTTCTTCTTCACAAATAAAACAGGTGCGCCCCAAGGCGTGAAACTTGGATAAATCCACGGTCTAGCAGTTCTTGTAATTAACTCTGCAACTCTTGCATCTCGGAAGGTGCGAGTCGATAAGGTGCACCAGCTACAGGTGCAGCTCCTGGCACTAAATTGATCTAAAACTCCATTGCTCTTGGTGGCGGTAATCCAGGCAATTCTTCTGGAAAAACATCGGAAAATTCGTTCACAATTCGTACGTCATCCACGCTCTTCACCCTAGTTTCTAATATTTTCACATGTGCCAAAACAGCAAGACGTCCTTTCTTCATGATCTTTTGCGCTTTCATGCAACTGATGAGATTCAATTTCGAGCTACATCTCTCTCCGTAAATAATCAGTGGCTCACCATTTCCGTGTGGTATACGAAGAGCTTTATCTCCACAGATAATGTCAGCCCTTATCTTGGTCAACCAGTCCATACCGACAATAACATCAAAGCTTCCCAACTTAATGGGTATCAAGTCAATCTCAAAATCCACACCAGCTATGTTGATAATAGCTCCTCGACAAATTTGGTCAACTTTCTCAAGTTTTCCATTGGCTACCTCTACTATCATACTCTCCTTTAAAGGAACTAACGATCAATTTATCTTTGAGCAAAAGTGTCTAGATACATAACTTCTATCGGCACCAGTATCAAATAGAACAGAAGCTAATAGATTATTGATAGTGAATATACCTGTGACCAAGTCGGGGTTCTCACGGGCATCCCTTGCGTTTACATTGAAAGCTCTGCACGCGGTGGTCCACTGTCCTTTCGCTTATTGGGACACTAATTTCTGAAGTGGCCCGTTTGTCCGCATTCATAGCACTTTCTCGGTCCAGCAGGGTTCGGCTTCCCAGTCATGGTGGTTATCTTGCAGTCCTTGCCAATATGCCCGGTCCTTTTGCACTTTTCACAGACAACATTACAGTACCCGGTATGGTGCTTGTAGCACCTCTTGCACTGTGGCAGACTACCCTTGTAGTTGGGGTTCGAGTTGGTGTTCGGATTGGGGTTCCTCTCATCGTTGTGCCTCTTAGCGGAGGTTTGATCATAGGCTCTCCCCTTGTTGTTGTCCCACTTACGCTTCTCATTGCTAATCCCCGATTCGGATTTTGCCTTTTCTGGTTCATCGATGATAATTTGGTTCATTAAGGTGTGCGCCATGCGCATTGCTTCCGGGACATTAGGTGGCTTAGACGAGGTGACATTTCCCTTAATGGACTTAGGAAGTCCCCACAAGTAACTTTCCATCCGCTTAAACTCCAGGGTAACCATCGTTGGACACATTAGAGCTAATTCCAGATACCTACAGTTGTAACCATCAAGATCGTTTCCTACCACTTTCAGTCCCCAAAACTCAGTCTCCATCTTCTGTATCTCCATTCTGGGGCAGTACTCCTCAATCATAGCCCCCTTAAATTCCTCCCACGGGGTAGCATACGCCTCATCAATACCCTTAGCTTGAGCAAGTATGTTCCACCAAGTTAGGGCGCCGTCAGACAGTGTACATGAGGCATACTTTGTTTTGTTCGTCTCTGAGCAGTTGCTAACTCTGAACACAGATTCTAATTTCTCAAACCACCTAGTGAGACCAACTGGCCCCTCAGTACCACAAAAGTTGTGGGGCTTGCAGCTTTGGAACTCCTTATACGTACACCCATTACGAATGGGATGGTTAACTGGTGGGGCTTGGGGGTTCATTTCCGCTAAAGCTGTGGCTACTCGTTCAGTGATCATTTCTTCGATCTGAGCTGTTGTGGGTGTTGATCTTCCGTTGGCCATTGATGTTCTAAACAAAATTTTTTACTCAAGTCAAAACCCAGCACTCAATAAATAATAATACAGTATACGGTAACCAACATGGAATCAACACATCACATGTTTATTAAGTAATGCAACTAGATACAGATACCACAGAATCATCATACACTAACGTAAATGGAACATCGTATAAAAATTAAACAACATTAAGTTCCTTTCATTAATATAAAGTTGCATACATTCGCATAAGATTTGTACAATACATAAGTAAAACATGAAACTACAAACGAGATTACATAATGAAATCTACTATAAATGTCCTAATGTGAAGGTGGGTGAAGGATGTCCATTATGTGGGACATCTGGTCCTCGAGCTCAGTTACCCGAGCATGGAGGATCTCCACTTCCCTTGTCAGTTCCTCGACAGAGGGAGATGGTGGGGCAGGAGGTGCAGTCGGTACGGGTGGTGCCGGTGGTGCAGATGGTTCGGCTCCAGAAGTAGATGGTGCATAGCGGTAAGGGTTACGGATGAAGGGATTAGCAGGATACGGAACAAGCCGCTTATGGGCGGTAACTCTAGTCCTCAGTCCATGTGCGTTAACAGACGATCTCCCTCCGTTAACCCCAGGAATAACAGTATCGTCAAAACGATACCGCTTCTTCGGCGGGGTAGAGGGTGGCTGCACGGGTGCTTCCTCGGGATCCTCGTCGGAATCCTCGTCACTGGAGTCATCAGAGGATGAGTCGTCGGATGATGAGTCGCCGGAATCATCTGGGGGTGGCTGCACGGGTGGCTCTGCTCGGCCGGCCATTATCAGTCGGTATCTGAAAGGCGAAATCGGCACGAGACGTCTATCAGGAAGGCGTCGGCACCAATGGTTATGCTCATTACGGAATGGACCTTCCCCAAGTTCCGCGGGAATCACAGCACCACCGGAATGGTGCTGTGGCTCCGAGGGTCCTGGGACAAGTGGAGCTGGAATCTCCTGTAGGTCCTCAGCTCCGTCTGTGGTAGCCACTGGGTCGGGTGCATGGCTACTGGCTCTAGAGGACGAAGCGCCAGAGTCACTGGAGGGTGTCGATGACGGGATCTGAGAATCGGCAGCAATGGCAGGCGAGGTGGCGGATGAGTCTGAGTCGCTCTCCAAAATGATAACAGGTGGAATATCTGACATCTGAACAAGGAAAAATAACTTTTTCCATGTCAGTAAGTCATATAGCAAGCACGTATTAGGCAAAGTAACTACGACAGTCTAGATCATCTATAGCAGTAAGTAGCATGGTAATAACGACAAGTATCATGCAATCGAAAGTAGGTAATAGCATGCAAAAGTGAAAGCAAGTAATAGTATACAGCATATAGCAGTAAAAATAAGCAGCAGCATGCAGCAAGTTCTGTAGAAACAAGTAAACTAGCAAGTTGTAGATTAGTCCTATTAGTGAATCTTACTCGGTCCGGTCTAGACTCACTAATGCAACCTAATTCCCTACAACCAACGCTCTGATACTAAATGTGATGCCCCGTACAAAATCAACGTGTAAGAATCATCAACAACAGGATCATTACAAGGTCAAACACTATATGCTGTTTTAAAATAAGTTTGCATTTATAAAATGAAGTGACGTTTTAACCAACGTCAAATGTTTAACAACCAAAAGTATGCTTTTACGAATAGAAAGTAATAATAGTACGTGACCCATAGGTCGTTACAAATACATCGTTACAAAAGTAATATAGTTTGAATGCAAAAAAACGTTTCATGTGGTGACATCTCTAATAAGCGCGGATGGTGTCTACAAAGCATGACTAGTACAGCGGAAGCAAGCAAACCTTAAGCACCTGAGAAAAATATGCTTAAAAACGTCAACACAAAGGTTGGTGAGCTATAGTTTAAGTATAACAGTAATGTAAGGTAGGCCACGAGATTTCAGTGTTTCAAAATAGTATGAAAAGTATATGTATAACCGTGGGTACTTGGTAACTAACTTAACGTAAATAACACCCCCTAAAAGTACACTTGGCGAGTGCGTAAGTTTATGAAGTATTAAACACCCGTTAAATGCTAGCGCTACTAGCCCGAGTGGGGATGTCAAACCCTATGGATCCATATCTAAAATTTGCGTTAACCGGTTCAAAGACTAATGACTAAACGTTACCGAGCTAAGGGGAAAGTTTATGCCGTTGTATAACCCATACATATATAAAGTTTAAGTACTCGTGCTTAGTATGTAAAACGTAAAATGTGCATGTATTATCAGTTCTCAAAATAGTTAAAGTAAAAAGGGATGCTATAACTCACAGTGGAAAGTAGTAAAAGTCGATACGCGGGAATAGTAAGCAAGTGGTTGGTCTGAAAGGTCCTCAACCTAAGTCAAAAGTTACTAAGTTCGTAAATCATTCCCAAAGGTTTAAAAGTATGTAAATTAGGTCTTAAGTACCATCATCATTCATCATTAAACAAAAAGTGTAAAGTAAGTTTTAAGTCAATACTAGGGTTTGAAATAAAGGCTGAATTCGTTCAGTCGCCACGACCTCTATACAAACTGAAATGAGATGAGACTAGTGGTCATGGCTCCGTATATGAGTCCCCTAGAGGCTGACCAATTTCCAGAACCAAAATCGTCCTCGTTTGACCATGGTGTCGGTTTAAGTGCGAGTAGGTCAGAAATTTCAGCACAACGTTAATAGGGTGTAGTGACATTCGGGAGGCCATAGATCCTAGACCGTAACTCGGATTAAGACGAGGTCTAAACGGAAAATCATATACTCGAACTGAACTAACTGAAAATCAACTTTACAGTATCCCAGGTAGTCTGATCAGTTCCAGAAACAGTAAGTAAAGGTGTTTCGGTGGGTTCTTGGTGCTTGATGCTCATCACGGTTCTCATCCTTGATGCGTATAGCTTCAAGTGTACAACTCGTTGATGGGTTTGCATCATCTTAACCAAGGTTTAACCATCATAACACTAGTGTAAGTCTAAGATATGTAGCACAACTCACTTAAGAGTTGTATGTAGTTTGATGAACCAAAGTTAAATCAAGATCTTAGATCCGACACATACAAGAGTTCTACTAGTAATATTAAGCTACAAACTTGAAAGTAAACTAAATAATCAAGATCTTAAGTTGTAGAACTTAGATCTTAGCTAGATATTAAAGATCCTAGACTAGAAAGTCTAGATCTAGTGTTCTTAAGTTAGATCCTAAGTTACAAAACTTGGATCTACACTTTAATGAAACCATAAGTTATGAAACGTAGATTTTCAACTTGAAAAATGTATGTAAGCTTGTAAGCTCTTATTTACAACAAAATTAGAAGACCATAAGTTATATAAACTTAGATCAAACACAAGTGTGTGAAGTTATAGCTAGAAAGTTATACTTCCATGTTCTTGAACTTACAAAGTTAACTTTTAGTTTCAAGAAATATGAGATCAAGACTAATTAGTAATACTTGACCAATTAACAACATCACAACTTTAAAGTACATAAAATGAAGAGATAAACTAATTCTACAAGTAATAAGTTCATGGTTGTTCATACTTAGAAAGATTCAAGCCAAGACTTTGATCTTTAAGAAAGTAAACCTCAAGTTTACTAACATGAACACAAGTATGATAATGAAACTTATGAACTTTAAATCTTTAAAATATTTAAGAGTAGAACCATAAACTAGAAAGTTTAGATTCTTGTTCTTGGTTCTTCATCAAAGAAAAGATGGAAGTAACCAAGATTACATGAAGATACAAGTTAAAGAACTTGATCTTTAACAACAATAAACAACAACAAGTAATTAAACAACAAACAAAGACAAGTAAATGATGATGATGTGGTTCGGTTTGGGTGAAGAAAGAAAAGCAAGCTTGTTACTTACAAAGTAGAGAGAAAAGATGAGAGAAAATGAGAAGTAAAATGAAGTGTGTGTAAAAGTGAAATGGAGACTAGTGAATAAGTAATAAAAAAAATTTTGAACTCTCCCTCCTACACCTCTTGGCCAACGGTTTCAAGCTCAAAGGGGAAAGAATCAAATGCAACTTTCATGCATGGGGAGGCGGTGTGAGCTTGAAGAAGTAATAAAGTTAAATGGTGTGGGAAAGATGTGTAAGTATACATGTAACAAGTATTTACATATAACTAACTAATCTAGTTTTATCTTAATGTAATACTAGCATATATCATGGGCTTACAAGTCCATTAAGAGTGTAGGGTGGGCTTCCAAGTCCATTTCCAATAATAAAGGCCCAAGTCCAAGTAAGTATGCAATTAAATAAATCAAGCCCAAGTAATTAACTAGTAACATTAGTTAATTAAAATGATTAATAATAAATAACCATGAATGTAAATAATATTCAAAAATATTATTCGTGAAAAGTACATGTGTCACAAAGACAAGATCGGGCCATGAAAAGTTAAATACGGTAACAAGTAACACGTATAAGAACACGTTTATTAAAATGCAAGCATTAATAATAAATTATTAATAATTAAACGTTGGAAAATCCAGGGTCGTTACATGACCTCTTCACATAAGTACCACTACCCACTCCCGCACTCCTTGCGGCTTTAACATCACCCTCTGTCGCTTTGGCCATCTCAAAAGCTTGCGATAAAGAAGAAGAGAATCTAACCATTGACCGATATTCCAGCTTAGTAACTCTAATAAAATGCTGAATTTTATATTTCTCATGCGGTACCCACAGTTGATAAAACCTTAGCTTAGAGGTAAAGTCCACAATAACATCATCAATCGTCATATCATCAGTCATTCTCATCCCCAAGAATTCGATTTTCAATTTCTCTAAATCATATTTTGAACAATACTACTTGCGAACCTTAGCTTGAAACTGCTCTCATGACACTTAACTTACTTGTTCCTTTGATAGATGACCTGTGATGGAGTCCCACCATTCCATATCTCATCCTTTGAACAATCGGCTGGCATATAACACCCTCAATTCCGGCTCACACTGACACGCATCTTATGCTCTTTCCACTTCCCTGAGCCAATTTACGCTTTCAGTCGGGTCGATTTTACCAGTATATTCCGAAGGTTGACAATTGAGAAAATTTTTATACGAGCATTTCTTCTTTTTCAAACATCGGTGTTTAGAAGAAGGGTGCCTGAAATGGATACATCACTTGATTCGAAAAAGGTACATTGAACTGAGAGGACATTTGATATTGCGTAGGAATCTGATATTGAGATGGTAGAAACTGTTGCTGGGATGTGTTTCCATACTATTGGTAAAGACCCAGAGGAAGGGTTGGTGATAACTCCTAAATGTTACAGATTTTTGATAACATTTTAAGGAGTTATCTTAGTATTTTAAAAACATTTTAATACTTAAACACACCAAAATGGGTAAAAATGGGGGAAAAGGTATTTCTAATGTTTTTATTTAAAGTTATGTATTAAGCAGGATCAAAAACAGTTAAAAGTTGCCGAATAGCAGATGAAGCCACCGACATGAAGGCATGAAGCCGCCGGCGTAGGTGACAAAACTAAGAACTTTCCAGAATATTGTATAAAACACCAGAATTCGAGAGATAACAGTGAAGCCGCCGGCTTAGGCCAATTTTGTGTACTTAAAGCCCACAAAAAGTTTAAAAAGGCAACGAAATAAAAAATATTGCAGATCAATGAAGCCGCCGGCTTGGCCAAAGACAGATATGCGTTTTTCAACTTGCGAATTAAGTTAAACTTGGAGAAGGAGTAACCGCCCAAGTGAAGCCGACGACTTCACCCTGAAGCTGCCAGCTTGGGCCACAGATTTTGAAAAGTATAGATAGAGGCTTCTTGTATCTGTTTTAGATATACATTTTTTAGTTTTCTCTTATGGTTTTCACCAAAAATGAAAACTCTTAGTTTTAGGGTTTTTATTTAAAGTTCCAAGTTGTAATCAAAGTTATCAATAAAATTTATCTTTCAATTTATCTTTAAGGTACATGTATTTATTATCTTATTCTTGTTATTGCATTTATCTTGTAGTTTTTATTCTCTGTTCGTCTACCATTATGAACTAAACGTTCATAGTGGTTGCGTGGACGAAATCAACTTTATCTGGGAATCAGATGAAGCCGCCAACTTTACCAGTCCAAGTCGCTGGCTTGACTGGAACAACGTCGCCGGTTTCGTGCTTACTTTTGTGAAGTTTCTGGTTTTTTTTCAGATCTGTATAAACTTTGTTTCTGTAATGATTATTTAAACTGTTTTGAATCTGCTATGTTTTAATATGCTTATTTCCCATGCTTAATGATTAAATAATTTGATTTTAGGATAGATTAACACTTAATCCAACAATTGATTATTCGATTCATGCTATTTGTTTAGATCTAGTCAATCAAACTTGTTAAATTGTATTGCATGCATCTAAGTTAAACAACATTGATAGTGATAAATCTGTTGAATTTGAATTACACTTATATAATAGAGTTTAATTTGATAAACTTAGTCAAAGATCCTCTATTTGGATGTGTTTCGTTAACGATAGCATGAGAACTGGTAAAGATTAATTATATAACAACCCTCACTTTTCTATTTTGAATTTACCAATTTGCCCTAGGGTTTCATTGTCTGATCCTGTGTATTATCATTAGGGTTGTTATCCAGATATAGTAAATGCTTATAATTTAATGCTCGTAATTGAAAACCTTAAACCCTAACCCTAATATTAAATTAATAATATAAACTCTAATATTATAAACCGTAACTCTAATCAAATTATTATGTGTGTATATAAATACATATAGCGCTGTAACAAAACTATATACAGTTATATAAATAGCTTTATAATTAAAATATAAGTACTAAACTATAAGTAAATAATAAAATGTGTCATTTTTATTAAACTCTAAAAACAATTGGGAAACAAATAAAATTAATTAAACTTGTAGAAACAAATGATAAATTAATGATACTTATCAATTAGTATATATATATATATATATATATATATATATATATATATATATATATATATATATATATATATATATATATATATATATATATATATATATATGTATTAGTTGCCGAAGAAAAAAAATATATTAAAAAATAAAAAATAAAAATGTATATATGTTTGTATATCTCGGCCAAGAAGAAAAAAAAAAAGAGTAATACAAATTAATTAAAAGATAAAACTAATCCTATACATGTTCTAATTACTAATTCCTATCCATTTTTCTATCCTCTCCAAACTCCAATCTAACTCCATTAATCTAGCTAGTTCACTCCTATCCTAACTCCAAATTTCATCTCTATCTTTACAAGTTCTACATCAATCCATTGATCAATTCAAATCCTAATCTAAGTCTAACAAATTACACTATAAAAGAACCCTTAGGCTTCATAATGTGCATCACAAAAATTTAACTCACAAATCTCTCTTTCTTTCCTTCTTTTTGCTCGGCAGATTTCACCCCCCACACCACCACCTTAATTGACCACCAACATCACCAAACAGCCCACTCATCGCCACTTTTATGCTGTGGTTAACAGCAGCCTCCCACGCCACCCTTCTGCAGCTTATCTGCAGTCGAGAACTACCACCAAACCGCCCTATTACCGCAGCTTTTTGTTGCTGTTATTCGACCCAAACATGCTGTCTTTTTGCAGCTAAAACTCGCCACCATCACAACCCTCCTGCTGTAATTTTTGCAGCCTACATTGACAATCAAAACTCTCTTGTTTCTGCTATTTTTTGCCACCCTAAATCAGCTACAAGTCGGCATTGTTGTTGCTTATTTTCTGCTGTATCCTGCTCGACAAAAAAGTCCAAGAACCCGCCCTTTTGGCCACCTTTGTTGCTGCGTTTTTAGTTTCTATTTTGGGTCAGAATCACCACCATCATCCGTCATCTTTTCTTGCTTCAACCCACTTTGAGGTATCCTAAACACCCTAATTTAATTATACTTTTTAAGTTGTTTCTTTTTAAAGTATTATGTTATTAATATTGATCATGTAAATGTAAACATGAAGATGAATAAAAAGATTAAGAATATGAATATGTTTAATGAATAAGATATGAAGATAATTAATAAAAGATTATAGGATATTAATATGAGTTATATGTATGTTTATTATGAATAAACTTGAGGAAAGTTGATTATGAAGGAAGATTATGATTATGTATAAAAGTATATGAATTTAAAAACATAAATATGGTTAGTGTAAAAATTTAGTTAAATAATGATTATGTTTAGTAAGATTAAATATTATGGCTATTATGACTATAAATTAGTTTATTATAAGTATGAGTTATAATTTAAGTGTATAATTATGAATTAAAGATAATAATGATTATGATAAGAAAAAGGTTAATATGATAAGAATGCAATTAAATTTTGGTATAAAAGATAATGGTAATTTAGAAACAAGTTAAAGGATAATGAGGTGATAAAGAAAAGCTTGAAGAGATTAAAACTTATCTAATCATTTAAAAATATATATATATAAGATGATAAATATATAATAATACATAGACATATATTATAGTAACCCTTTAGGTAACGACCCAACCCTCGTTATACCAAAATCAAGCCCTAAAAAAAATATTTGTGACATAGTGCATCTGGACGGCGTCCAGCTCTGAAGGACTGGACGGCGTCCAAGCCTTTTGGACGGCGTCCAAATGAACTAAAATATTCTGATCAGTTTTACAATTTTACGCGAGCGGAAAACCCGCTTTCCGACACTTTCACACGAAAACACTTTCATAATATGTTAAAATAATTAAAACTAAGAGTTTTCCACAATAAAACCGAGTTTTACGACACCGGGCCCACATCGGTCGTTTTACGACTTTCGTACAAAATACAAGTTTTCGACCACATGAGTTTTAACACAAATAAAGACCGAGCATGGGGATTGGGGATACGCTACCCAATCCTAATCAATCCAAAAGCACGTCTTCTAAAGCAACCTACGCGAGTCCACTAGTTCCCACGCTTACCCGAGCCACCGCATCCATGCAAATCTATAAAAATGTAAACAACGAGTGGGTAAGCTAACGCTTAGTGAGTGAGAATATACTACACACATATATATGCATAAAATGGACACGCCACACAACTATAATCAAATAGCACATACCAGAGCATCCAAGCATAAAGGCAAGCTAGTCTAAGCATACCGTACATTCGTTATACAACAAGCTAACAATATCAACAAAGTAAGTACACCAACGACGATATGCACCACACCAATAAGCTACACCCGGAGGGTTAGCTACAACACAACAATACGACAATATATGTATATGTATGTATGTATATATATATATATATATATATATATATATATATATATATATATATATATATATATATATATATATATATATATATATATATATATATATATATATATATATATATATATATATATAGGGGCACGATCCATGGATAAGCTTAAAAGGAGTACAAACCGGATAAGCAAAATAAAATTTTTTTTTTTTGAATTTTTTTTTACATTCATAAATCTGCATTAAAATGCACCTCTAATCAAATTTTTTCATAAAAAAAAAGTTCAAAATCTTTCAAAAATCGATGATGAATGCTAAAATTAACCATTCATCGGGTTAATTTATCATTCATCTTGTTTACGATTAATGATAAAATTAATCAATGCTAAAAAAAACCAGATGAATGGTTAAATTAACCATTCATCTGTTTTTTTATCATTCATCATAAACAGATGAATGGTTAAATTAACCATTCATCTGCTTTTTTTTAGCATTGATTAATTTTATCATTCATCGCGAACAAAAATGAATGATAAATTAACCAGATGAATGGTTAATTTTACCATTCATCATCGATGTTAACCATTCATCATCGATTTTTGAACGATTTTGTTCAAAAACTTTTTAAAATTTTTTCGTTTTCTTCTATTTGCATATTAAAGGATCGTTTTTTGTTTTAAAAAAAAAATTTAAAATTTTACTTATCCAGTTTGTGCCCCATTTAGTGCTTATCTATGGATTGGTCCACTATATATATATATATATATATATATATATATATATATATATATATATATATATATATATATATATATATATATATATATATATATATATATATATATATATATATACATATATATATATATATACATATATATATATATATACATATATATATATATATATACATATATATATATATATATATATATATATATATATATATATCAAAAGCGTAAGCCGCCCAAGGTTAACCCCTTAACCCAATACCAAAAGTCAGTTACCATAATGAAGATTGGTCGAACTACACGAGCCTTAGTAAATCCGCATCCACACGAGACCACTATCATCATTACCACAACAACATCGAGATTGGCCGAACTACACGAGCCTTAGTAAATCTGCAACCACACGAGATCACTACCTCAATAAGATGACCAAAACCACACGCGTCATCGTGAATCCGCATCCACACATAATTCACTTCCCAATATCAAAACCCACGGTCCCGGGATTATACAAATCCACATCATCGGGGTTATCCATAACACAACTCAAATATCAACCCTTCGCCATTGGGGTTATATAATCCACATCACAAGCACATGTGATAACGTACACACAAATTGTGCACCTCGCCAAATGTGGTCAACCAAAATGCACAACTGTGCCAATTGGACCTATACACAAGTCCATCATAACCACCTATATGTGAAGTGAGCTCTATAACCGAGAACCACTTCACCCGACCCGCACCCATCCTACACATACATATGCATATAGGATATTAACACTCACATTTTCGTCTTGATGAACGTAACCGAATTAATCCGTAACTCGCCGATGGAATGTACCTATTCCATTATCACAAATACAACAACACAATTAGGGTGGACTTACAAACTAACCCAATTGACACTTAGTGCAATTTCGACCCAAATTCACTTCCAAGCACAAACCGCGCCCAAACTAACCAATAATCACTAACACAAGTGAAAATGGTCCTAATACCCCAAATAAACCTAAACACAAGTGTTAAAAAATCGTCTTGCCCAATTTGACACCAAACCCTAATTTTGACCCATTTCAAAATTAGTCAACCCAAACAACCAAAATGGGTTCCAACACTTCCATAATCACTAACACTAGTGATTATACCCATTATCGAAGCCTAAACATAGCTAAATCGTCAACCATCCCAAAACCCGCCACTACAAGAAAACTGTTATCTTAGGACCCCTCGTCTGGGACCCCGCTGAAAAAGCGTCCTAAGAAACCATAATTTGGGATGGGGAATTTATGGGGTTCCCATTAGATATATGCAAAAGTAGTGGTGTCCTAAAATATGTTACGCTTATAAAGTGGAGTCCTAAAAAGTTATAGAATAAGACATGTGAATTTTGGGTCATATTATTAGATACGATCATAATCTTGGTTCTAAAAAGTTGTTTAATATGACACATTATTTGTTGGGGTCCTATTATTCAAACGTTTTATAGGACACTTAGAAGGTGAGTCACACTATGATATGATTGTATAAACTTGTGTAATAAAATCTATATTATAGGACACATAATTTTTTGGTCATATTATCATAGGACACTTGAGTCATTTATTTGATACAGATGTTCATAATAATAGGACGCTCGGGTATTTAAGGTCCTAATTATCATAGGACCCTTAAATTATGGTTGCATAAAAATGGACTTATTAGGACATTATCTTGTTGGCGTCTCATAATAAGTGACCAACAAGATAATAAGGTTATAACAATACCACGCTTGGGTATTTAAGGTATTAATGATAATAGGACCCTTAATACGTGGTTGCATAAAAACTGACTTCTTAGGACATTATCTTGTTGGTGTTGCAGAATAAATGACCAATAAGATGTAAGGTCATAAGACTAGGACGCTTGGGTATTTAAGATCCTAATTATGATAGGACCCTTAAATTGTGGTTGCATAAAAATCGACTTATTATGACATTATCTTGTTGGTGTCTCATAATGAGTAACCAACAAGATATAAGGTCATAACAATACAACGCTTGGGTTATTAAGCTCTTAATTATCACAGGACCCTTAAATTGTGGTTGCATAAGAATGGACTTATTAGGATATTATCTTGTTGGTGTCTCATAATAAGTGACAAACAAGATAATAAGGTCATAAAAATAGGACACTTGGGTATCTAAAGCAATTGTTATCTTTTTTTATTTACTCAGTACTTTTCAAACCTAGCTAACTCAAGTCTCAACACGAATCCATTGCCAGGAAGAAATTATTGTGATTGCGGGTATCGAGTATATCATATATGATGGACTTGCATGGACTCGAGCAAACATAGGAAGAAGATTCGTCGAGTGTCCAGTATTTGTAAGTGCTCAATTTGCCCTAATTTTAAGTTTTTAAATTTTTTCCCCAATTGATTGTTTCTTTTGGACTTGCATGGACTCGAGCAAACCCAGGAAGAAGATTCGTCGGGTGTCCAGTATTTGTAAGTGCTCAATTTCCCCTAATTTTAAGTTTTTAATTTTTTTCCCCAATTGATTGTTTCTTTTGCAGGATAAACAAAGAGAGTGTAAATATTTTATGTTTTTTGGATGATGAGCTTTCAAACCAACGTTACAAAGATCTGCTATACAAAATGCATTTGGAAATTAAGAAATTGAACCCTCTAATTCATGATCTTGAGATTCGAAACTCACAAAAGACTTAGCTATTTTCAAGAAAAAGCTGTAAGTTTATGATAAGTTGTTTTTAACTATGATAGCAATTGTGGTTGTCTTGTGTGTATTAGTTGCTATTTTGATAGTTAGATGAATGTATGTGATTGTTCTTTTTATGTCTTTTGGCTTCAAATTATGTGTTTCAATTTGACAATTAGTGCAGAAACTGGTTACAACAAGATGAACTAAGATAAGGTTTGCGATTCTTTCAATAAGTATTCATTGTACATTCAGTTTACATTGCAAAGTAACTCACCCAAAATTTTAACTATGATAGCAATTGTGGTTGTCTTGTGTGTATTAGTTGCTATTTTGATAGTTAGATGAATGTATGTGACTGTCATTTTTATGTCTTTTGGCTTTACATTATGTGTTTCAATTTGACAGTTAGTGCAGAAATTGGTTACAACAAGATGAACTAAGATATGGTTTGCGATTCTTTCAATGCGTATTCATTGTACATTCAGTTTACATTGCAAAGTAACTCACTCAAACAATACAGAAAAGTAACTCACCCATATTTAATGATGTATTTGATGATGTTAGTTAATGATCTAATGATGTGAATTTAATACTACCCATTTTCCCATTACTTAATTTGGATAGAATTAATTACTACCATATTGAACTCCGTATTTAAGAAAATAAAAAAATACTGTATTACGTACTATAGTAGACTGAACATAAACAAACAAAACAAATGGAATCCTTCCTTTTAAGGTTGTTAAAGTTTGGATCAGAAGAAAGTGTTCTCCATCATATATCAAAATATAGAAAGGGACTAATGGTGACAGTTTTAAGCAACATCAAGTCAACAGCAAAGTGCAGACCAACATACAACCGCTAACAAGGAATCACCTCTTTGGGTGTTCTCTTTTGTGTAGTATTAGTTTTATAGTTTTATTAGAGGCTCTTTTCCTCTGGTATGACTCTTGTAAGATTTAAAGGCACTTAATTAGTTTGAAATAACTGTCAAAAAGCACTTAATTAGCCTTTACTTTTATTTTGATAATAGTCATGTTAGATATAGCAATATAAATAACATCAAAATCCACATAATACAAAGGAAAAATGGAAGCAATATAATCAACTGATCATAAATAATATCAATTACTACTAACATTTACATTAATTAACTGGGTAACATTTATTCAAAATCTAAAAAATACCAACATAAATCTAGTTTTTTTTTTCCTACTAATATTTACATTCACCGGGTAACATACCCAAATCGGTATGCAAAAACACCCAACTCATAGGCCAAAAAACACGACATGCATTCTGGTATCCTCATTTCAAACCCACTCCCTCGGATGTATGGAAAATAACCTTTGTGGCCGGAGATAGGGCAACGCGTTGCCAAGTCATCAAAAGGACGGCGGTTATGTAACCATAATTCATGCAACAAATGAAAAAAATTGGTTCTCACCGCAACCACCAAGTCCAGCACTGGTGGGAATGTTTTGTTCAAAACTTGTAATCCGACATGCTTTGCTTCTATTTGGTGAGAGGCAAACATGATCAAACCATAAACATAAACCGCCTCTATAATTTGGCTATTCGCAGCTTCTTCTAAAAGACGAAGCCCTAACTCGGTGTAAGATTTATCAAAATAATTTATCAAACCCATGCGAAAAATCGCATTAGGGTTTCCAAAAAAATAACAACGTTTGATAATATGATCCATATTAGGTTTTCTCCAAGGTACGAGATCCCACCTATCTAAGGATATCCTTTTACAAACCAAAGGATCTTCAGAAAGATTCAAAAAGCTTTTGCAAACCAACTTGAGAATGAACAACTTCTTGGATGATTCCTGACCAACTCGAGAAAAAATTTCCAGAAGCATATCTTGTGGAAGAGTTTCGAGTATGTTCGCTTGAGTTACTTCTTCCATTATTGTATTCTTTAAAAAATAAAAAAGGTTTTTTTAAGTTTTTGTGTTTGGTGTACTTGAGAGAAGACTGTATTTGAGAAAATACTCAATCTTTTGTCTGGCATCTTAACCTTTAAAGGAGATTTTTGGTGATACTGATTCGACGTGCATTTAATGCGCTCGTTTTATTTTATTTAAAGATAAAATATTTGTCAATATTACGAAATATTTGCCACTTAAGGTGAATAATTTTTGAAATCTCATATTAGCCCACTTAAGGTGAATTTTTTTTTTAATGTCTAAAAGTAACATATTTAAGTGAGTAAATATGTAATTTTAAAGGTTAAGAGGGTATCTATGATAAAAAGTTAAAAACCTTATGAGATATACGTATATAGATTGAAATCTAATTATTGAATTTAAATTTCAAGAAAATAATGAGAATGGTTAGATTACAACCTTTGTATTTTACTTCTTCTCACTTGTTCTAATAACACCTATAATAATATGATGTTAAAAAAATTGAAGTGTCAAAAAATATGGTGTCAAAAAATTGAAGTGTCAAAAAATATGGTGTCAAAAAAATATGAAGTATTAACTTTTTGACACTTTTAAAGTGTCAAAAAGTTTTCTTTTGGCAATTTTAAGTGTCAAAAAAAGAAATTTTTTTTGTAGTGAGTTAATATGATTAATAATGTGCGTTTAAAAAAAATAATGAGAATGTTTTTTTTTTATAAATTTCAAGATAATAATGAGAGTGGTTATCTAGTGACTAAATCCAACAAATAAAGAAATGTTTTGTATGTATTGTAACTTGTAATTTACTTTATAGATAACAGTAAGTTATCTACTATCATGGCCTATTATGCAGGTAATACTGACCTATTATGTAGGTTATAATCTAAACTCATGATTATTTTACTTTCCACTCACTATTGTATATTACAATATTACTTAACATAGATTATAAAAATACAGTAACATCACAACTAGTACTCCGTAATTAACATATAACATCGCAAATGGAAAAAAATTGATATATGATAATAGACATAATTACTAATATTTACATTAACTGATGAGTAAAATTTATACAAAATCTAATATATAGAAAACATAAAATACTAACAAATCTAGTTAAACCCAAATCGTTCAGCAAAAACACGCAACTCATAGGACCAAAAACAAGACATGCATTCTGGTTTAGTCAATATAATTTCCCACCCATGGTCAAGTGGAAAATAACCATTGTGGACCTTGATAGTGTAGCACGTTGCGACGTCATCAAAAGGATGGTGGTTAACTAATACCCAACAGCGTCGCAACAAATCAAAAACCTTGGTTCTCACCTTAACCACCAAATCTGGCACCAGTGGAAATGTTTGATTAAGAATTTGTAATCCGATGTCCTTCTTCTCTATTTGGTGAGAGGCAAACATGACCAAACCATAAACATAACATGCCTCTTTAAGTTGCATATTCGAAGCTTTTTCTAATAAATGAAGTCCTACATCGGGGTATTTAGAATCAAAATAAGCCCACAAACCATAGCGAAAAATCGCATTAGGGTTTCCAAAATACATAGAAGAAATGAAAATATCTGCCAACTTATGGTTTCCTCAAGGTGAGATACACCACCTATAAAAGGAAAGCCTTTTATAAACCAAAGCATCATCAGAAAGCTTCCCAAATGCTTTGTAAACCAACTTCACCATGAACAATTGAGCGGATGAATTCTGACCAACTCTAGACAAGATTTCCACAAGCATATCTTGTGGAAGATCTTCTAGAATGTTCTCATGTCTAACCCTAACATCCATTTATTTTTGTATTTTGTTTAAAAACAACAACAACAACAACAACAACAACAACAACAACAAAACCCAATACCACATAAGTGGTGTATGGGGGAGGTGAGATGTAGACAATCCTTCCCCTAACCGAGAATAAAGACAAGTCATTTCTCCACCCAGAGTGAAAACACTCTCAAAAGTAGAGAAAGTCATCCATCTCTCTATTCGACGGATAAAGAGATTGCTTCCGAGTGGACCTCCGGCCAATAAGTAGGAAAAAGTTTTTTATAAAATAAAATAAATTGAGACGCCATGAAAATGGTAAAATCAAATTTCCATGGGTTTTAAATCCTGCCTGAAATTTAATTTAGGCTCTAAAGTCAGTCAAGTCGCCAATAAATCGACGCTTGCTGTCGACTCAATAACTAGAGCCGATTGTATTTTGTTTAAAAGATATTGTAAAAGAGATGAAAATTGTGCTTAGGTTTGTAGAAGATGATGATGATGATGGGAAATATCAAGACACAAAAGGCAACTTGCCGTCTGCCCACGTCCTTTTAAAGTTGATTTTTGGTATACTCGACCCAAAAGTTCCACGTGTGCACTTAATGATGATTTAGAGTATAAATAAAATTAAAATATATAGTATATATATATATATATACTTCTAATCTTCTAATTTTTATTAATCATGCCAATGCCATAATCTTCTAATTAAAATTAAAAATTTATTTAAAAAAAAATGATCCTAAATTAATGGAGCTTTTTTCATAATTAATAGATTATCAATTCAAAGATGCAAATAAGAAAATTAAATCAACAGATTTGAGTTTAATAAATAATGACTTTTAAAAAAACATGAAATACGGGAATAAATATACTAGATGCAGATTTCCTAAAATCTATTTCAAATTCATCTCATGTTGACTAATAAGTAAGTTTTTGATAATTATTTAAGAAATTAAAAATTAAATTTTACAACAACAACAACAGAAAATTTATAGTTATATCAATTTCGATTTAAATCCTTCCCTTACTAAAATACTTATTGATTTCCTAAAATCTGGATTTTAGTTCGCTTTTATATTAACATATTATTATTAGAAATTTTGACAAAATCTGCAATGTTCATCAATTTCTTATATAGGACATACATAAAATGCATCCTCATTCATTTGTTAAGTAAACATACGAAGGATTTTAAACATAGTTGGATCATAAACATAGTTGAGATAGGTTTTTTTATCATATACTATCAGCTTATTAATTTTTGAAATCTAAGGTGAATATAGAAAATAAAAATGATTTATAAAATAATAAAAGTAATCAAACGGGTGTGCATGTGGTGTTGTTTAATTTTAAAACCACGTTTTGGTGTTACAAAAACGTACTTAATCTATCTATCTATATCTATCTATATCTATATAATCTAATAAACCTCTAAAATGATGATGTCATCATTAAGCTAAATTACCCTTTACTTTTCATAGGAAAAAAATTCTAAATTTATATTTTAATTTACACTTTTAAAATAAAAATATGGAATGTTTAATATTCATTTTAGGTGTTTGACGAAATGTTCAGCTGACGAGTTTCTTAGTCGGACTCTGTGGTTCCACGGGTCATTAAACTAAATGACTTCAGTAAGCAGAAGAAAGAAATTAACCTTGTTCAATAAATTTGTCAAGTTTTCGATGATCGCAATTAACTTATGTCTTCAATTTCGTACAGCTAGTATTAACTTAATTAGAGTGACGTATATATAATCATAACATCGACTTAGACAAGATTAAAGCTAGCTATATTATACAACACTAATGATTGGGTTATTAATTTGTTTATGGTTTAATGTAATGTTTAGGGTATATATATATATATATATATATATATATATATATATATATATATATATATATATATATATATATATATATATATATATATATATATATTCATGGTCTAATTAATATTGTACGTTCATGCTAATTAGGGATTAGCGTGCGTGTAGGGTTTGGGGTATATGTGGGTTTAGGGTTTAGGGTTCAGGGTTTAGAGTTTAGGGTTTAGGTATAGGCCGAGATTGGGGTATATATAGGGTTTAGGCCAGTACTTTAGGTTTGGGTTTACGCGGGTATAAATGTTCCCATGCTCACAACATACCTGCACGTACGTACATACGAGAAATTATATATATATAATACTTATATGGCTGGTTAGATATTATATATATATGTTTTTTTAATTTTTTTGGTTAAATCTTAATTACCATCCGGCCATTAACATTTACATGTGAATTGAATTAAGTCGATCATGTGGTGTCACCAATTGAAATTAAATGGTTCTCACAGTTTTCACAATTAATTTGTATGATTCTTGTTTGAACTTTTGGCTAGGGATTGGGTTTATGGTTTAGTGTTTGGGGTTTAAGGTTTATGGTTTAATGACTAGGGTACGTAATTTAGGGTTAAGGGTTTGGGGTAGGGTTTATGGTTTTGGGTTTAAGTCGGGTTTAGGGTTTAGGGTTTAGGGTGTAGGGTGTACGGTTTAGGGTTTAGGGTTTATAGGTTTATTGTGAATAGAGAGAGGGAGGAATTTCTCTACTCTAGCTTGTGAGTGTTTCACTCGGGGTAGAGAAATGATTTCTCTTTATTCTAGGATATGATAGAGGTATAGTAGGATTGTCTATGTCTCACCTCCCCCATACCTCACACATGTTCTATTGGCTGGGTTTATGGTTTAATGACTAGGATACGTAATTTAGGGTTAAGGGTTTAGGGTTTGGGGTAGGATTTATGGTTTAGTGTTTAAGGCGGGTTTAGGGTTTAGGGTTTAGGGTGTAGGGTGTACGGTTTAGGGTTTAGGGTTTATAGGTTTATTGTAAATAGAGAGATGGAGGAATTTCTCTACTCTAGCTAGCTTGTGAGTGTTTCACTCCGGGTAGAGAAATAATTTCTCTTTATTCTAGGATATGATAGAGGTAGGATTATCTACGTCTGACGTTCCCCATACCTCACACATGTGATATTGGGTATGTTTGTTTATTTGTTTGTTGTTGTTGTTGGTTTAGTACTGTTTAGGGTTTATGGTTTAGTACCATCGACCCATCATAATGATGATCGAGAATGAGCTTGCTTATTGGACGAACATAATGCGATATGGTATATCACATAACAAGCTATTCAAGCAGTTTAGAACTTGACGGATGATATGATAGGACATATGAACTTAATCGATCAGGCGATCTTAATTATAAGATACCATTGATTGAGGCTGAGGTAGCGAACGCTCTAATTAAAGGCTTATCGGGTGTTCGATGATCTTAATAATGTTGATTCATATGTTGATCTTAATGCACTGTACTTACGTTAAACAAATTAACATATATGAAAAACGATGTTCAATTAGGATCAATATTATGATAGACGATGTTCATTTAGGTTAACGGTCAACATGAACTTGTAAATATGTTGGTGTTCTTTTGAATATTAGTATTTCCTTTTATAAAAGATTTCGTATTATTTTTTAATAAATTTAATATAAAATAATGACATCATCAAAGATGTTTTAATTTTTTTTTATTTTGAATTATTTTTATGCTTAGAAAATGTTTATTTATAACATCATCATTTTAGAGATTTAATATTAAAAATAAATAAATTAAATTAAATAAATAGATAGATACGTATTATTTATTTAAATTATACGGAGTATATGTAAGTAAATATGTAACTAGATAGAGAAGTTATCCTCAATTAATTTTCACCAAAATTACCCTCTCAAACATTACCGCCAATATCACGGATTTCGGAGCCAAAATTTTAAGCTGATCCAAATGTTTTCATTCAAAAATTTTGGTAAATTCAAAAAATTCGGGGTTGATCCTGCCACACTTGTTTTGATCCATCCACATCAAAACAATATAAATTACCTATTTTACCCTTATAAATAGTATATTGACTAAATAGTAGTTTAAGGGTAAAATATGAAGTTTGGATTAATTTGGTGTGGATGGATCAAATGCTAGTGTGTAAAGATCACCTCCCAAAATTGAAGGCGCTAAATCAAATTGGGGTAGCTAAAAGGTTTCTGAACAACACACTTATCTCTTTTTTGACCAAAGAAACTCAAGCTATCTCTTTTTTCACCAAAGAACACAGTACATGTATCTATCTTGTCTGTTATTAACGATTCTTTTAGATTGTTTATAACATTGTTGCTAACTACTCCATATATAAAATTGTTTATAACTCTGTTGCGTTAAATGAATAGATGTTGTTCATATGAGAAGTTTTCTACTGAGAATGTTGTCTTTAACAAATTCGGCCATGCTTTGATTAATTTTGCATTTAAAATAGTCAACTACTCTGTAGAATTAACTTCCAATAACAAGCATTTTAAATAAAAACAACCATAAACTTGAATTAACTTTCAAGCAATCTTAAACCTTTTTGAGCATAAGACGATGAAAAGATGCAACTCCGTATTATGTGTGGATTATGGACCATCCAAAATGCGTATTATGCTTGCTTTATTAATTTTTATTTTTATGTAGCTAAAAGGTTTATAAACATACAAGTATTTTATGTTAAATGATTACATGTTATTCATATAATTGCTGAGTACGTATTGTTCGTTACATTCTTATAGATTATGTCAATGGAAGGAACAAGAACTCTTGCCAGCTTAGATCCGATAAACAGGTTGAGGCTACTGTGACTCAAACCACCAAGAAAAGCAAAAGCAAACAGTTCCTTGCTCCCAATACAATGAGAAAAGCGAGTTTAACAAATAAAAGAGTCTATGTTACTCCTGATAACTCAAAAGGGTTATACGCAAAATCCAAGGGCCAAACAAGTGATACGAGGCCGAAGGTTAAAAAAAGTAAAGCTCCAGATGGAATAAGAGTCAGTCATGGTGAGTTCATATTAACTATTTCATTACTCTGTACACATATCATGTATTATTTATGAAGGTATTAGCAGGGTTGCGAATGTATGGAATTTAGATGTGTTTGGTGATAGATTTCACATTAAACCTTGATCTGGGGTGTATTAGTTGTTTTTGCTGTATCGGGCTTGTTTTTTGTTGTATGTTTCTGTTGGGTTTAGGCAATCTTCAGCCCATTTATTATGCTTGTTGGGCTTAGCCCATTATACTTAGCTAGGGTATTTGGTTATATATGGCCTCTCTTCATGTACTGATAATTCATTTACAATATATAATAATACATGTATTGATTACATTACTTAACACAGACAATCCCGAAGATCAAAATTTAGAGGGAAAGTTGGTGTCTAGACACAAAAAAGTTAGACACGAAGAAGCTAGAAGTCTTAGAGATGAAGAAACGGATACGGAGCCCGGGCCTGGGTATGAAGCCAACAATGATATTTACGATGGTTACGTATATGGAAATGAATATTATGATGATTTTGAAGACCACCAACGAGAAACCACCCAACAACTAGAAGGTTTATTTGTTATATATATTGCTTGATTCTTTTTATTATGTTAAAGAATGTATTCTAACTTTCAGTATCCTTTTTATTATGCGATTAAAGAAGTAAATGTGAGTACTCAACCTGTGATGAATGTTGATCAGCAAACCACCCAACTAGTCGATGAATCAGTGTATTTTTTTGTTTTTCTAATTTGTTTTGTTTATTTGATTTGTATTGTTGATTGTTTAGTAGTATATCAATTATAAACCAAATGCTCATATTTTGTAGATAAAGGGGACAGAGTTCGAGGACCAAGGAGTCAAAGATGGCGGATGTTTGGTTATTAAATGCAAGTAGCTATAGAAATTCGATTGAAGGTTCCAGTGGGTTGCAGGATGGAACCGCACACCATCCGCGCATCAGTTGGGAGGAAGGTGGAGTCTAGTGCAAGGCTCATTAGCAAACTTGCACAATGTATATTCTTGTAACCTTGTATATTGCGTGAGTTTTAAAACTAAAAAACCCTAAAAATTTGAAAAACCCAAAAATCCAAAAATATTTTTCTTTTTATGTTTTGTTCTTTTTTAATCATTGCAGGTACCATAATGTTATGACAATCGAGGAATGGTAGTCAGTGCAGAGCCATCTGTCACTTTGTTTCGCGATTATGTTGCTCTACATCCGGTTATGTTTTTCCCATTCACTCTATAGTCCTCTCGAATTTATATTTGATTTATCCGATTTCATGTAAATGAGGACATTATATGATCTTAAGTGTGGGGGAGAGATATAAATTCTCGCGGATGTAATAAACTTGGCTTGAGTCTTATTTTTGACTAAATTATTGAAAAATTGGGTAAATTTTAAAATTTTTGACTCGTTAAAAAGCCAAGTGTAGTTTTGTGTTTAAACAAATGTTATTACTTTTTTATGTTTAATTATACAAGTACCTCAATGATGTGGGTGTTTCGCATTTTTGCGTGAGTGTGTGAGTAATAAGGAAGCAAAGTCTTCGAGGGTTCTAAAAAAACCCAAAATTGTAGGATGATTCAAGTTCATCTATAAAGGAAGTTAAGTCTTCCGAATACCCATCTTACTTGGTGTAGGAGACTTCCTAATCCACATCATTTCATATTGACATTGGTTGATGCATTATTTCACGATGTATTACACCGATTTATCATACTGTGGGAAGAGGAGCCTTGAGCTTCAACATGTGCTGGCTTCTTTAGGAAGAGCAATAGTTTCGTACTAGTGTTGCTAGACAACGCATGCCATGGTCAAAAGCCATGGTACCCTTTTAAATATGGGAATATAGTATCTGCTTCCTACATTTTTTTAAAAATAACATAAAAGCTAGATGTGTGGGAAGTGGGGTCCAAGGACCTTACATAATATAAACAAGTGTTTAAACACTTCCGGGAGAATCGAGTCCTCCCATGTTGTTTTTAGGATGTAAAGTCTTCCGAAGCTTGTAAGTAAAGTCTTACAAGTTATAGTTGAGTTTCAAAAATCCATTGCTTGAAAGTAAAGTCTTTCAGGTGTCGTGCAATAGACCCCCCCCCCCCCAAAACAATTATACCCAAGGTAGTTATCTTCCTCTCGCCTTCGAACCGGGAGGTAGTTCACTTCGGTGATATACCGGGTTGGCAACTACCCGTGCAGCCATCCCACATCCGGGATAGCTTGTATACACACCGCCTTTTGAGACTAAGAAAATTGTTATCTCATCGCTTTCGAACCGGGAAGTAGTTTAACCTAGATAATATACCGGCGTAACAATTATCCGTGTAGCTGTCTTAAAACCGAGATGGCTTTGAAAGCACATAACCTTAAAACCCAAAATTTTTGGAAAACTGGTTTTTTGTAAAAACTTCGCTTGTTTTCCCGTTCTTAAAATATAAAAATGGTTTTCTTAAGGTCTTGTTTTCCGTAAGGCCAAATTTTTCTTGGTTCCGTGCGTGGTGCTCTTGATTCTGGTTATGAAGCTATTTGGTAATCACATGATCGATTTTGAAGATTGTATTTGATTGAAGGCTTGAACCTTGTGCTTGTTATGTTGAAGACTACACGATATGGAATTATTGCTTTGGAAGAATGATATCGGTATGTCTTGATTCTCTAATTTTTGAAGACTTGTCCGAGTGTGTTTATTTCTACATTAGTTGATATTATTTGAAGATAGACTTGCTTGAGGACAAGCAAGGTTCAAGTGTCGAGGATTTGATATCGCTCAAATTATACATATATTATATCTCGATATCAGGTCCTTATTGTTATTTATTTGCGAAGATTTGAAGACTTTTGTGGTAATTTGAGAAAAAATGATGATTTTAGCTCCACAGGTCTTTGATTTAATGTTTTGGTTATTTCCGATGAAGTATTGGTTATATATAAGTTCAAAGTAAGTTTAAACGCGAAAAATAGAAGTTTTATTGAGTCTCGAGCTGATCACGGCTGCAACTAGGTAAATCCCGGTCGTAATGCATCAACAAAACTTGGATGAATCGAAAACAGGAGAATCACGGCCGCAACTGGCCAATCACAGTCGCGATTGGGGAGTATGATCGCGGGCGTGATCCATCTATCGCGGTCGCGACGTGGGGTCGAACTGGTGACTTTTTGCCCAACTATAAATAGACGAGGTTTTTACCCTAATGGGTGTGTGCAGTTTTTAGGCTACGAATTGGAGAGCTTTTTGAAGACTTGGATCATACCATTGAAGATTAGTTCATCCTTTAATTTCATTCCATCATTTATTATTTTCGGTACTCGATTCAATCATTAGTTTTATCATTGTAATCATGAATACTTATTGTTTTGATTGTTTTGTTTCTTGCAACTTTAATATGCTAGGCTAAATAGTTTGAGTGTTTGCTTGAATGTGAAACTAGAGATATTGGATTGTTCTATCTATTGGATTTAATGTCTTGTGATTCAAATTGATTGTGTTTGATTAAGGATCCATTGTTATGCATGTTCTACATTCTTAATTCAATTACATAGGTTGTTAATCATTTAATGTAAGTTAAATTGAGATGCAATTTATGCTTCAACACTTACGTGCTCTAGACAATTAGATAAGTGATTTCAAGTGATTGTGTCATTGCTTTAATTGGTAAGTGAAAGGGTGGGGAACTACATAACAGTGTAACTATTTCAAGTGATTGTTATAGTTAGGATTTTACGTGAGTTTAGTCCAAATCAAGTCTCATTAGTCTTTATCAAATATAGTTTAACCTTTTGAAGAAGGTTTATGTGAGTTTACTAAATTTAATTGATTTGAACTTTGTGAGAAGCCATACAACTATATTAAAGACATAACAATCGGTAATAACTGTAAGAACAATCCATATCGATAGTGAATCATTCAAGTGGACACCATTTTCTCTCCATTGTTAATTCATTTCATTTGCTTCACGTTAATTTCGTGAATTAAAATACAAACTAAACCTCTTTTATTAAACTTCTAGGATAATTACTAGTTTTAAGATCTCGATTAAACTACTCTCCGTGGAACGAACTGGTCAAATTACTTATAGGTTACTGCATGATCGGGTTATAGTTGCATGTAATTGTGTGTTAATTGTTAAATTTTTAGCTAGTCATTTTAGGGTACAATTTCACATCATCACTGCTCAACGAGAACTCCGAGAGTCTAGAATTAAGTAGGTCTGTGTAATTGGCTCATCCAACCAGATCTACACTATTCTAATCATAGCTTTAACATAAACATAATTACCTTTCTCTAGCCGAAACTAATATCTTGGTCAATATTTCCCTGATTTGCATACTCCGGATATCCCTCCATCACCTTTACCTTTTCGTAATTAGAATTATTAGCTTAAAACCAACTACTATCTTTCATCTAGGTAATTTAACCAAAGACAATTATCCACTTGATCTTCAATTCATTAAATCATTCAAAAACACGACTCTAGGTTAACTTACGCCTTCTACCTTAGAAAGTTAAAAGTAAATTTAGGCCCCACAAAATATAAAAACATAAACCACTGTCTCTATTCTGATAACTAATCCTGACATTTGCGACCTAACGATACCGCATAAATAAAACTGTCCGTTTTGGTCATATCAACAACGTTCATCCCATGAAAGCTGTAAATTTAAAGTACAGTATATAAATATACATATATACATATACATATAAAAAATAAGCTTTTTATAACATATACCTAAAGATAAAATTTAATAATTCATAACTAAAAAATACTTACTTCGTCAATATTAATACTTATTTTTTGATACGACTACTTATGATCGAATGCATCGAAGTGAGCACATAATATCCACACTCCCAACTGCCGGGTTGTTTATTGCACTGAATTATAACCACACATTTATACACATGTAATAGTTTAACATGTACACACGTAACATTAACATGAACATGAAAACATGGATGAACAACATGGAGGACATGAGTTGTTTGTATACAGCTGGGATGACTAATCTTAACTACATTCCATTGCAAAGGACCCCAAACCCTATTCAAAATTAGACCAATAAAAGAACAAATGATATTGTCTAATGTGACATATTGTAAATGTAATAAAGATTTAAATAAACAACTATTTGTAAGCAATAATATATAAGCAATGAGCACATAATTCTGCATATATGGTGCGAAGAAAAACTGTTCAGTGGAGTTGAAGGCGGGTCAAGTAGTTTATTACATCATTTTTGCTAGAGTTGATCAATGAGCCTTGTATAAATAAGTGTTCATTAACCCATATGGTTCGGTAAAAGCTACTTTCATAAAAGTGTGTAGATCCCCAATATGTAAAAAATAAAAATTAAAAATAACATGTCAGCTCAAAACCTAAAAACTATAGTCAAACGTGCATATGAAATGATAAATGCACTTACAGCATGAAGGAAAAAAATGATGCTGCAATCCTTGCAACCCTTTGTTTAAAGTGTGATGATTTCATCAACATCAATCATAGTTACGAAGGCATCGGGTACGTCAAAAACTCCAGGATTTGTATTAATAGTGAAGCCATCGGTAGGATCTTCTCGACTCATCCATCTAGTAAACGCAGCTTGTACACCTGATCTGTTAGGTATGCCATGTTCCATTGAAAGCAGCTGACTATACAATTGTTCTTTCTTTTTTGTTGCATTTTTGAAACTCCTTTGTTACGTGAATGCACCTGCAACACCACATCACACCACATTAGTTTATAAAATAAAGAAAGAATATTCTAAATTATATAATTATATATGTATGATGATGTAACGTAAATTTGATGAGCATATATATACCTGCTTACTACCAGCCACACAGCTTTTATCCATTCTATTTTGTAATTCAGCACTCTTTGATTTACTTGCACTCTCTCCTGTTAACAAATTTAATTATTACATCATCAGAAGTTAATCAACACAGTAATAGAATATTTTTGTCCAGACATTAAATAGTTTCAATTAGAACTAAGTGTTAATGGTTGTGGTTGTTTACCCCTTATTATGATTTAGTCATGACTAAACTAATATTAACAATGCAAAGTTAAATATAACACTTAAATGCAGTTTACCAATACAAGAAATTCATAAAGTAAGCAATTATACATGTACCTTTTTTTATCTGACGGACGAATTTTTAGGAGAGGCCATTGCATCATACCCCCAATAGCCTCCTTTAATGTATTATACTCAAGATTTTTATCTGGTATTGGAAACACTGTAGATTCAAATCGAGGCAAAACAAAATCTATAGACACCTTCATGTAGCATGGAAGCACACGCTTTCCATGTATCAAGTAGTCTCATCGGCTGGATGCATAAACCCCCTTGCACACGTTGTAGGTTCTGTACTCGTGGGGGTGGAACAAAATGATATATGTCTTCACCTATGAAGTAACAAACATGAAATATAAATATATTTAGTTAGAATTATACAAGTATTTAGAGTATCTGAATATTGACAGAGTATACAAGTATATAGAGTTTTACAAGTAAACTATTATTTAGAATATAAACAATAACCTTTTTTTTGTTGCAATTCCATCAGTCTTTGTGGTGTCACCCCTTGTATTGTGTACGATTTTTGTGGACACTTTTGTCATTTACAAATGCCTCCATTTTCTGTATGAAGATATAAATTAGAATACTTAGATTAAAACAAGAAACGGGTAACTAAGCATTACAGCACATGTACCTTGGTAATGCGAGTCATTTTCATAAGAGGTCATTGACCAAAACTTCTAACCACATCACTTAAAACCTCATTCAATGTATTTTTGACAAGTCTTTAACTGGTATCAGAAGCCTCAAGGATGTGTAGTCTTTAGCAAAGGTGTTTATTTTCACTTTCATGTAAAAAGGAACAACCTTTTCTTCATTTAGTTGAGTAAATTCGTTTGTTGGATATAGTGTACCCTGAGCATACACAATAGTCTCTATACGATGTGGGTGAAATAACAAGATTTCAACTTCATCCTGTAAACATTAAAAACAAGATATATAAATTGTAGAGTAGTTAATAGTTTAAACGTCTATTGAAGTCTCCATTTTGCTGTTGAAATTAAAGAAGATCAGTTACCTTTATGTTTTGCAAGTTTGTAAACGGTTGGTTCTTGACTCTTTGATCGTGAACCCTTGGTTCATGAATCAATTCTTTTTGCATGCCTAATGCCTCCACTTTCTATTTTTTCGCCACTCTACCTTGTTCCTCCTCTATTTGCTGGATCCTCACTTGTTTCTCCACACCTAGGTGTTCTTCCATTCCCTGTTTTCTCTCAACAAACATGTCATTCAACACCACATGTTCGTCTACCTGTGGGTCTACCGGTTTGTCTACTTGTTCGTCTACCAGGTGTACATTTTCTGTCGTGTCATGATGTTTAGGTGTTGTAGCTGTTTCATGTGTTGTTTCATGTGTTCCAGTTTTTTCTCTTTGCACCACCACCCTGTGCACCTCCTTAACCACAAATTCCTGTACCTTTTCCATTGTTACTAATCGGTCTCCCTTATGTTGCTTACTGAATTTGTTATATCCTAGTGTCCTACTAACACCCCTGGTTCAACACCGTGTTCTTTCCTGACTTTAACTAACAAGGCATCCTCAACTTGTTTATCTGCCATAACCTGGAACAAAACAAGAAAATTAATTGGATATAAAACAATTCTCGGTTATTAAGGCTATAATTACAAATTAAAGTATATTACAATGTTATCTATAAGGGACACATTCGTATCTGGAATTATTGGCCTCTTCGTTTCTTTATTCCGCTTCATCCTTACCAGCACATAATTCCTTGCAGCTGGATTGGAGATATCGTGATATACGGTGTGCTTTTCAGGATCATTTTTCTCCATCTCCCATTTTTCTTTATGGCCTCGATAACCTGAACGACCTACACGGGTGTAATTTTCTTTTAGATGTTTCAAAGCATTTAATCTTCCTTGTTCTCGTAATGCCTTTACAATTTTCATGGAATTAAAAAGCACATTACTTTCCAACAATATCACAATGTAATTCCATACAACAATATCACAATGAATAACACTAACCCCTTTTTGCTAGTGTATCTTTAAGTTCACAAAATTGTCTCCATTTTGCTGGACTTATGAAACCATAATATTGCACTTCTTCATAAGGAAGCTTTCCTTGAACCATATAGATTCTTAACTTAGCCCTGAATCTCTTAAAAGCCCCATTGCAATGATGAAGCGTTTGTTTCTTTGCAAAATCATCTTTGATAAAATGACGTTCATGTAAATGTTGTTACATATATAATTGAATAGTAGTTAAACAAATTCTGAAACATGAAGTAATATAAGACGCATTTAAACATGGCATACATAGTATAGTTGTTAATTTAACATTGCAGACGTAACCTAAGTTATAATTATGATATCATTTTCTCCATAAAAAAAAGTAATATTAGTTGTTCAATAAATTTAACGTGTATGCCAAAATATATTGAAGCAATAATATGAAACAAAATTCTTATAATTTATGATTTCATACCTTGATGTCCAACCACAATGTATCTTTCTCATTAGGAAATACTACTTTCCAATCATCCTCAATAAAATAAATCATACGCCTAGTAAGAACACCTATGATACTGGAAAATATAGCTTGATATTTTCCTATCGCCTGCCCAAATTGGTCAAATTCAACCGCAAATGGTATCACTGATTTCTCTTTAAGTTTGTTAACACCTCGTTTAGGCTTATTGTTTTTGTTCTGTATATATGAAAAAAAAGAATAAGAATTTAACAATGCTAACAATAATACCAATACTAATAATTTAACAATACTAGTTCTAGGTATACCTACAATAGAAGTGAAAGCATACATGTACCATGATTATTGATGTATCAGGTTCTTAAATTTATCGAATTTAGCGAGCTTCTGCAGTTACCTACACAGTTCGTGGGATTGTGTATAGAACTAGGTTATCGCAAAACAACAAATTGATTGACTGACAGTTTGTAATTGTGATTTGAAGGAGTTTGGATCACTACTAGGGTTTGTGTAAATGAATCGAATAGTAAACGAGACTGGCGGTTTGTTTCAATTATGATCGGAGGTTGTTTTGTGTCAATTAGGGGTGTCAATTAGGATTGGCGGTTTATTTGAAATTTTCGAGACCAATTAGGTGGGTGATTTGGCGATTAAGCTGATGATGAAGATGTTTATGTATTTTTAATTTCCTTTAGTAAAATATTTATATTGTGCATATATATAAATAAATAAAGTAAATAGTTCATGGTAAAAAAAAATAACAAAAGACATGTTGCATAAGTTAAAAAAATAAATTCATGTTTGTACAAAAAAATCAAATACATCATGTGTTTTAACAATTTTTAGGTGTCTACGACCTCGTCTCCTTCCTGATGGTCTTCTCTAAAGTAGATTGTATTATTTCCAAAAACAACTTCATTCAATGGTTCAACACCGACTGAAAATGGTGGTAACTCGTCAAATTGGTCGTACTCATCCTCATTAACAACGTTCTCGACACCAATAATCCGTCGTTTTCCATAGTAAACCACATGCCATCAGGCCTCGATAAAGAATACTTGAGTATCTAGTTTTGCTAGAATGAATGGTTCTGACACATATCCATTAGTGGAAAGATTAACAGTTGTAAAACCATCTTCATCAACTTGAACACCGCCATCATTATCAACCCACTTACACTTGAACAAGGGTATATTGAATGAACCATAATCTAATTCCCATATTTCTTGAATGACACCATAATAAGAGTTTTTAGCGATCCTTGATCGTTCTTTACGATTGACAATGGTGAATTCTGTCGACAAGGCTATCACCGTGACACCGATAGTTTGTGTTTTACTCTTCTTATCTTGATCTTTGGTGTAAAATGTATACCCATTAGTGTCATATCCTTGACATTGGATCACATTTCTAGGGGCGAATCCCAAAGCTTCGACCGTTTTATCAATATTTGGAAGTGTCCTCCTAACTTTGTCTTTCAACCATTCTGAAAATGTTTTCTTATGTTATTTAGCCAACCATCTTGCACTCTTTTTACGGTTTTCTCATTTCAACAATGACATGTGTTCTTATATGTACGGGTCAATAGATGTACTGAGTTGTAAGACAGTAAAATGTGCCTCATGAAAATCGACAACATTTGAATAGCCCGTCTTGCGCCCAAGGTTCCCTTGACCTCTAAGTTTACCTTCATGTAGACTTTGTGGAATCCCAACACTTTGAAACCCATCCATATAGTTTGTGCAGAATTAGATCACCTCTTCGGGATTAAGGTTCCTTACATACCCTTTTAAGATACCCATATATCTTTCAAATGGATACATGTACCGTAATAAAACTAGACCACATGCCTTTATTTCTCCAACAATATGAGATACTAAGTGAACCACGACATCAAAGAAAGAAGGTGGAAAGTACATCTCAAGTTCGCAAAGAGTAAGTATGATATCTCTTTGATATTCATCCAGCACATCAGGATCAATCACCTTCGAATGAATCATGTTGAAAATAATCATAGTTTTGTTATTGTGTGTCGAATACAATTGGGTAGAATTCCAAGTATTGCGATAGGAATCATCTGAGTCATTAGTACATGACAATCATGTGACTTCATACCAAGTAACTTCAAATCTTTCATCGAAACCAACTTCCTAATGTTAGTAGAGTATCCTGATGGAACCTTAATACCATGTAACAATGACGGAATTTAGTTTTCTCGACCTTTGATCTAGTATAACAGGTCGGTGAAAGAAACTTGGTGGACCTTCCATGAATATCTTTAGGTTGTAGCTCTGGTCTAATTTTCATTATTTCCATGTCCCTTCTAACTTTATTTCCATCTTTTTTTTCCAGGAATGTTCAACAGTAACCCTACCAAATTTTCACAAACATTTTTCGCATTATGTATAACATCAAGAAAATGTCGGCCTCGTAAATGCTTCAAGTACGGTAATTTCCAAAAATTATACTTTTTCTTCCAAATACCTTTGGGAGGACCAAAACCTTTTTTTCCTAACATGGCATTTATATTAGCAACTTTGGAGAGTGTTTTCTTACAATTTGTCAGCCATATTGAGTGACTATTTTCCTCACAAATAGGACATGCCTTTTTCCCCTTCGTACTATATCTAAACAAATTACCATAAGCAGGAAAATCATTAATGGTGGAAAAAAGCTATGCCCGTAGTTGGAAGAATTCTTTCTTGTATGCATCATAAACGTGTATGTCAGTACTCCATAGTTCAATCATGTCATCAACTAATGGTTGCAAATAAACATCAATGTCATTTCCAGGTTTCTTTGGGCCTTGAATTAAAAGAGACATCATTATGTATTTTAGTTTCATACATAGCCAAGGCAGAAGGTTATAAATGCATAGAAGAACAGGCCAAGTGCTATGGCGGCTACTCAAATCTCCAAAAGGATTAATGCCATCTGAACTGAGTCCGAACCTTATATTACGTATCTCATCCCCAAATTCTCCAAAATCGTTATCAATATATTTCCATTGAAGTGAATCGGCCACATGTCGCATTCTTCCATCCTTTTTACGATCTTCAGCATGCGAACATAATAATTTTGCATCTTTGGCATTCGCAAATAATCTCTTTAATCTTGGTATGATAAGCAAGTACCATCATAATTTTGCAGGAGGTTCATTTTCTGACACCTCACTATCAACATCAGTTGGTTTTTCACGTTTATACCTAGATATACCACATACCTTATATTGATGAAGGTCTTTGTCTTCATTCCTATATAGCATACAATCATTTGGACAAGCATGTATTCTCTGTATTTCCAATCCTATTGGACACATCAATTTATTTGCTTGTTATGTTGAAACCGGTAACTCTTTACCTTCTAGTAGAATTTTGTTAGGATCTCAAAGTATGTATAGTGTTAATGTGAAACAAGCTTATTAGAAGGTTTCTTAGAAAAGGGCTATATAAAGAACCTAAGTAGTCCTAATTATATTGCCATTGCATTGTAAACTAGTTTAAGAAGATGTGGAATGTAAATTTACCGATTCTCTCTAATACCGAGTCTTTTCATTACTTACTGAATCTCACTCAATCTTATCTTATCTTCGATTCTCACTATGATCTGACCTATCATTTGGTATCAGAGGGTCCAGTGAGTGATATTACATTACTATATCGATCCAGAGATTGAAGATTACAGAATTTGTTCACATTCAGTTAGATTGAATCACATTCGGTATCATCGAATTTGATAATCTGATGTTCAGATTCTTGTGATAAGTTCAGCGAAGGTTTATTAGGTGTATTAGAAAGAGTTTTGATCATCATTGCAGCTTTTTAACAACAATTATGGAGAATCAAGTTGGTTTTTAGAGTTCGTAGCTAAAACTCTCGGTATTGATCAATTCCAGCTTGATTCTATGTTTAAGTGAAGGTTTGTGGATTCAGTTGTATTCGTGAGGTGCTTAATCACATATTTGACGGTTCAATTTCATCAATTCTTCAATTATTGAAGACTTGATTTATATTCGGTATCGTAACTGCCATACCGAGTCTGCTTCAAAGTTAGAAATTATTCTTAAGTGTTGTAATTTGTGGTGTGTTAGTGATTCTATCACATTCGGTTTGATCATACGCAGCTAATTGGTGTGGTTTGGGTAAGGATTCGATCGATTTTCTAAGTTTACACTTAGACTCGGTTTGTCAACTGCTACAGTTGACATTCGGTATCATTGATATTCTGTTTGTTACTTACTTGTTTCCTTGTGCAACAAGCTTACCGAGTCTAATTCAAAGTAATTGGATTGTTTTGAGTTCAATATTTTATAGAATTTGGCTACCGAGCCAGATACCGAACCAGAGTCTTTGTTTCACTTGATACTTGGGTTTTAAGTGTTCTAAGGCTTCAAACCTTGTGGTTAGCGAATCTATACCGAATCAGGGTGTGATACTTGTTATTCTTGTCTGTTTCTGATACAGAATTTGATATACTGAATCTGCTACAGTACCGAACCAGATACCGAATCTGACATTTTGTTAGTGTTTTCTGAACCTGAGTCTCAGTTTGTGTAATATACCGAACCTTTACCGAATCTACCTCATTTGTTATCAATATGTCTACTCAAGATACATTGATTATCGGACCAGATTCCAGACCTCCTGTGTTGTTTGATGGCAAGTACAACCAGTGGCTTCATCGTATCACTCAGTACATAGACTACAAAGGTGAAAAGGCAAAGTATATTTGGGCTTCTTTGAGAGATGGTCCAGTTGTTGAGTATCATCCGGATACTGGTATGCCAATTCTAGTCTATGAACTTTCTGGTGAGAAACGTGAAAGAGCTCAGGGTGATATTTAAGCTAAAAATATCGTCATGCAAGCCATCCTATATGAGTTGTTTGAAAATGTTGACTGCAATACCACTGATAAGGACATACGGGATGAGATCAAAAGGCAACAGGAAGGTTATGACATGTCAGATGTTACGAAACTGAATAACGCTCTTGGACTTTATGAAGATTTCAAGCAGGAACCCGAAGAACTTCTCAAGGAAACATACCGACATTTCAATGGTATCCTTAATGAGTCGAAAAGGTGCAAGATTACAAAAGTGAATGCTGAGATCAACATGAAGTTTCTCAAAATGCTCAATGTTGATTGGAGTCCTTATGGAACAATCATCCAATCTACCAAAGAGATTGATAAGCTGAATATTCATAAGCTTGTTGGAGTACTTATGCATTATCAACCTGCAGTGTCAAAATCTGTAGCAGAAAGGAAAGAGTCTTCTTCGGGTGATCCACTTGCCCTCATTGCCAAGAAGAAAAGCAAATCATTCACCACTTCTAAAATCTTATCCAAGAAGGTGCATGTTGAAGAATCAACTAATTCTGAAGAGTTGAATCTTTCAGATGTTGACGATTGAAAGGACCGCTACTAATCCATCCGGACGAAGTCCTTAACATTTGGTCCCATTGCGATGATCGACTCCAAGTAATGTCCTTAAAATGAGCAAATGCACAGCGGAAGACTTAATTCGTACCTGAGAATAACATGCTTTAAATCGTCAACATAAAGTTGGTGAGATATATAGGTTTGATGCTAGCAGCGTAATAACTATGGACCACAAGATTTCATATATTTAAACATAATACACTCGCAAGTGTATGTAAAAGTAGTTGAGCACTTGGTAACCATACTTAACATTTAAATCATCGCAGCATATTCTTAAATAATCGCTACACCGTACCAAGTGTAGTATACAGAAACAAAGTACTGTGCAACCGTTGAAAACTGGTCGTCCAGCCCGATTGGGGTTGTCAGGCCCGATAGATCTATCAACAGGATTCGCGTTTACATTCCTCATGTAAATATTAGCTACCAAGTATAAAGAAATATGCCATGGTACAACTCAACATAGAATTTATTTTTGATCACTTGTGTCCATAACGTAAATCATAAAATGCATGTATTCTCATCCCAAAATATTTAGAGTTTAAAAGGGACTATATACTCACCTAATGTATTTTGTAGTAAAAATACATATAACATCATTGAACAAGTGTAGGGTTGGCCTTGGATTCACGAACCTATATCGTTTGTAGATTTATTAATATACATAATTGAAATCGAATGAGTTTATATATATAACTTATTAATGATGTTATTTAATATACTTAATGTTAATAATAATAGTTTTATTATTTTTAAAATAATAATAATACTAATTTTTATGAAAGTACTCATAGATTGTATAATTTTTATAATGATATTGATAATACCAATCATATTCATAATATGGATAATAATATTAAAATGGTAAGATTAATAATATCAATATTTACTTTTAGTAACATTACAAAAAAATATTAATACTAATATAATAATACTAGTAATGATAATACTATTAGTATTAATGATAATAAGAATAGTAGCTATATTTGAAATTTTTAATTGTTAGTAATAATAAATGGTAACTTTTATTATTATTATTTTTTTTATATCATAATGCTAATAGTAATCCTAATAGTGATAATAATAATAATAATAATAATAATAATAATAATAATAATAATAATAATAATAATAATAATAATAATAATAATAATAATAATAATAATAATAATTATAATGCATATATTAGTAATAATAGTCTCATAATACTTGTAATAACACTAATTAATAATAATAATAACAATAATAATAATAATATTGAAAAGTAAAGCTACCTTCAACAAAAATTGGCCTAAAAAGAAAAACTGCCACATTAGGAACTCGAACCAGTGACCTCTCGTTTAACACCCAACACCCTTTACCACTCAACCGTTGATTGTTTTTCTGAATACAATGGAACCCGTTTTTATTTATCCCATAATAATTACTCATCTTCTTCCTCCTTACAACTAACCACCCCATGAACGAATCCATTTAATGATTTTGTTATAAAACAACATTTAAGTTCTTCAGATAATCTAGAAACTCATCCAAACTATATGTTTGTAATTAAAACGAAAAAGAAAAAAAAATATATAAAATTTATGTATATATAAAGGCTGCTGTCGCAGCTCAAACACAAAAAAAAAAAAAAAAATGTTTTCAGTATTACATGCATTTTTAGTTAATTGTTATAAAACAAACTTTGTTTCAAATGATTCGTAAAAGCTTTGTGAACCCTTAATTGAAACAGAAACATTAAATTAAAATCGAATTTCATGAAGATCATAAAGTTTGACTTTTTGCTAAGCAAACTTTGACTCGACAATTGAGGCTCGATATGGAAAATTGGAATATGACATTTTTCAGAAAGTTAGTTTAGAATAAGCCTAACAAAACTACATTAATACCTTTTGAAAATTAGAACGAATTAGACCTTTTTTAGAAAATAAAACGCGAGCAGAGGTTAAACCGGGTGTCTTTCTGTTTTTGGGGTTTTTAATCCTATAATATGGGTTACTTGAGATTGATATCTGATGAAGATGATAACAAAATTGAATGAGTTAAACCATTCCACTAAATCAGTCGTTTCCTAAATACAGCAATGTGATCGACAGAAGTATTTAAGCAGGAAGAATAAATAAATAAATAAATAAATAAATCAGATAAGTTTTAGAAAGATTTAGAATCAATTTATAACCAAATTTTGGATCGTGCTGTGCCTTGATGTCAACAGATATACCAATCAACCAGACAAATTACACAGGACAATTTTTAACTTGACATAGAATTTATAAATATCAGTATTTATATACAGATATTCCTGTATTTACGTATATATACGGAGTATATATGTATTTAGTTATATATTACATTAAATTCTATAATATAAATTACTGATATAAATTTTATTAAAAAAATTTATTAGTATGATTAATTTAAATAAAATACTAATAGTATAATATAATTAATAATTAATAATAATAATAATAACAATAATAAAAATCCTATTAATAACTATAATTAAAATTTTACAACAATTTATAATAATATTACTAATAATAATAATAATGACAATAATATTGAATCTTTAATATATATTATTTATGTATATATACTATGACATATAATATTACAATTATAATTTCAATTACCATGTATATACATATATACGCATATCTAGTTACAATTAATTGTTCGTGAATCGTCAGGCTTGATCAAAGGGTAACTGATTATCCAAATATAGATTTCAAACTTTCTAGACTCAACATTACAGATTTTGCTTATCGTGTCGGAAATATATAAAGATCAAGGTTTAAATTTGGTCGGAAATTTCCGGGTCATTACAGTACCTACCCGTTAAAGAAATTTCGTCGCCGAAATTTGATAGAGGTCGTCATAGATAACAATAAGAATGTTTTCATGACGAATATGAGGTAATAATGGAGTTTTATCATTATTGAGTAATATAGATAAAACAATTTGATTATGCGAAGGGTATAAGTGAAGCTATCGCAAGAGAGTGAAATAGGTAAATGTAGAATCGTTTTAACTGATGACGTAGTTATGATTGATTTCCGGAATTTAAGGGATTTAAAGAAAATCTTCGTAATAAGATTTGGTTCTTTGGTGATTTAGGAAATCAGAATCTTCTTTGATTAAATGAAATAATCTGTTTCGATTGCTCTGTCGGATATTTCACTATAAATCTACCCCCTTCGTTTCCTTATTTTCATATCTCACATCCTATTTTTCTTTAAAGCGTTCGTTAATATGCTCCATCCAATACTGATTCTTGATATACTCTTATCTTTTATATCTGTCATTCTCCTTTTCATCTACCACCAGAAGAATCTATTTATTTCTACTATACTCTTGTGTTTATAGTGTTTCTAGTTCTCCCGTGTCTCTATATTACTATCTACATTGATATACACGGTTTGTAATCTCTGGGTGGTTGTTGGGTTTTATATCTTCCCTTATACTTCGATATCCCTGCTTCTGTCTTCTATAATCATGGTCATCCACAGTTAATACTCTCTTCTATTTGCTGCGATTTATACTCCAATTTCTATTTTTGGAGCTTTATTCTTTTGTTTCCTCTTCCCGTCCTCGAGTCAAGCGAGTAATGGTCCGGAATTCGTAGGTACGAAATTCGAAATGAACATAGCTATAGAAATGGTAATGGCACGATTTTGATTTGTCAAATTACCAGAATATCCTGGAAAAGACCGAATCATCAAGAAAATATTTTCTTGATATGTTTAGAGATTAGATAGAATGTAAGAGTCATGTAAATGGCACATGATGAAGGTACTGTGAATCATCACATTCCATTAGAAACTCAACATGAATTACTATAATATAATGACGTTGATCAAGTGTCATTATATCATACTAAGTTATGCATCAGTTTCCAACACTACTTCAAAACATTCATATTTTAAACTCGGAGGTTTCAGAATTTAGAAACTAACACAGTTTCTTTTATGTTGTAATGCGGATATCACGGAGAGATAAATAATCTCATATAAGAAAGCTTATGAAAATATTTTCAGAAATATCGAGGATATTTATAATGAAAAGCGCGATGATATCTTAGATTTTCTTTCATCGACGGATGACGAGGAAGATTTGTCTGTGAAGGTTTAGAATGAAGAGTAAGGTTCTTACTAACGGTTTCAGCAGCACTGAATCATTTGGATCCTTTGAAGTCAAACTTATTCTTTGTGATTTGTTTACGGTTTCTTTCATAGTTTAGCATAATCCGCTTTTCAATACTAAATTTTTCTATTGAGCGTTTCTAACACTCCATTCTTTATCATCAACTTTTGGCCATTAAGACCATCTACAACATGCTGCTTCGTCAGCATTTTCAAAGTTAATGGATCTGGGTAATCGGTTATCAAACCGAGGTGGTTTCAGGAGAATGGTGTTTTTAGATGATTAAACGCTGATGGTAATATGGTGGAATATATAAGGTTCTCTGGTAACGATGAGGAAAGCCAATCATATATATCAAAGTTATAATTGGACTTATTCGAATGAAAGGTCGAAATTGCTCTGTTGGAGCTGTGACAAAATTTGGCTAATTTGAAAAGAGATTGCAAGGTTGTTTTTGCTAATAAATGATAAGGGATTCGACGCGGTACGTGTTAAACCATGACTTTGGGTTCGAGAGTTTTTCAGGTGCATAACTATATGCAACAATCTTTTCTTCCGTAGATGAAGTGCGGTTGGTTCAACTTCTCGGTTGAGGTGTTTTCAAGAATCATGAAAAGATTTGAACGTGAATTGTAACTGTCGAGGTACAAATGAGGTTTAAGATGAAATCAAGTGGCAAACTTGAAGAATTGTTTAGTTTCATATGTTATAATCAATATTTTAATTCATTTTAATTGTCCAAAGTTAGCAGTCCAATAGTCCAATTGAATTCGTATATAATTTAATATATAATATTCGAATTAATTAATACGTATCGTGACCCGTGTACCGGTCTCAGTATTGATCACAACTCAAACCATATATATATTTTGGAATCAACCTCAACCATGTATAGCCAACTCCAACATTCACATATAGAGTGTCTATGGTTGTTCCGAAATATATATATATAGATGTGTCGATATGATAGGTCGAAACCTTGTATACGTGTCCCGTTATTTAAAGTGCGTAAAATAAATAAATATATATCATGACCCGTGTACAACGTATTGTCTCAGAATTAATCCGACGTATTGTGTACATGTGTCCCGATTTAAAGTGCGTAAAAGTAAATAACAGAAATTAAATGACAATAAATTAAATTGCGATAAATAAAATGTGATACGGAATTAACAGTTAGCTGGAAACAGTTAGCTAGGAACAGTTAGCGTGGAATCTTAACAATATTTCAATTATTTAGTTCGTTTGTTTCTAACAAATTTTATTTGTCAAATGTTTTCTTCGTTATGCCACTTGTTGGATTCTGATAGGTCAAAATCCAAATATGAAATTGATTGAAAATGATTGCTCTGTGGTGAACGGATACGTATATCGGTAGTTGTAAGTAGGATAGATCGTTGAATCAGATTCGAAGAATGTACAGTGTAACTTATTAATGTGAAATCTAAATATTCCTCGGGTACTACCTACCCGTTAAAATATTTTCACCATTAACAGTTTGTACGAAAGAAATTTTTTTTTATTTACAATCTTTATGAAAATATACTTACATATATATTTTCTTCAGATGTAATCATGGATTTAATGAGTCAATAAGATATTAAACTCATTTGATTTATCGTTAGTACTAGATTACATGATCTCTAAAACATTAGAGATTACATAGTCGCCATGTCGAACGAAAGTAAATGAGGTAGAATGTTACGTAAAGCGAAGATAATCGATGTAGAACGATATGTAGAACGAAAATCATACTCGAAGTACAGATGGGGTTATTGAAGCGTGTGAGGTTGATATCCGAGATACAGATTGTGATGTTGAGATTTATGATGGTGGTACGGATTATGTTGCTGGTGCTGCTGCTGGTGTTTGTAACCTTTGCACCATATTCTCTAAAGCCACTACCCGAGCGCGAAGCTTGTTGATTTCTTCTATTATACCGGAATGATTGGCGGTTGGAGCGAGTGGATGAATAAGATTCGAAATATGGGATAGTATATAATCGTGACGAGATATTCTAGAAATGAGAGAGAAAATGGTTTCTCGAACAGGTTCGCCGGTAAGTGCTTCAGGTTCATCGCTAAGAGGGCAATTTGGTGGATGGAAGGGATCTTCGTCGTGAAATGATTTTCGGATAATGGATGGTATTCTAACTATATAGAATATCTATATATATATATATATATATATATATATATATATATATATATATATATATATATATATATATATATATATATATATATATATATATATAATACTAAAGATTTCGTAGACTACAGAGGAATTTACGACATATGTCAGGCAAGTCTACAGATGTGCTAAGATATGAATTTTGTCCATACACTATCGATGCACTAAATGCAGTAAGACGTGTCTAGACTTATGAATGATAAGCAGGCAATTTCCTAAGGATGATAAGCAGATGATTTCCGACTAGAAATGATAAGCAAAACTTTTGACATGTAGACACGGTCAAAGTCCAGACTCATTAATGTATCCTAACAACTACTAGTCAGACACACTAATGCAAGACCTGGTTCGCTAAGACCACCGCTCTGATACCAACTAAAAGGACCGCTACTAATCCATCCGGACGAAGTCCTTAACATTTGGTCCCATTGCGATGATCGACTCCAAGTAATGTCCTTAAAATGAGCAAATGCACAGCGGAAGACTTAATTCGTACCTGAGAATAACATGCTTTAAATCGTCAACATAAAGTTGGTGAGATATATAGGTTTGATGCTAGCAGCATAATAACTATGGACCACAAGATTTCATATATTTAAACATAATACACTCGCAAGTGTATGTAAAAGTAGTTGAGCACTTGGTAACCATACTTAACATTTAAATCATCGCAGCATATTCTTAAATAATCGCTACACCGTACCAAGTGTAGTATACAGAAACGAAGTACTGTGCAACCGTTGAAAACTGGTCGTCCAACCCGGTTGGGGTTGTCAGGCCCGATAGATCTATCAACAGGATTCGCGTTTACATTCCTCATGTAAATATTAGCTACCAAGTATAAAGAAATATGCCATGGTACAACTCAACATAGAATTTATTTTTGATCACTTGTGTCCATAACGTAAATCATAAAATGCATGTATTCTCATCCCAAAATATTTAGAGTTTAAAAGGGACTATATACTCACCTAATGTATTTTGTAGTAAAAATACATATAACATCATTGAACAAGTGAAGGGTTGGCCTCGGATTCACGAACCTATATCGTTTGTATATTTATTAATATACATAATTGAAATCGAATGAGTTTATATATATAACTTATTAATGATGTTATTTAATATACTTAATGTTAATAATAATAGTTTTATTATTTTTTAAATAATAATAATACTAATTTTTATGAAAGTACTCATAGATTGTATAATTTTTATAATGATATTGATAATACCAATCATATTCATAATATGGATAATAATATTAAAATGGTAAGATTAATAATATCAATATTTACTTTTAGTAACATTACAAAAAAATATTAATACTAATATAATAATACTAGTAATGATAATACTATTAGTATTAATGATAATAAGAATAGTAGCTATATTTGAAATTTTTAATTGTTAGTAATAATAAATGGTAACTTTTATTTTTATTATTTTTTTTATATCATAATGCTAATAGTAATCCTAATAGTGATAATAATAATAATAATAATAATAATAATAATAATAATAATAATAATAATAATAATAATAATAATAATAATAATAATAATAATAATAATAATAATGCATATATTAGTAATAATAGTCTCATAATACTTGTAATAACACTAATTAATAATAATAAAAACAATAATAATAATAATATTGAAAAGTAAAGCTACCTTCAACAAAAATTGGCCAAAAAAGAAAAACTGCCACATTAGGAACTCGAACCCGTGACCTCTCGTTTAATACCCAACACCCTTTACCACTCAACCGTTGACTGTTTTTTCTGAATACAATGGAACCCGTTTTTATTTATCCCATAATAATTACTCATCTTCTTCCTCCTTACAACTAACCACCCCATGAATGAATCCATTTAATGATTTTGTTATAAAACAACATTTAAGTTCTTCAGATAATTTAGAAACTCATCCAAACTATATGTTTGTAATTAAAACGAAAAAGAAAAAATAATATATAAAATTTATGTATATATAAAGGCTGCTGTCGCAGCTCAAACACAAAAAAAAAAAAAATGTTTTCAGTATTACATGCGTTTTTAGTTAATTGTTATAAAACAAACTTGGTTTCAAATGATTCGTAAAAGCTTTATGAACCCTTAATTGAAACAGAAACATTAAATTAAAATCGAATTTCATGAAGATCATAAAGTTTGACCTTTTGTTAAGCAAACTTTGACTCGACAATTGAGGCTCGATATGGAAAATTGGAATATGAGATTTTTCAGAAAGTTAGTTTAGAATAAGCCTAACAAAACTACATTAATACCTTTTGAAAATTAGAACGAATTAGACCTTTTTTAGAAAATAAAACGCGAGCAGAGGTCAAACCGGGTGTCTTTCTGTTTTTGGGGTTTTTAATCCTATAATATGGGTTACTTGAGATTGATATCTGATGAAGATGATAACAAAATTGAATGAGTTAAACCATTCCATTAAATCAGTCGTTTCCTAAATACAGCAATGTGATCGACAGAAGTATTTAAGCAGGAAGAAGAAATAAATAAATAAATAAATAAATCAGATAAGTTTTAGAAAGATTTAGAATCAATTTATAACCAAATTTTGGATCGTGCTGTGCCTTGATGTCAACAGATATACCAATCAACCAGACAAATTACACAGGACAATTTTTAACTTGACATAGAATTTATAAATATCAGTATTTATATACGGATATTCCTGTATTTACGTATATATATATAGAGTATATATGTATTTACCAATATATTACATTAAATTCTATAATATAAATTACTGATATAAATTTTATTAATAAAAGTTATTAGTATGATTAATTTAAATAAAATACTAATAGTATAATATAATTAATAATAAATAATAATAATAATAACAATAATAATAATCCTATTAATAACTATAATTAAAATTTTCCTACAATTTATAATAATATTACTAATAATAATAATAATAATGACAATAATATTGAATCTTTAATATTTATTATTTATGTATATATACTATGACATATAATATTACAATTATAATTTCAATTACCATGTATATACATATATACGCATATCTAGTTATAATTAATTGTTCGTGAATCGTCAGGCTTGATCAAAGGGTAACTGATTATCCAAATATAGATTTCAAACTTTCTAGACTCAACATTACAGATTTTGCTTATCGTGTCGGAAATATCTAAAGATCAAGGTTTAAATTTGGTCGGAAATTTTCGGGTCAATACAACGATTCTCACCTTGAACTAGTCAAGATGGCAGCCATATTCACCAAAGCCTTGAACAAGTACAAGTTCAACGGCAAATCAAGCAATCAACTAAAGAATTCATCATCTTCCTCCTATTATATGAAACATGATTCATCAAAACATCAACATGCTGATGATTCCAAGAAGGATGATTCAATCTGTTACAATTTTGGCAAAGCTGGTCATTTCTCTCACGAGTGCAAGTTACCAAAGAAGAAAGATGCTGCTTACTACAAGAATAAAATGTTGATGGCGAAGATTATGGAAACTGGGGGAGAGCTAAAACCTGTTGATGATACTTGGTTTAACTGGACGAATGATTTCGATTCCGAGGTAGAACATGCAAATGTTTGCAAGGTGACTGATAATGCTAAAAATGAACATATATTTCATAGCATTATCCCTCAAGAAAGACAAGCTTTTAGTTGCAATTGTTCTATTTACAAGCAATATTCGTTTAAATAATAAAAGGTGAAGACAAAAGACAGATTCGACGAATTGAAGACGCAAACGACCAAAAAGCTCAAAAGTACAAAATACAATCAAAGTGGTTCAAATTATTGATGAGAAACGTCTCAAAATTACAAGAGTACAAGTAGCAAAACGCAAAATACAAGATATTAAATTGTACGCAAGGACGTTCAAAAATCCAGAACCGGGACCAGAGTCAACTCTCAACGCTCGATGCAACGGACTAAAAATTACAAGTCAACTATGCACATAAATATAATATAATATTTAAATAATTCTTAAAATTATTTATATATTATATATATATATATATATATATATATATATATATATATATATATTTATAAACCGTCGGCAGAATGCAAACAAAGACATGTGACCTGGAAAAGCAGGCCATGCGATCGCATGGCCTGGATGAGAGAAATCCATGCGATCGCATGGCAGTAGGTACCAGGCCACATGCCTATAAATTTCGCAGTTTTGAGCAACATTACACCATCTTTTTCTCTTCCTATCTATCAACGTATATACATTTATATTTATATTATAATTTTAATTTTAATTTTAAATTCTAATAATAAGGGTATGTTAGCGAATGTTGTAAGGGTGTAAGTCGAAATTCTATCCGTGTAACGCTACGCTATTTTTAATCATTGTAAGTTATGTTCAACTTTTTTAAATTAATGTCTCATAGCTAAGTTATTATTATGCTTATTTAATACGAAGTAATCATGATGTTGGGCTAAAATATTAAGACGGGGTAATTGGGCTTTGTACCATAATTGGGGTTTGGACAAAAGAACGACACTTGTGGAAATTAGACTATGGGCTATTAATGGGCTTTATATTTTTTTAATTAAATGATAGTTTGTTAATTTAATATAAAGATTTACAATTGGACGTACCTATAAATAACCATATACACTCGATCGGACACGATGGGCGGGATATTTATAAGTACTAATAATCGTTCATTTAACTGGACACGGGAATGGATTAATAGTCTATGGACTTATTAAAACAGGGGTGAATTATATACAAGGACACTTTGCGTAATTGTTAACAAAGTATTAAAACCTTGGGTTATACGCAGTCGATATCCTGGTGTAATTATTAAACAAAGTATTAAGACCTTGTTACAGTTTAAGTCCCCAATTAGTTGGAATATTTGACTTCGGATATAAGGATAATTTGACGAGGACACTCGCACTTTATATTTATGACTGATGGACTGTTATGGACAAAAACCAGACGGACATATTAAATAATCCAGGACAAAGGACAATTAACCCATGGTACTAAACTAAAAACAACACGTCAAACATCATGATTACGGAAGTTTAAATAAGCATAATTTATATATTTCATATTTAATTGCACTTTTAATTATCGCACTTTTATTTACTGTCATTGTATTTAATTGCACTTTTAATTATCGTACTTTTTATTTATCGCATTTTTATTTATCGCAATTTCATTATCGTTATTTACTTTATGCTTTAAATTAAATTATTTTTATTTTTAATATTTTACATTAGATTTTAACTGCGACTAAAGTTTTAAAAATCGACAAACCGGTCATTAAACGGTAAAAACCCCTTTTATAATAATAATATTACTTATATATTTTTGTATTTTTACAAATATAGTTTTTAAAAATATAGCATTAAGCTTGTTTAAAAGATCCCTGTGGAACGAACCGGACTTACTAAAAACTACACTACTGTACGATTAGGTATACTGCCTATAAGTGTTGTAGCAAGGTTTAGATATATCCATTCTATAAATAAATAAATAACTTGTGTAAAATTGTATCATATTTAATAGCTTTTCGTAGTAAAAATATAACTATTTCCTAGTATGCCTCGCACACATCAAGTATTTTTGGCGCCGCTGCCGGGGAACGAATTAAACGCCGAAAGCAAAACGCTATATATAAAAGAAAAAAAAATTTATTAAGTTCTTTGTATAAAAAAAATATACAAAAATATAAAAGAAAAAAATATCTACATATTTATTTTTAAGAGTTTGTTTAAAATATATAAAGTTAAAAAAGTATTTTTATTTCTATTTTAGTTATTAAATATAAGTATTTTATTATTTTATATAAATATTTATTTATTTTAAAAAAACTGCAAAACAGAAAAAAGAAAAAAAATATATAAAAGTTTACGGGCCACTACACTGTAGCAGCCCAACAACTGAACCGGATCCAAGAGCCATGCGATCGCATAGCCCAGAGGCGTAGAACTCATGCGACCGCATGAGGCTGTCTGACACGCCAGGTTTGACTCTGCAACTGCATTAATTACGGAGTATATTTTAATTATTATTATTAAAACCCTAATTAGGGTTTATTAGTTAATTAATTTATAATATTAGTTTTAGTTTTATTTATTTAGTTTGTATTTTAAGTTTAATTAGTTTTATTAATATATAAAATTAATAGTTTTATAAAATAAATAATATAAAAATAATATTTTTATAAAATTGTACTTTTTGCAACTTTAAGATTATTTTTTTATATTTTGTATCTTTTTGTTTGTTTTAGCGCAATATTTATATTTTTCGCTCGTATTTACTTTTAAGTGTAGTATTTTGCCATAGTTATTTTTATTTCTAGATTTTTAGGCTTTGCCGTAAAATTCCTTAAGTGCTTTTTCTTTAGACTGAGATTTAGGTACTTTAGAATTTTGCGACGCCGTTTTTATATTTTCCTTTTTAAGTTAATACCGTTTTGGGAGATAATTTTTCTTTTAAGCTTTAATATTTTTAGACGCAACTTTTAAATCTTAGTTTTTAGTTCCTTTTTAAGTTTCGACGCGCTACTTTCTTATTTTTATTTTTCGACTCCCATTATTTTTCGACCTTTTATTTTTCGACGTTTTTCAACGCGCTCTTTTTAGGATATAGAATTTTCTATTTCTTATCTAAAATTTCTTTAAATTTCAACGAAAAATTATTTTAAGTGGTTGAATTGATAGACATCCAAATTTTCTGCTTCTTAGTAATAGTTGGATTTGTTAGTGGCTGAGTTGTGAGCTTCCGATTTAAAGGGTTCTGGCTCCCTGCTGCATCTTTTGGCTATTCGAAACGTGGGCAAAAGCAGAAAAGTCTATTAATTTGATAACTTATATAATTTTTATATTTTATAACTAATAGGATATTCAGTGAATGCACCGAGCAAAACGTTCACCACCTTTTGTACGTTCACCACCTGTAACTCGATCAAGACATCTAGCCAATATTGTTGCCGTTGATTTTTCTTTAGAATCATCATCCAGTCAACCAAGTACTCCAATTCAAATTTCCGATAATCCATTTTTTGAACCCAACCTCACAATTGAGAATTCGGAGGATATTCAGAGACAATTCAGAGATCCTGAACCATTAATCTTTCCTCCAGAACCACCAATCATTCAAACAGAGATTGTCGAGGAACCTACCATTAAATCAGAATCCTCTAGTGATTCAGATTCAATAAATTCAATCATGGAGAATCTGGAACCTCTAAGTATGGAAGACCGAATGCAAGCTAAACGCACTGACCAAGGTCATGCAATTACTCAACCTGACATTAATGCGCCAGATTATGAAATTAAAGGACAAATCCTACACATGGTAACTAATCAATGCCAATTTAGTGGTGCGCCGAAGGAATATCCAAATGAACTTCTTCGTACCTTTAATAGGATCTGTACTTTATTTAAAATAAGAGAAGTGGAGGATGAACAGATATATCTCATGTTATTTCCCTGAACTTTAAAGGGAGAAGCCAAAGATTGGTTAGAATCGTTACCTGAAGGGACGATTGATACATGGGACATTTTAGTTGAAAATTTTCTTAAACAATTCTTTCCGGCATCTAAAGCCGTGAGACTTCAAGGAGAAATTGTTACGTTCACGCAAAAGCCAAATGAAACTCTATATGAAGTGTGGACAAGATTTGGAAAGTTATTAAGAGGATGTCCGCAACATGGTTTAGACACCTGTCAAATAGTACAAATATTCTACCAAGGATGCGACATCACTACAAGAAAAGACATCGATATAGCAGCTGGTGGTTCCATTATGAAGAAAACCGCAACTGACGCTTACAAAATTATTGATAACACTACTTCCCACTCACATGAGTGGCATCAAGAAAAAGATATCGTTAGATCATCTAAAGTAGCTAGAGCTGATTCTAGCCATGACTTCGATTCCATTTCTGCAAAGATAGATGCTGTCGAGAGACAAATGGAAAAGATGACTAAAGATATGCACTCAATACGAATTAGTTATGAGCAGTGTGGAGGACCACATTTAACAAAAGATTGTCTCAGTATTGAACTAACAATGGAACAAAGAGAGAATGTTTCATACATAAACCAAAGGCCTGGAAATAATTATCAGAATAATTATCAACCGCCAAGACCAATCTACAATCAAAATCAGAATTATAACCGAAATGTTCCATACAACAACCAACAAGGTCCTAGCAATCAATAAGTACCCAACAATACTTACAATCAGCAAAGACCTATTTTTCAAAATAAACCACCACAAACCGATGATAAAAAGCCAAATTTAGAAGACATGATGTCGAAGCTAGTTGAATCTCAAACTCAATTTTTCACATCTCAGAAACAAACCAATGAACAAAATGCTCAAGCATTTAGAAATCAACAAGCTTCTATTCAAAATTTGGAACAAGAAGTAAGCAACCTAGCAAAGTTGATAGGTGAAAGAAAACCGGGAAGTCTACCTAGCGATACAAATGCTAACCCCCGGAATGAAACAGCTAAAGCCATTACCATAAGAAGTGGTATTACACTTAAACCACCTAAAATACCTGTAATTTCTGATGAAGCTATTCCTACTCCACAAGAACCACAGTCTGAGCAAAATAAGGAAACAGAACCGGTAGTTGAAAAGGTTAATGAATATAACACAGTTAAGGCTAAACCTTATGTTAAACCATACCAACCACCACTTCCTTACCCGAGTAAAATGAGAAAAGAGAGACTTGAAGCCGAGCAATCTAAATTCTTGGATATATTTAAACAAATAAATGTAAATCTTCCTTTCATTGATGTGATTTCAGGAATGCCTAGATATGCTAAATTCTTGAAAGATCTAATCACAAATAGAAAGAAAATGGAAGAACTCTCGACTGTTACTATGAATGCTAATTGTTCTGCAGTGCTGTTGAATAAGATACCAGAAAAATTATCTGATCCAGGAAGTTTCACGATTCCATGTTTTCTGGGTAGTCTTAGTTTAATAGAAGCATTGGCAGACTTAGGTGCTAGTATAAATTTAATGCCGTATTCACTATACGCTAAACTAGACCTTGGAGAATTGAAACCAACACGAATAAGCATACAACTAGCGGATCGATCAGTAAATATCCTAGAGGGATAATGGAAAATATGCTAGTTAAAGTTGGTACTTTTGTATTTCCCGTAGATTTTGTTTTTCTGGACATGGAAGAAGATTCTCAAGTTCCTCTAATATTAGGAAGACCATTCTTAAACACGGCTAAAGCAATAATAGACGTGTTCGGTAAGAAACTGACCCTAAGTATAGAGGATGAGAGTGTTACCTTTTCTGTTGATAGAGCAATGCAACAACCGCAATCTGCAGATGATACATGTTATTATATTCAAACTATAGATTCACATGCAGAATTGTTAGAAGAATTTCCAGAGTTACAAGGAACAGGAGAATGTTCTTTAGGAGAAGGAATTGAACCAATTGATGAAACTGAAATGTTAGCTACACTTATGGCTAATGGATATGAACCGACAACAGAAAAAATTCAAATGCTAAAAGAAGAAGACAGATATCGATATAAATCATTAATAGAAGAACCACCGACATTAGAGTTAAAGCCACTTCCAAACCATTTAGAATATGCTTATTTACATGGTGAATCTGAATTACCTGTAATAATATCGTCTTCTCTTACTGAAAATGAAAAATCTCAACTCATTTCTGTGCTAAAAGCTCATAAACCAGCTATTGCATGGAAAATTCATGACATTAAAGGAATAAGTCCTTCGTATTGCACACATAAAATCCTTATGGAAGAAGGTCATATAAAGTATGTGCAACGCCAACGAAGACTAAATCCGAATATGCAAGATGTTGTTAAGAAAGAAATTATTAAACTGCTTGATGCAGGTTTAATTTATCCAATCTCTGATAGTCCATGGGTAAGCCCAGTTCAATGCGTGCCTAAGAAGGGTGGCATGACTGTCATCACAAATGAGAAAAATGAGATTAATCCTACTAGGACTGTAACAGGATGGCGTGTTTGTATTGATTATAGAAAATTAAATGACGCCACCAGAAAAGATCACTTTCCCTTACCTTTCATTGATCAAATGTTAGAAAGATTAGCCGAAAATAGTTACTATTATTTTCTTGATGGTTTTTCTGGATATTTTCAAATTCCAATAGCACCCGAGGACCAAGAGAAAACCACGTTCACGTGCTCTTATGGTACTTTTGCTTACAAACGCATGCCATTTGGACTTTGCAACGCCCCTGCAACCTTTCAAAGGTGCATGATGGCAATTTTTCACGACATGATAGATGAATGCATGGAAGTTTTCATGGATGACTTTTCAGTCTTCGGTGATACTTTTGAAACATGTCTAGTTAATCTTAAACGAATGCTTATTAGATGCGAACAATCAAATCTAGTTCTTAATTGGGAGAAATGTCATTTCATGGTTAGAGAAGGCATCGTTCATGGTCATAAAATTTCAAAGGAAGGAATTGAAGTGAATAGAGCTAAAGTAGATGTAATTGCTAAACTTCCACATCCCACCAATGTTAGAGGAGTTAGGAGTTTTCTAGGGCATGCCAGTTTTTACCAACGTTTCATAAAAGATTTTTCTAAAATTTCCACTCCTATGAATAAACTCCTAGAAAAGGATGCTCCATTCATCTTTTCAGATGAATGCATCAAATCTTTTAATATTCTTAAAGAAAAACTCACTAATGCGCCGATCATGATAACTCCAAATTGGAATCTACCGTTTGAACTAATGTGCGATGCAAGTGATTTTGCAATGGGAGCCGTTTTAGGACAAAGGATTGAAAAACAATTTCAACCTATATATTTGCTAGTAAGACTTTACAAGGAGCACAAACGAATTACACAACTACTAAAAAAGAAATCCTTGCTATTGTTTTTGCTTTTGACAAATTTCGTTCATATCTCGTTCTAGCAAAAACGGTGGTCTATACCGACCATTCTCCTCTTAGATACCTATTTTCAAAACAAGATTCCAAGCCACGATTAATCAGTTGGATCTTACTCTTACAAGAGTTCAATATTTAAATCCGAGATAAAAAAGGGAGCAGAAAATCTCGCAGCTGAGCATCTTTCTCGTCTTGAAAATCCCGAATTAGAAGTTCTAAATGAATCGACCATACAAGACAACTTTCCTGATGAATATCTATTGAAGATAGATTATAGTGAAATTCCATGGTTTGCAGACTATGCAAACTACTTAGTATGGGGATTCCTTGAAAAAGGGTTATCGTACCAAAAACGAAAGAAATTCTTTAGTGATATAAAACACTATTTCTGGAAAGATCCACATTTGTTTAACAGTTATCCCGATGGAATAATACGCCGATGTGTATTCGGAGATGAAGCTAGTTAAATCTTAAACCATTGTCACACAGGACCAACAGGAGGGCATTATGGGCCTCAGTTCACAGCAAGAAAAGTTTACGATGCTGGAGTCTATTGGCCTACAATTTTCAAAGACGCACACCTTCTTTGCAAATCCTGTGATGCATGTCAAAGGGCCGGAAAAATAAGTCAACGTGATGAAATGCCACAAAATGTCATTCAAGTATGTGAAGTATTTGACATTTGGGGTATTGACTTTATGGGTCCATTTCCAAAATCTCATAATAATCTCTACATTCTCGTTGCCATTGATTATGTATCTAAATGGGCGGAAGCACAAGCTCTCCCAACTAACGATGCACGAGTTGTAGTCAACTTTTTAAAACGTCTTTTTGCAAGGTTCGGAACACCGAAAGTTTTAATAAGTGATCGGGGTACTCATTTTTGTAACAATCAACTTGAGAAAGTTCTCAAAAGATATGGAGTAACTCATAAAATCTCAACCGCTTATCATCCACAAACAAGTGGACAAGTTGAAAATACCAACCGAGCATTAAAACGTATTCTAGAGAAAACCGTAGGATCAAATCCGAAGGAATGGTCCATAAAATTGGAGGATGCACTCAGGGCTTTTAGAACAGCCTACAAAACTTCAATTGGAACCACACCTTTTAAACTTGTTTACGGAAAAGCATGTCATCTTCCAGTAGAAATTGAACACAAAGCATTTTGGGCTTTGAAGACATGTAATCTTGATTTACATGAAGCTGGAGGTCTACGATTAAGTCTAATAAATGAATTAGAAGAATTAAGACAAGAAGGGTATGAAAATTCGTTAATCTATAAGGAAAGAACGAAGAAATGGCATGATAAAAGAATCAGAAGTTCAAAAGAATTTAAAAAAGGAGACAGAGTTCTTCTTTTCAATTCACGATTCAAGCTATTTCCTGGAAAATTGAAATCAAGATGGTCTGGACCATTCATAGTCAAAAGAGTTTTTCCATACAGAACAATAGAGTTAATAAATTCAAATGGGATTGAATTTAAAGTTAATGGTCACAGAGTTAAACATTACATACATGGTCCGATGGAAGTTGACAATGAAGTCAATCATAATTTCAACACCACATCTAACTAAGTGTGGGGAGGTTCGAATCTTTTTAGGGTAATATGTATTTCTGTTAGAGTTAGATATTCTGTTTTCGTGTAGTTTCCGAGAATTGAATCCGAATGGTCTTTCCCTAGCAGACCCTAAAGAACTAGTCTTCTCCCCCCATTCTGAATTTTTATTTTTTTATGTTTTACGAGATGAAGAATTCCTTTGATCTGAACCATGGTCTAATGCTACACGCTTTGATTACTAAACATAATAATGACACACTCCCGAGTGACCTGGTATCAGTAATAAGAGCCAAATTGGACGGAGTAAGAAAAGAACTCAGGAACGATCATAATAAGTTACATTTTGGTAAAGGAAAATCAAAATCCGCAGCGAAAAGAAGAGCACGACACCTTGAAAGATGTCACAAATGCGGAAAATGGTCACACGAAGGAAAATGCTCGACGAATCAGACATATTCCAATACCGAGTTCGTTACTTTATGCAGAGAAGGACCGTTCATAGGTTTCGAAGAAAAATCGTTGAATGCTCGAGGTTACGCCTATGTAGCTATGGAAAACCAATTAGTCCGACTATCTTATGAGTGGGCTAAAGCAGGTCACTGAGAATTCTATCTCGCAGGTAAGTATGTACAGTTTTTATTTTTATTTTATTGCTTTTAACCTTTTGATAATAAACGCTAAATTGTTCGCTATAAAGTATTAAATTGATATTCAATAAAATTAGGTATGCGTAACCGAAATTATTGATATCATACAAAAATTTATTACATCACTGCGAAATTTACCGTTTATTCTTAAGGTATAAATATCTTTAATCAATCAACCCAAAATATTTCAGAAATTCGTCAGGAGTAAAACTAGGTAATATAGCCGAAATTACTTTACCGAAAAGAGGGGCGTATATTTTTGATAATATTTGATTGATTAAAGTGGGATAAAAGACCAAAAAGATTTTTAATTTTTATTTTTACTTTGTTTTTAAAATTAATATATTCATATTAAATTATTATTGTAAACTTTTAAAATCAATATATTTAAGTTTGTAAATATTTGAAAATTTTATGTTTTTAATATAAGTTTGTATGTATAAAAACAAAATTATAATATAAATTTGGTGTGAATTTTTAAAATTTTAATAAAATGAATTTTTAATTTTATGCATTTTAAATTTAAGTTTGGTGTGAATTTAAAAACAAAAATTTACTTTATTTCACTAAGTTAAAAATTGATTTTTAAAATTCGTCGTGAGTTGAAAACTAGGTCGTTGAACCGAAATTGCTCTACCCAAGGGAGGGACGAGAACTTTTATTATCATTATTTTTAATCTTATTGAATTAAAGTATGCCAAAAACATTTAAAAAAACCCAAAAATCTTTACTTTTAAAACCGCGCTTAAAAATGACAAATTTTAAAATTTTGTCGAGGGACAGACTAGGACATCGTTCCGAAACACCCTCATCCTAAAAAGAAACAAAATTTTAATTTTTAATTAATTATATGTTTTATTAGTATAAGGTTTTTTTTTTTTTTTTTTTAAAAGGGCTAAAAGTACTGTACCCGGACTCCATGTGATCGCATGGAGTTTAGTCTATGAAGCCATGCGATCACATGGATAGAAAAATCTGGCCAGAATCAAAAGTTCCAGCAGGTCTGCTGCTTCACCACAACACACACACATATCACGAAAATACCCCAAAATCCTCTCTAAAATTCGCAAATTTTCACCATAATTCGTCAAATTTCTTGCTTTAATCATGCCTAGGCTCGGATTCTTCAACGAAAAGGTAAAAATTACACCCCTAAACTCTTAAATTTTCTAGTTTTTGTGATAATTACCACTATTTTACCTAATTTAATTTTGTTAATTTCTAGTGTAATTAGTGTTAAATTGTTAGTATATTATGCATGTATAACCTAGATTGATGCTATTTAACATGATTTGAAGCCAAAAACTTCAAAATTTTTAGAAATCTAGGGTTTATGTTCTTGAGCAATTTGGGGCTTTTTGATATAAACAGTTTATGGCCGATTTTTGTCATAAATTATTGCTAAATTAAGTAATGTAACATGTTTAGGTAGCTAAATGATCCAAACTTTGATCCTAAACATGATTTTTAAGAATTAAAGTGGACTTTTTAGGTATAAAATTCATGAACTTGATTAAATTGATGTAAATGCCATTTGAAACTTATTTAATTGCTAGTAAAGGTTGTTTTAACATGATATTTGAATTGAATGCTTATGAACTTTGTAAACATTTTCATATATGCTTATTTGAAAAAGTGTAGAATTGTTAAAATTGTGGAAATGTGTATAAGTTTAATTTTAATTAAACATGTCATTATGATTGTTTTAAGTTGTTATTTTGCTAACACTAATGCATATTTAGATGCACAAATTTTGTGTTTAATGTGTTTTACAGAAATATACTGAAACTGGAGGTGCATCATCATCATCTAGACAACCACAACCAGAACCTGAACCAGAATATGAGCCGCAATACGAGCCTGAACCGGAACAATAACAGGAACCACAACATCAGCCTGATCAACACGTACCTTATTATGATCCGCTACAATTTTTTGATGCCTTTATAGTATTTCCGATGCATCCGCCAGTAGAATACCCAACGATTCCTGAACACACGTTGCATCCTAATCTGAGATTCGATAGAAGCTGGAGAGATTACCCAACATATCAAAGTAACAAATTCAAACTGATACCGAAAAATGTAGAAGTGCCAAGGGTAATCGATTGGGATCCTTTGGAAAGGGTCCAACTAGCTAACTCAGTTAGGGAGTATCTGATCCAAAGGTATGGCAGTTCTTCTTTTACCAATTGGGAACGTCTATTCACCATTCGTAGGCCTATATATAAGGAATGGTGTGTTAAGCTCATGAGTACTATAGCATTAAATGCAGATGTAGATAGATTAGATGATAAAAGTTTTCTTAGATTTATACTTGGCCGTAGGATGTACAGGATGTCCATGCTGGGCATGGCCAGGGCTTTGCAGATATATACTCCTAGTGAATTACTACTACCCGATTGTATGAATTTGATTTATCGTGGTGAAAGGGTAGATAGGAATTTTGACGCGAACGCCGTCTGGAGGTGTATGTCAAATTATAATGTTTTCACGCTGGGAGGAAAACACTCCTACTTACATATTAACAAAGCCAAGCTTCGTATAATTCATAGATTTTTAGCTAACTCGATTACACAGAGAGGTCACAATAAGGAGAAAATGACCTTACATGATTTATTTTACCTAAAGTGTATTTGAGACCCAAGAGGCTTTGTTAATATCCCTTACTGTGTTGGTTTTTATTTGTCTAAGATGGTGGAAGGAATACAGGAAGGGGGAATAATAGGAGGAGGTATTTTTGTTACTCTCATTGGAGAGTATTTGGGTGTAGATAGGGACCAAGGGGGTCCACTTTTGGAATGTAGGGAACAGGTTGAGCCTTTAGGATTGAAGGCCTATCAGGGTGCTAAGGTATTAAAGAGCAGACGGAACCAGGCAGTACCCTATGAAGGTCGTCATCCACAGGTAGCGAGAGGATCAGATGAGGAAATGGAGGAAGCGGATGACATTAGGGATGTCATTAGGGAGGCTATGACTGACATCTACCAGCGTGTATATAAGGTAGATATGACAAACGGGGAGAGATTTAGTCGGATGGAGCAGTGGCAAGCCCGGAATGATTACGAGCATTTCAGGCAACAACGGCATGATAGATGGGACTATCATCAGCGTCAGATCATGAGCTGGCTGTCACCTCGGAAATCACTACGTACCGACCCGACCCGCTTACTATCTTCCACACCAGCCCGAGATGAGACCACCATATACTCTCTACGACCCTAACCAGGCCTACCAGTACACCTATCACCAACCATGGAACCCAGACGACGACATGAATTGGAACCCCTATCCAGATTGATATCGTTCCTGTTGGTGATTTTTTTTATTTTTATCTTTTTATTATTTTTATTTATTTATGTTTAAACACATTATATTTTGATACTTTTATTGTAATGTTTAATATTTTTATTATGTTGTACTAATATTTCATATTTGATTTGAAATTGGGATTTTAAGTCCCATTTCAAATTACCATGCATGTTTATATTTGTATGTATGTATATTTTCAATTGTACACAACAGGGTAAAACAGCGCATTTTCAAAGACTGGCATTAAGTTCAGCAAAAGCTACTGATTTTGACGACAAAACGAAAAACAAATGTGATGTAACAACAAGACAGAATGAACAAATGATGTGCACCATTTATCATTCAGCAAACAAACGCCAATATGTTTGGAAACTTTGGTAAAATTTAATCATTTTTCTACACTAATCACCCTCAATAATTTAAATTGTTACTGATTTCTTGCAAATGAGGGCATTGCAAGATCTTAAGTGTGGGAAGGGGTTAAATTCTTTCAGATTTTTAAAATATTAATTTAAACACTTGGTTACCATTAAAAATACTAGTAAAGCAGTAGTTGTATTAGAATCTAGTGCTCTCTGATAATAAAGAACAGCCCTAGTCTTATATACTGACTACCCAATTCTAGTAAAAATTTTCAAAATTTTCAATTACATGAACTCAAAATCATGTTTATACATATTTATGAACAATAAAACTAGGTGTTAATACCGAAATTATTGTTACCTCGAAAAGGACATAAATTGAGAAACAAACTAAAATGTTAGAATTCATTTAAAATGGAATAGAGGACAATAAAAAGGAAAAGAAAGGAAAATAAAAGTCAAGTGTGGGAAAAATTTACCAAGTTATTTTGAACATATATCACATATTTGTGTACAAATAATTGAAGATACTTTTGTTTTGGACAAAATTAACCGTTTTACCCAGAAAACTTTAATATATTTAAAAGAGTGGATCTACACGATGAATCAATTCCATCATTAAAAGGAAGCAAAGTCTTCTGAAAAAGACACGCGCTTCTTGATTTAGGTCAGGAAGTTGTCGTCCAGACCAGCTGTAGGTTGACGAAAAATCTAGAAAAGTCATCACGAAAATCAGCAGGAAATCCACGGACCTCAGCATCAAACAGGGTCGCCAAGTGGTCAGACTTATCCTAACCATGAGAGGATATGTCTCGTAAAATGAGGAGGGCGCCGTGCAAATTAGCTTGATAAGACTAATGAATCAGACCCCCAGAAAGGATAATCTCCTTAAAGATTAAAAATCAGCATTTAAGCCTGATATTACTCAATCCTAGAGATTGACCATAAAGATTGAGAATTATAAACTCATGGAATTCGATGATATCTAAACTCGAGCTTGAACGAGAAAATATTTTGATCAAATTACCGATTTATTTTCTGAAAAACCATTTTTAATGCGTTCATTACCATTGAACGTAAAATCCTAGAAATTCACCTGGAATTCATTAGTTCACCTGAACCAAATCAGGTGTCAACCATAAGAACGGTGGTTGCATAGCATGGTCAAAGACAGGACCTTGTGCCAGACCGAAAAACCATAGGGTGAGCTTTACTATTGCTCCTACAAAGAATAGTAATTGCATCCGACACGTTATAGACCATAATTAAAAGCATGTCGGGGGACATTGCCTTAACAGTTGCTTGTTCAATGCTTTCCTTTACAACCGGACGGTAGTTTATCGAAAGGTAATATACGGAGCAAGTATACTGGACGTATTGCTTTCCCAATACAAGGTAAGCAAGTGGGTGACACAAAACCGCAAGTTTTGAGCTAAAATTTTCAAAATCTGAAACCCAACAAACCCACAAAAACATTTTGCAAACACCGGTGAAGGGTTATTCCGGAAAACTTATCTAGGGTAAAAGCTAGATTGTATTTTCAAAAAGATCAAATGTTTTCATAAAGATCCAATTTCCTTAAGGATCTAAATTTTTATAGTCATATGGGACTGTAAACCACATCGTTACTACCATTGTTTTTACCGCGTATAGAAATCACTGATGTACAAAGTGTGAAGAATAAAGAAGTGATTCTAGTATTTTTATTTCAAGACTATATTGCTTGAGGAAAAGCAACGCTCAAGTGTGGGAATATTTGATAATGCTAAAAACGAACATATATTTCATAGCATTATCCCTCAAGAAAGACAAGCTTTTAGTTGCAATTGTTCTATTTACAAGCAATATTCGTTTAAATAATAAAGGGTGAAGACAAAAAACAGATTCGACGAATTGAAGATGCAAACGACTAAAAAGCTCAAAAGCACAAAATACAATCAAAATGGTTCAAATTATTGATGAGAAACGTCTCAAAATTACAAGAGTACAAGTCGCAAAATGCAAAATACAAGATATTAAATTGTACGCAAGGACGTTCGAAAATCCGGAACCGAGACCAGAGTCAACTCTCAACGCTTGACGCAACGGACTAAAAATTACAAGTCAACTATGCACATAAATATAATATAATATTTAAATAATTCTTAAAATTATTTATATATTATATATATATATTTATAAACCGTCAGCAGAATGCAAACAAAGACATGTGACCTGGAAAAGCAGGCCATGCGATCGCATGGCCTGGATGAGAGAAATCCATGCGATCGCATGGCAGTAGGTACCAGGCCACATGCCTATAAATTTTGCAGTTTTGAGCAACATTACACCATCTTTTTCTCTTCCTATCTATCAACGTATATATATTTATATTTATATTATAATTTTAATTTTAATTTTAAATTCTAATAATAAGGGTATGTTAGCGAATGTTGTAAGGGTGTAAGTCGAAATTCTGTCCGTGTAACGCTACGCTATTTTTAATCATTGTAAGTTATGTTCAACCTTTTTAAATTAATGTCTCGTAGCTAAGTTATTATTATTCTTATTTAAGATGAAGTAATCATGATGTTGGGCTAAAATATTAAGACGGGGTAATTGGGCTTTGTACCATAATTGGGGTTTGGACAAAAGAACGACACTTGTGGAAATTAGACTATGGGCTATTAATGGGATTTATATTTATTTAATTAAATGATAGTTTGTTAATTTAATATAAAGATTTACAATTAAATGTACCTATAAATAACCATATACACTCGCTCGGACACGATGGGCGGGATATTTATAAGTACTAATAATCGTTCATTTAACCGGACACAGGAATGGATTAATAGTCTATGGACTTATTAAAACAAGGTGGAATTATATACAAGGACACTTGGTGTAATTGTTAACAAAGTATTAAAATATTGGGTTACACGCAGTCGATATCCTGGTGTAATTATTAAATAAAGTATTAAGACCTTGTTACAGTTTAAGTCCCCAATTAGTTGGAATATTTGACTTCGGATATAAGGATAATTTGACGAGGACACTCGCACTTTATATTTATGACTGATGGACTGTTATGGACAAAAACCAGACGAACATATTAAATAATCCAGGACAAAGGACAATTAACCCATGGTACTAAACTAAAAACAACACGTCGAACATCATGATTACGGAAGTTTAAATAAGCATAATTTATATATTTCATATTTAATTGCACCTTTAATTATCGCACTTTTATTTACTGTCATTGTATTTAATTGCACTTTTAATTATCGTACTTTTTATTTATCGCATTTTTATTTATCGCAATTTCATTATCGTTATTTACTTTACGCTTTAAATTAAATTATTTTTATTTTTAATATTTTACATTAGGTTTTAACTGCGACTAAAGTTTTAAAAATCGACAAACCGGTCATTAAACGGTAAAACCCTCTTTTATAATAATAATATTACTTATATATTTTTGTATTTTTACAAATATAGTTTTTAAAAATATAGCGTTAAGCTTGTTTAAAAGATCCCTGTGGAACGAACCGGACTTACTAAAAACTACGCTACTATACGATTAGGTACACTGCCTATAAGTGTTGTAGCAAGGTTTAGGTATATCCATTCTATAAATAAATAAATAACTTGTGTAAAATTGTATCGTATTTAATAGTTTTTCGTAGTAAAAATATAACTATTTTCTATTACGCCTCGCACACATCAGTGACCAAGCTGATTAAATCTAAGGAGAATTTTGACTCAATGATTGATGATGATGAGGTACAAACAACTAAAATCCCACCTGATTTTATCAAACTGCAAAAAGACTTGATGAAGAATTTAGTCTCAATTTCAAAAGAAGTCAAAGGTTTAAAATCTGAAAACAAAGTTTTGAAAGATAAAATTAAACTAAATGAGACTAAATCTTTATCATCCAATTCACAATCGAAAATGAATTGATTAAAAGTCCACCTCACTTCTATGGTAACTGAGTTGGAAGATCTTAAGAAGTCAATTCTTCTGATTAAGATTGAACGAACGGATTATCGTCTAAAAGCCGAACGTCTTGTGGAAGAAGTTCAGTTCTTGGAAAAAGATCTTTCAAATTTAAAAGAACAACATGAACCCACGCTTTCCAAATTAAACAAGAAAATTGTTCAATTGGAAGAAACCTTTATTAAACAGAAAGCTGAAATTTCACTATTCACTAAAGATTCTTTACAAATGAAAGCTCAACTTGCACGATATGAGGAAAAACTCTATCGTCAAGAGCAATCACGAGCTATCATTAGTATGGAATTGTCAAAATAAACAATCTTTATGAATAGACCAAAAACGATTCATGGTGATAAGTGGGGGTTGGGTTTTGAAGATCCCAAGATGTTAGACGATATTTCCAAAAAGATTCCAGGATTATATCATTCTGATTACTTTTAAGCTGGTTTACCATATCACTTTATGCATGCTTCTGATGCTGATTTTGAAGATATTATTGCTAATCGCTCATCTATAAAATATCATCAAATTAGCTTGATGTATGAGAAAATTAATGCTAAAATGGGTAAATCAAATCCTGATTTCTTGAAAGAACTTGTTAAACATGAAGAGAACATGCAAAATGCTGATTATGTGCCTAAGCGTAGATTAGTTTACATTCTAACCCTCATGCTTGAGAAATATATTTTTATGCTAGAAAAAGAAGTGCTTGGCACATCTAGTTCTAGTGTTACTATACATGATGTGTCTGACCAACTTGCCATTGAAACAAAACCAAATCAACCAGCCTTAATTGCATGTCCTAATTCAAAAGTGAAAATCAGTGAAGACCTAGCACATGAATTAAATGACTTAACGAACAAGTTTGCAACTAAATTAGACAAGATTTAAAATAAGATGAAACTTGCTAAGTCAAAATCTCTAGGTCAAAAGGCTTTAGATGAAAAGGTAGAACCTAAAGTAGAATCAGATGAAACAAAGCCTGAGAACATAGATTTGACTCATCTAGTTAATAAACTTGAAAGAGAAAATGTTGAATTGCAACTTAGATGTCAGTCTTTGCAACAAATGCTTAATATGTGTAATAAATTGCCACCACTTCCTAGAGTAGAACCTACTTATGCTTTTAGAGATGGTGAAGTCTTAGTTTCTGTGGAAGACTTATGCCTTGAGATTAAAAGTCTAAATAGCAAAATAGATCTACTTCGTAAGGCTAACACACATACACATGCTTCTCTGTCTGTTCTTAAAAAGGAAATAGATCATAAGACTCTGAATCAATCTGATCTTAAACATGTTTCTACAAGTCTGGATGGGATTCGAAAGAAGGTTAAGGGTAGCAAAAATTTAAATAAAAAACCCATTACTATTCTTAAGAATCCTTTAAGATCTCAAAAGAAGGAAAGCATTTCAAATGATTTGTCTTCTAAACGAGTCATTGTTCAAAAGATTTATCATCCAAGTGGTACACATTCTGTTAAAAGATTCCCACAACTTTATTGTCAAAAAAAACATGAGAAAGTCTTTTAAAGAAACCAGTGAAGTCTTCAAAACAACACACGAGTCCAAAACCTGATTTGAGTGAGTATGGTGCAAAGGAACGTAAAATCAAAATGGAAATATTGCAAAATCAATCTCCTCAAATGTCAACTGAAAAGTTTGGACGTCTCACTAACAAAGGTACTTTTCGTGTCACAGGTTACAATCCAAACTTGAATTACAAGTCTGTATAGGTTCCTAAGTCAACGACTAAGAAAGTAGCAAACCAAACCAAGAAATTTTCTATTCGACCTAGGAAGTCTTCACATGTTTTTCAATTTTCTTCCATGAATAAAACATCTACTTGGAATAAGTTGTGTGTAAAGACTTCTGATGATTGTGTAAACCTTGATATTGCTTATGATGCTTCATGTAATGTGGTTTTAGATGATGCTTTAATGTCTAAATTGCATCCTACAATATGTGATTCATTTATTTGTGATCCAAAGTTTGTTGCTGGTACTAACCGTAGAGGACCCAAGCAACTTTGGGTACCTAAACTCTAGGAAACTTAACATTTACAGGGTTTCGACATTTGTGTATGGTATATCGACTTCGGTTGTTCTCGACACATGATGGGCGATAAATCCTTGCTTGTCAATCATGTTGACAAATTCCTAGGAACGGTTACATTTGGAAATGACGAGATTGCTGCAATAACGGGTTATGGAGATTATGTGAAGAATGGCATAACAATCAAACGGGTCTCATATGTTGAGGGTTTGGGGTGCAGTTTATTTAGTGTCAGTCAATTCTGCGATGGAGATCTCAAAGTTCTATTTGAATGTCGTCAATGCTCGGTGCAATCCACCGATGGAAATGATCTCCTTGTTGGTAAACGTTGTGCTTCACTATACACTATTGAACTCAATGATGCACCATCACATGGAAACATGTGTTTGGCCACTCGTTCCATAAAAGAAAATTCGTGGTTATGGCATCACCGGATGTCTCACCTGAATTACAAGGGTATTGATGTCAAAGCTAAGGGGTATAAAATACTATTAAATTTTACAAGGAAATACTATTAAATACGATACAATTTTACACAAGATATTTATTTATTTATTGAATGGATATACTTAAACCTTGCTACAACACTTATAGGCAGTGTACCTAATCATACAGTAGTGTAGTTTTTAGTAAGTCCGGTTCGTTCCACAGGGAATCTTTTTCACAAAGCTTAACGCTATATTAGTTTAAATTTATAAAAATACAAATATATATATATAAGTAATATTATTATTATAAAGGGGGGGTTTTTACCGTTTAATGACCGGTTTGTCGATTTTAAAACTTTAGTCGCAGTTAAAACCAAATGTAAAATATTAAATAAATAAAAGACTTAATTTAAAGCGTAAAGTATATAACGATAATGAAATTGCGAATAATAAAAGTGAGATAAAATAAACTTGCGATAATTAAAAAGTACGATAATTAAAAGTGCAATTAAATACAATAACAATAAATAAAAATGCGATAATTAGAAGTGCAATTAAATATAAAATAAAGGAAATTAAATATGAAATAAAAGAATTATGCTTATTTAAACTTCCGTAATCATGATGTTTGACGTGTTGATTTTAGTTTTATGCCCATGGGTTAATTGTCCTTTGTCCAGGATTATTTAATATGTCCGTCTGGTTTTTGTCCATAACAGTCCATCAGTCATAAATATAAAGTGCGAGTGTCCTCGTCAAATTATCCTTATACCCGAAGTTAAATATTCTAACTAATTGGGGACTTAAACTGTAATAAGATTTTAATACTTTGTTTAATAATTACACCAGGATGTCGACTGAGTGTAACCCAAGGTTTTAATACTTTGTTAACAATTATGCCAAGTGTCCTTATACATAATTTCACCCCTGTTTTAATAATTCTAGTGGCTATTAATCCATTCCCGTGTCCGGTTAAATGAACGATTATTCGTACATATAAATACCCCGCCCATCGTGTCCGATTGAGTGTATATGGTTATTTATAGGGACGTCCAATTGTAAATCTTTATATTAAAATTAACAAACTATCATTTAGTTAAACAAATATAAAGCCCATTAATAGCCCATAGTCTAATTTCCACAAGTGTCGTTCTTTTGTCCAAACCCCAATTATGGTACAAAGCCCAATTACCTAATTTTAATAATTAGCCCAACATCATGATTACTTCGGATTAAATAAGCATAATAATAACTTAGCTACAAGACATTAAATTAAAAAGGTTGAACATAACTTACAATGATTAAAAATAGCGTAGCGTTACACGGACAGAATTTCGACTTACACCCTACAACTTTCGCTAACATACCCTTATTATTAGGATTTAAAATTAAAATTAAAATATAAATTATAAATATAAATATTACGTATAGATATAGAGAGATTGATATATTTGATTATAAAAATGATCAGAATTCGTTGGGTTTTATAGGGATTTTCGAATTTGGCTGCTCCGCTACTCGCGGCATTTTTGCTCTACAAACTTCGCGAGTCGCGGAGTTTGAAATTCCAGCTCACTCCATTTTGGCTCCTTTCTTGCCGACGGATTTTTATATAAATATAATATATATAATTTATATAATTAATTATATATTATATTATATTTATATACATAGTTAACTTGTAATTTTTAGTACATTGCATCGAGCGTTGAGAGTTGACTCTGGTCCCGGTTCCGGATTTTCGAACGTCCTTGCGTACAATTTAATATCTTGTACTTTGCGATTTGAATCTTGTACTCTTGTAATTTTGAGACGTGTCTTATCAATAATTGGAACCTCTTTGATTTTATTTTGTACTTTTGAGCTTTTTGGTCGTTTGCGTCTTCAATTCGTCGAATCTGCCTTTTGTCTTCACCTTTTATTATTTAAACGAATATTACTTGTAAATAGAACAATTGCAACTAAAAGCATGTCTTTCTTGAGGAATAATGCTATGAAATATATGTTCGTTTTTAGCATTATCAAATATTCCCACACTTGAGCGTTGCTTGTCCTCAAACAATATAGTCTTGAAATACTAGAATCACTTCTTTATTCTTCACACTTTGTACATCAGTGATTTCTATACGGCGGTATAAACAATGGTAGTAACGATATGGTTTACAGTCCCACATGACTATAAAAATTTAGATCCATTAAGGAAATTGGATCTTTATGAAAACATTTGATCTTTTGAAAATGAAATCTAGTTTTTACCCTAGATAAGTTTTCCGGAATAACCCTTCACCGGTGTTTGCAAATTCTTTTTGTGGGTTTGGTGGGTTTCAGATTTGAAAATTTTAGCTCAAAACTTGTGATTTTGTGTCACCCACTTGCTAACCTTGTATTAGGAAAGCAACACGTCCAGTATACTTGCTCCGTATATTACCTTTCGGTAAACTGTTAAGGCAATGTCCCCTGACATGCTTTTAATTATGGTCTATAACGTGTCGGACGCAATTACTATCCTTTGTAGGAGCAATAGTAAAGCTTACCCTTATAATTTTTCGGTCTGGCACAAGGTCTTGTCTTTAACCATGCTATGCAACCACCGTTCTTACGGTTGACACCCGATTTGGTTCATATAACCTAATGAATTCCAGGTGAATTCCTAGGATTTTACGTTCAATGGTAATGAACGTATTTAAAATAGGGTTTTCAGAAAACAAATCGGTTTGTAATTTTGATCAAAATATTTTCTCGTTCAAGCTCGAGTTTAGATATCATTGAATTCCATGAGTTTGTAATTCTCAATCTTTAAGGTCAATCTCTAGGATTGAGTAATATCAGTCTTAAAAGCTGATTTTTAATCTTTATGGAGATTATCCTTTCTGGGGATCTGATTCATTAGTCTTATCCAGCTAATTTGCACGGTGCCCCCCCCATTTTACGAGATAAATCCTTCTCATGGTTAGGATAAATCTGACCACTTGGCGACCCTGTTTTATGCTGAGGTCCGTGGATTTCCTGCTGATTTTAGTGATGACTTTTCTAGATTTTTCGTCAACCTACAGCTGGTCTGGATGACAACTTCCTGACCTAAATCAAGAAGCGCGTTTCTTTTTCGGAAGACTTTACTTCCTTTTAATGATGGAATTGATTCATCGTGTAGATCCATCTCTTTTTTTCTTTCATCGGGTAAAACAGTTTAGTTTAGTCCAAAGTAAAAGTATTTTCAGTTATTTGTTACAGAAATATGTGACATATGTTTAAAATATCTTGGTAAATTTTCCCACACTTGGCTTTTATTTTCCTTTTTATTGTCCTCTATTCCATTTTAAATGAATTTTAACATTTTGGTTTGTTTCTCAATTTATGTCCTTTCCGAGGTAACAATAATTTCGGTGTTAAAACCTAGTTTTATCGTTCATAAATATGTATAAACATGATTTTGAGTTCATTTAATTGAAAATTTTGAAAAATTTTACTAGAATTGGGTAGTCAGTATATAAGACTAGGGCTGTTCTTTATTATCAGAGAGCACTAGATTCTAATACAACTACTACTTTACTAGTATTTCTAATGGTAACCAAGTGTATAAAGTAAAAATTTTAAAATCCGAAAGAATTTAACCCCTTCCCACACTTAAGATCTTGCAATGCCCTTATTTGCAAGAAATCAGTAACAATTTAAATTATTGAGGGTGATTTGTGTGAAAATGATTAAATTTTACCAAAGTTTCCAAACATATTGGCATTTGTTTGCTGAATGATAAATGGTGCATATCATTTGTTCATTCCGTCTTGTTGTTATATCACATTTATTTTGCATCTTGTCGTCAAAATTAGTTGCTTTTGCTGAACTTAATGCTAGTCTTTGAAAATGCGTTGTTTTACCCTGTTGTGCACATAAGATAAACTGCAAACATATATACATATTTTTGAAGTTTGGTATATTACCCCTGATAATGCTAAAAACGAACATATATTTCATAGCATTATTCCTCAAGAAAGACAAGATTTTAGTTGCAATTGTTCTATTTACAAGTGATATTCATTTAAATAATAAAAGGTGAAGACAAAAGACAGATTCGACGAATTGAAGACGCAAACGACCAAAAAGCTCAAAAGTACAAAAGACAATCAAAGAGGTTCCAATTATTGATAAGAAACGTCTCGAAATTACAAGAGTACAAGATTCAAAACGCAAAGTACAAGATATTAAATTGTACGCAAGGACATTCGAAAATCCGAAACCGGGAGCAGAGTCAACTCTCAACGCTCGACGCAACGGACTAAAAATTACAAGTTAACTATGCACATAAATATAATATAATATTTAAATAATTCTTATAATTATTTAATATATTATATTTATTTAAAACCGTCGGTAAACAAAGAGCCAAACTCCTCTGAGCTGTAATTTCAAACTCCGCGACTCGCGGGGTTTGAAGGCAAAATTGGCCGCGAGTCGCGGACCCCCAAAATGAGAAACTGCCTATAAAGCCAACCGAATTCTGAGCATTTTTCATCATCTTTTTCTTCTTCTCTCATAATACTACGTAATTATTTATATTTATATTTTAATTTTAATTTTAATTTTAATTATAATTCTAATAATAAGGGTATGTTAGCGAATATTGTAAGGGTGTAAGTCGAAATTCTGTCCGTGTAACGCTACGCTATTTTTAATCATTGTAAGTTATGTTCAACCTTTTTACATTAATGTCTCGTAGCTAAGTTATTATTATGCTTATTTAAAACGAAGTAATCATGATGTTGGGCTAATTACTAAAATTGGGTAATTAGGCTTTGTACCATAATTGGGGTTTGGACAAAAGAACGACACTTGTGGAAATTAGACTATGAGCTATTAATGGGCTTTATATTTGTTTAACTAAATGATAGTTTGTTAATGTTAATATAAAGATTTACAATTGGGCGTCCCTATAAATTACCATATACACTCAATCGGACACGATGGGCGGGGTATTTATATGTACGAATAATCGTTCATTTAACCGGACACGGGAATGGATTAATAGCCACTAGAATAATTAAAACAGGGGTGAAATTATGTACAAGGACACTTGGTATAATTGATAACAAAATATTAAAACCTTGGGTTACACTCAGTCGACATCCTGGTGTAATTATTAAACAAAGTATTAAAATCTTGTTACAGTTTAAGTCCCCAATTAGTTGGAATATTTAACTTCGGGTATAAGGATAATTTGACGAGGACACTCGTACTTTATATTTATGACTGATGGACTGTTATGGACAAAAACCAGACGGACGTATTAAATAATCCAGGACAAAGGACAATTAACCCATGTGCATAAAACTAAAATCAACACGTCAAACATCATGATTACGGAAGTTTAAATAAGCATAATTCTTTTATTTCATATTTAATTTCCTTTATTTTATATTTAATTGCACTTCTAATTATCGCATTTTTATTTATTGTTATTGTATTTAATTGCACTTTTAATTATCGCAAGTTTATTTTATCGCATTTTTATTAATCGCAATTTCATTATCGTTATTTACTTTATGCTTTAATTTAAGTCTTGTATTCATTTTTAATATTTTACATTTGGTTTTAACTGCGACTAAAGTTTTAAAATCGACAAACCGGTCATTAAACGGTAAAAACCCCCCTTTATAATAATAATATTACTTATATATATATATATATATATATATATATATATATATATATATATATATATATATATATATATATATATATATATATATATATATATATATATATTTATATTTCTATAAAAGTAAACTAATATAGCGTTAAGCTTTGTTTAAAAAGATTCCCTGTGGAACGAACCGGACTTACTAAAAACTACACTACTGTACGATTAGGTACACTGCCTATAAGTGTTGTAGCAAGGTTTAAGTATATCCATTCTATAAATAAATAAATATCTTGTGTAAAATTGTATCGTATTTAATAGTATTTTCTGCAAAAATATAAGCTATTTTATATACTACTCTGCTAAAACATCAAGTATTTTTGGCGCCGCTGCCGGGGAGTCTCTTAAAAGCCGGAAGCGCAACGCTAATATAGAAAGAAAATTTTTTTTTATGTATTTTTAAGATTTTGTTAAATATTTAAGTTTTATAAGTTTCTTTATTTTTATTTTAGTTTATAAAGATATAAAGTTTTATTTAAATATCTTTTATTTATATAGAAACAGAAAAATTAAAAACAGAAAAAAAAAATAAAGAAAAACGCGTCGAATTTAAATAAGCTGTCATCTAAATTTCTGAACCCCGCGACTCGCGGGGTTTAATGCATTAAATACCGCAACTCGCGGAGTAAACCTGACACGCTGACAGAAACCCTAATTCAGTATTAATTACGAGTAATTATTAATAATTATTATTTTAAACCCTAATTAATTATTATATTATAATTAGTTTTATTTTTTATTTAATTTATTTTATTTAGTTAAATTAGTTTAATTAAATTGTAAAATTAGTAGTTTTATTAAATAAATAATATAAAAATAATATTTTTATAAAAATTGTACTTTTTACAACTTTTTGTATATTTTTATATTTTGTCACTTTTTAATTGTTTTAGCGTAATATTTGTATTTTTAGCTCATATTTAGTTTTAAACTTAGATTTTGCCATAGTTATTTTTACTCCTAGATTTTTAGTCTTTGCCGTAGAATCCCTTAAGTGCTTTTTCTTTAGACTAAGATTTAGGTGCTTTATAACTTTGCGACGCCTTTTTAAGTTTTAGTTTCTTTTTAAGTTATTCCCATTTGGGATATAGTTTTACTTGTAAGCTTTAATATTTTTAGACGACTTTTACCTATGTATCAATTATCATTCCAATTAGTGATCTCAATTTGCGATTATAATTTTAAGTTAGTTGTAGTAATAAGGTTAGGTTAGTCAAGTACTTTTAAGTTTTATAAGTTTCTTTAATTTTTCCGTCACCTTTTATTTTTCAACCATTTTTCTTTTTCAACCTTTTTCCGACGAACTCTTTTTCTTTCTTATTTCTCGCTTTTCTAGTTTTAGGACATAGATTTTTATTCTACTTCTTATCTAATTTTCTTAAAATTACGAAAATTTATTTTAAGTGGTTAAATTGATAGACATCAAAATTTTCTGGTTCGTAGTAATAGTTGGATTTGTACGTGGACCGGGTTATTGGAGCCAAACAGTCCTCAATTATATTGAGACCAAACGAATCCTGCCCCTCTGCTGCATCTTTTGGCTATTCGAAACGTGGGCAAAATCAGAAAAGTCTATTAATTGGATAACTTATTATAATTTTTCTTTCCTTTTAAAAACTAATAGGATATTCAGTGAATGCACCGAGCAAGACGTTCACCACCTTTTGTACGTTCACCACCTGTAACTAGATCAAGACATTTAGCAAATATTACTGCCGTTATTTTTCTTTAGAATCGTCATCCAGTCGACCAAGTACTTTAGTTCAAATTTCCGATAATCCATTTTTTGAACCCGACCTCACAATTGAGAATCCGGAGAATATTCAGGAACGGTTTGTAGATCCTGAACCATTAAACTTTCCTCCGAAACCACCAATCATTCAAACAGAGATTGTTGAGGAACGAACCATTAAATCAGAATCCTCTAGTGATTCCGATTCAACAAATTCAATTATGGAGAATCTGGAACCTTTAAGTATGGAAGACCGAATGAGAGCTAAACGCACTGGCCAAGGTCACGCAATTACTCATCCAGACATTAATGCGCCAGATTATGAAATCAAAGGACAAATTCTACACATGGTGACTAATCAATTCCAATTTAGTGGTGCGCCAAAGGAAGATCCAAATGAACATCTACGTACCTTTAATAGGATCTGCACACTATTTAAAATCCGAGAAGTGGAGGATGAACAGATATATCTCATGTTATTTCCCTGGACTTTAAAGGGAGAAGCCAAAGATTGGTTGGAATCGTTACCTGAAGGGGCGATCGATACATGGGACGTTTTAGTTGAAAAATTTCTTAAACAATTCTTTCCTGCATCTAAAGCCGTAAGACTTCAAGCAGAAATTGTTACGTTTACACAGAAACCGAATGAAACTCTATATGAGGCATGGACTAGATATGGAAAGTTGTTAAGAGGATGTCCGCAACATGGTTTAGACACCTGTCAAATAGTACAAATATTCTACCAAGGATGCGACATCACTACAAGGAAAGATATAGATATAGCAGCTGGTGGTTCTATTATGAAGAAAACCGAAACTGATGCTTACAAAATTATTGATAACATTGCTTCCCACTCACACGAGTGGCACCAAGAAAAAGATATCGTTAGATCATCTAAAGCAGCTAGAGCCGATTCTAGCCATGACTTAGATTCCATTTCCGCAAAGATAGATGCTGTGGAGAGACGAATGAAAAAGATGACTAAAGATATTCACTCAATACGAATTAGTTGTGAGCAGTGTGGAGGACACATTTGACAAAAGATTGTCTCAGTATTGAATTAACAATGGAACAAAGAGAGAATATTTCATACATAAACCAAAGGCCTGGAAATAATTATCAGAATAATTATCAACCGCCAAGACCGATTTACAATCAAAACCAGAATTATAACCAAAATATTCCATACAACAACCAACAAGGTCCTAGCAATCAACAAGTATCCAATAATACTTACAATCAGCAAAGACCTAATTTTCAAAACAAACCACCAAAACAAACCGATGATAAAAAGCCGAATTTAGAAGATATGATGACAAAGCTAGTTGAAACTCAAATGCAGTTTTTCACATCTCAAAAACAAACCAATGAACAAAATGCTCAAGCATTTAGAAATCAACAAGCTTCTATTCAAAATCTGGAACAAGAAGTAAGTAACCTAGCAAGGTTAATAGGTGAAAGAAAACCGGGAAGTCTACCTAGTGATACAAATGCTAACCCCCGGAATGAAACAGCTAAAGCCATTACCACAAGAAGTGGTACAACACTTAAACCACCTGAAATACCTGTAACTTCTGATGAAGCTATTCCTACTCCACAAGAACCACAACCTGATCAAGATAAGGAAAAAGAACCGGTAGTTGAAAAGGTTAATGAAGATAACACAGTTAAGGCTAAACCTTATGTTAAACCATACCAACCACCACTTCCTTACCCGAGTAAAATGAAGAAAGAGAAACTTGAAGTCGAGCAATCCAAATTCTTGGATATGTTTAAACAGATAAATGTAAATCTTCCTTTCATTGATGTGATTTCAGGAATGCCTAGATATGCTAAATTCTTGAAAGATCTAATTTCAAAAAGAAATAAAATGGAAGAACTCTCGGCTGTTACTATGAATGCTAATTGTTCAGCAGTGCTGTTTAATAAGATACCATAAAAACTATCTGATCCAGGAAGTTTCACAATTCCATGTTTTCTGGGTAGTCTTAGTTCAATAGAAGCATTGGCAGACTTAGGTGCTAGTATAAATCTAATGCCGTATTCACTATACACTAAACTAGACCTTGGAGAATTGAAACCAACCAGAATAAGCATACAACTAGCCGATAGATCAATAAAATATCCTAGAGAGATAATGGAGAACATGCTAGTTAAAGTTGGTACTTTAGTATTTCCAGTAGATTTTGTTGTTCTGGACATGGAAGAAGATTCTCAAGTTCCTCTCATATTAGGAAGACCATTCTTAAACACAGCTAAAGCAATGATAGACGTGTTCGGTAAGAAATTGACCCTAAGTATAGACGATGAGAGTGTTACCTTTTCAGTTGATAGAGCAATGCAACAACCACAATCTGCAGATGATACATGTTATTATATTCAAACTATAGATGCACATGCAGAATTATTAGAAGAATGTCCAGAATTACAAGGAACAGGAGAATGTTCTTTAGGAGAAGGTAATGAACCAATTGATGAAGCTGAAATATTAGCTACACTAATAGCTAATGGATATGAACCAACAACAGAAGAAATTCAAATGCTAAAAGAAGAAGACAAATATCGATATAAATCATCGATAGAAGAACCTCCGAAATTAGAGTTAAAGCCACTTCCAAACCATTTGGAATACGCTTATTTACATGGTGAATCTGAATTACCTGTAATAATATCGTCTTCTCTTACTGAAATTGAGAAATCACAACTCATTTCTGTGTTGAAAGCTCATAAACCAGCCATTGCATGGAAGATTCATGATATTAAAGGAATAAGTCCTTCGTATTGCACACATAAAATCCTTATGGAAGAAGGTCATAAAACGTATGTGCAATGCCAACGAAGACTAAATCCTAATATGCAAGATGTAGTTAAGAAAGAGATTATTAAACTGCTAGATGCAGGTCTAATTTATCCAATCTCTGATAGTCCATGGGTAAGCCCAGTTCAATGCGTACCTAAGAAGGGTGGCATGACTGTCATTACAAATGAGAAAAATGAGCTTATTCCTACTAGGACTGTAACAGGATGGCGTGTATGTATTGATTATAGAAAATTAAATGACGCCACCAGAAAAGATCACTTTCCCTTACCTTTCATTGATAAAATGTTGGAAAGATTAGCCGGAAATAGTTACTATTGTTTTCTAGATGGATTTTTCGGATATTTTCAAATTCCAATAGCACCCGAGGACCAAGAGAAAACCACATTCATGTGCCCTTATGGTACTTTTGCTTACAAACGCATGCCATTTGGACTTTGCAACGCCCCTGCAACCTTTCAAAGGTGTATGATGGCGATTTTTCACGACATGATAGAAGAATGCATGGAAGTATTCATGGATGACTTTTCAGTCTTCGGTGATACATTTGAATCATGTCTAGTTAATCTGGAACGAATGCTTCTTAGATGCGAACAATCAAATCTAGTACTTAATTGGGAGAAATGCCATTTCATGGTTAAAGAAGGCATCGTTCTTGGACATAAAATTTCAAAAGAAGGAATTGAAGTGGATAGAGCTAAAGTGGATGTAATTGCTAAACTTCCACATCCCACCAATGTTAGAGGAGTTAGGAGTTTTCTAGGGCATGCCGGTTTTTACCGACGTTTCATAAAAGATTTTTCTAAAATTGCCACTCCTATGAATAAACTCCTAGAAAAGGATGCTCCATTCATCTTTTTAGATGAGTGTATCAAATCTTTTAATATTCTTAAAGAAAAACTCACTAATGCGCCGATCATGATCACACCAAATTGGAATCTACCATTTGAACTAATGTGCGATGCAAGTGATTTTGCAATGGGAGCCGTTTTAGGACAAAGGATTGGAAAACGATTTCAACCTATATATTATGCTAGTAAGACGTTACAAGGAGCACAAACAAACTACACAACTACTGAAAAAGAACTCCTTGCTATTGTCTTTGCTTTTGACAAATTTCGATCATATCTCGTTCTAGCAAAAACGGTGGTCTATACCGACCATTCTGCTCTTAGATACCTATTTTCGAAACAAGATGCTAAACCAAGATTAATCCGTTGGATCTTACTCTTACAAGAATTTGATATTGAAATCCGAGATAAAAGAGGAGCAGAAAATCTCGCCGCTGATCATCTTTCTCGTCTTGAAAATCCCGAATTAGAAGTTCTAAATGAATCGGCCATACAAGACAACTTTCCTGATGAATATCTATTGAAGATAGATTATAAAGAAATACCATGGTTTGCAGATTATGCAAACTATTTAGTATGTGGATTCCTTGAAAAAGGATTATCGTACCAAAGACGAAAGAAATTCTTCAGTGATATAAAACACTATTTTTGGGAAGATCCACATCTGTTTAAAAGTTGTCCCGATGGAATAATACGCCGATGTGTATTTGGAGATGAAGCTAGTAAAATTTTAAACCATTGTCACACAGGACCAACAGGAGGGCATTATGGGCCTCAACTAACAGCAAGAAAAGTTTATGATGCTGGATTCTATTGGCCTACAATTTACAAAGACGCACACCTTCTTTGCAAATCATGTGATGCTTGTCAAAGGGCCGGAAAAATAAGTCAACGTGATGAAATGCCACAAAATGTCATCCAAGTATGTGAAGTATTTGACATTTGGGGTATTGACTTTATGGGTCCATTTCCAAAATCTCATAATAATCTATATATACTCGTAGCCATTGATTATGTATCTAAATGGGCGGAAGCACAAGCTCTCTCAACTAACGATGCACGAGTTGTAGTCAACTTTTTAAAACGTCTTTTTGCAAGGTTTGGAACACCGAAAGCTTTGATAAGTGATCGGGGTACTCATTTCTGTAATAATCAACTTGAGAAAGTTCTTAAAAGATATGGAGTAACTCATAAAATCTCCACCGCATATCATCCACAAACAAGTGGACAAGTTGAAAATACCAACCGAGCCTTAAAACGTATTCTGGAGAAAACCGTAGGATCAAATCCGAAGGAATGGTCCATTAAATTGGAGGATGCACTCTGGGCTTTTAGAACAGCCTACAAAACTCCAATTGGAACCACACCTTTTAGACTTGTTTATGGAAAAGCATGTCATCTTCCAGTAGAAATTGAACACAAAGCATTTTGGGCTTTGAAAACATGTAATCTTGATTTACATGAAGCTGGACGTCTACGATTAAGTCCACTAAACGAATTAGAAGAATTAAGACATGAAGCATACGAAAATTCGTTAATCTATAAAGAAAGAACGAAGAAATGGCATGATAAAAGAATAAGAAGTTCAAAAGAATTTAAAGAAGGAGACAGAGTTCTTCTTTTCAATTCACGATTCAAGCTATTTCCTGGAAAATTGAAATCAAGATGGTCTGGACCATTCATAGTCAAAAGAGTTTTCCCATACGGAAAGATAGAATTAATAAATTCAAATGGGATTGAATTTAAAGTTAATGGTCACAGAGTTAAACATTACATACATGGTCCGATGGAAGTCGACAATGAAGTTAATCACAATTTCGACACCACAGCTAACTAAGTGTGGGGAGAATCAAGTCTTTAAAGGATAATATGTATTTCTGTTAGAGTTAGATTATCTGTTTTCGTGTAGTTCTCGAAAATGGAATCCGAATGGTCTTTCCCTAGCAGACCCTAAAGAACTAGTCTTCTTCCCCCATTCTGAATTTTTATTTTTTTTAGGTTTTTACAAAATGAAGACTTCCTGTGAACTAAACCATGGTCTAATGCTACACGCTTTGATCACTAAACGTAATAATGACATACTACCGAGTGAATTAGTATCGGTAATCAGAGAAAGAATGGACGGAGTTAGAAAAGAATCCAGATGCGAAGATAATAAGTTACAATTTGATAAAGGAAAATCAAAATCCGCAGCAAAAAGAAGAGCACGACACCTAGAACGATGTCACAAATGCAGAAAATGGTCACATGGAGGTAAATGTTCAAATAATCAAACCTATTCAAATACCGAATTTGTTACTTTATGCAGAGACGGACCGTTCATATGTTTAGAAGAAAAGACACTGAATGCTCGAGGTTACACCTATGTAGCTATGGAAAACCAATTAAACTGACTATCTTATGAATGGGATAGATCATATAACTAAGAAATCTATTTCACAGGTATGTTTGTACAGTTTTTATTTTTATTTTTTTTATTTTTAACCTTTTGATAATAAACGCTAATTTGTTCGCTAAAAAGTATTAAATTGGTATTAAATAAAATTAGGTTTGGCGACCAAAATTATTGATATCATTCAAAAATTTAGTACATCACTGCGAAATTTAACGTTTATTCTTAAGGTATAAATATCTTTAATCAATCAACCCAAAATATTTCAAAAATTCGTCATGAGTTAAATTAGGTCTTGGAACCGAAATTACTTTACCGAAAAGAGGGGCGCATATTTTTGGTAATATTTGATTGATTAAAGTGGGATAAAAAGCCAAAAAGATTTTTAATTTTATTTTTACCATGTTTTTAAAATTAATATATAAATCTTAAATTAATATTGTAAACTTTGTAAAAACAATATATTTAAAATTGAAATATTTGAAAAATTAATATAAGTTTGGTGTGAATTTATAATATGAATTTTTAAATTAAGTTTGGTGTGAATTTTTTTATTTATTTTTAAAATATGAATTTTTAATTTTATGCATTTTAAATTTTAAGTTTGGTGTGAATTTTTAATATTAATTTTAAATTTTATATTTAAGCTGCGTGAATTTAAAAACAAAAATTTACTTTATCTCATTAAGTTAAAAATATGATTTTTAAAATTCGTCGTAAGTTGAAGACTAGGTCTTTGAACCGAAATTGCTTTACCCGAGGTAGGGACGAGAACTTTTATTATCATTATTTTTAATCTTATTGAATTAAAGTATGCCAAAAACATTAAAAAAAAAACCCAAAAATCTTAGCTTTTAAAACAATCGCTACAAAAAGACAAATTTTAAAATTTTGTCGAAGGACGGACTAGGACATCGATCCGAAACGACCTCGTTCTAAATAACAAGGGAAACAAAATTTTAAAATTAATTACTTAATTGTTTTATAAGTTAAAGATTATATAAAAAAAAAAATAAGCAAACTCCGCGACTCGCGGAGTTTGAAGGGTCCAAACACCGGGAGTCGCGGGAGGACCGAAATACAGAAAAAATAAAAAGAGCTGCAACTGATCAGTCCACACCTCAAACCAAAAAATATTGCGAACATATACGCGAAAAAACCCCAAAAACACCCCCAAAATCACAATTTTTAACCGTTAATCACCAAATCTTTCACTAAAATCATGTTGAGAAGGATGCTATCTAGGAATTACTCAAGAAAAACGGTAAATTTCTACACCTAAACACCATTTAATCCGAAATTAGTGTTCTTGAGAAATTTTTTTCCCAATTTGATTTTGATGCTTTTTAGTGTAATTAGGCTTAAATTGTTTATGTATTATGCTTGTATAACCTAGATTGATGCTATTTAACATGATTAGAAGCCTTAAACTTCAAATTTTGAGTAATCTAGGGTTTGTGTTCTTGAGCAAATTTGGGGCTTTTTGATATAAACAGGTTATGGCTGATTTTTGTCATGAATTGTTGCTAAATTAAGTAGTGTAACATGTTTAGGTAGTTAAATGATCCAAACTTTGAGCCTAAACATGATTTTGAGAATTAAAGTGGACTTTTTCAAGTCTAAAATTCATGAACTTGATTTTTGAGAGATAATGCCATTTGAAACTTGTTTAATTGCTAGTAATGATTATTTTGACATGTTATTTGAGTTGAATGCTTATGAACTTGGCGAACATTTTCGTATATGCTTATTTGAAAAAGTGTAGATTTGATGAAAATGTGAAAATGAGCTTAAGTTTGATATAAATTGATCATGTCATTGTGATTATTTTGATTGATGATTTTGCTGACACTAATGCATATTTGGATGCACAAAAATTGTGTTTGATGTGTTTTGCAGACTGAAAGGGGTGAATCTTCATCCCAAGCTCGCAATGCTCCTGCTGAGAATGCGGAACAACAGGAGGTGGATAACTACTACAAGCAGGATATACCTCATCCGGTCATGACATTTTCTGATATGCACTTGGAAGAGTTGCACCCGAACCTGAGATTTGACAGACTTTGGGTAGATTATCCAAAATACCAAAGGGGTTTGCATACTCTTCATTCTAAGGTTGTTGAGGTACCGAGGGTCATAGAATGGGGACCCTTAGAAGCTGTAGAATTAGCCGGGCCAATTAGGAAATTACTTGTACAGAGGTATGGTAATTCTACTTTTAATGACTGGGTACGTTTATTCACCATGCGTAGACCTGTATATAAAGTATGGTGTGAAGAATTGTTGTGTAGTATAGAGTTGAATGATCGGGTAGCTAGTTTAACCGATCGTTCTTTTATTAGATTTTTGTTAGGCGGTTCGATGCGCCACATGTCTTTACTGGACATGGCTCAGGCTTTACGTATATATACGCCTGAGGAGTTAGCATCTGCCGATTGTAGAGGGTTGATACTAAACGGTAGAAAGATAGATGAAAATTTTGATACACACGGTGTGTGGAGTCAAATGACAAGCCATCACCGTTTCAAAGGGGGAAATTACTCTTATTTAGATATAGATAGAGCCGAATTAAGAGTGATTCAAAGGTTTTTAGCTAATTCGATTACACAAAGGGGTAAGAACAAGGAAAAGGTAAATGAACAGGATTTCTTTTGCCATATGTGTATTCGAGACCCACAAAGCGCTGTAAGTATACCGTATTGTGTGGGTTATTATTTATCAGCTATGGTTCGGGGGATGAGACCGCATAGCATAATAGGAGGTGGTATTTTTATTACTTTGATTGCTGAATATCTCGGTGTGGATATAAGTCGGGGGGATTATTAGTCGAAGAACCAGAACCCCGTGATACTATAGGTTTAAATGTATACCATGGTGCGAAAGTTTTGAAGAGGCGAAATAACGCCGCAGTACCATACCATGGTAGACATCCACAGGTTGAGAGAAACCAACAGCAAGGTAATGTAGGAGGGGGAAATGAGATGCAAGAAATGCAAAGGTTTATAGCTTCACAGGAGTACGAAAATGCTAGACAAAGAGCATTTGAAGATTGGCAAGTTCATCAGAACTAAATCATAGCTCATTGCCAACATATAGGTAGAAACTATATTCCTACACCGAAACCCATCTTCCCTCCCAGGTCTATAGAGATGCAACCACCGTATCCTACGTATAACCCTGCCGAAGCATTCTATAGCACCTATGGTTATGCCTGGAACCCCTATTGGTACCAGTATCATCCCTAGTATACTTAGTTTTATTTATTTTGTAATTTGTAATGATTGATACGTTTAATACTTTTGTTAATATTGTAATAGTTTTTATAATTGTCTAACTTTTATTCTTAGATTTTAATAATTTTTGAATGTGGGGTAATATACCAAACTTCAAAAATATGTATATATGTTTGCAGTTTATCTTATGTACACAACAGGGTAAAACAACGCATTTTCAAAGACTGGCATTAAGTTCAGCAAAAGCAACTAATTTTGACGACAATATGCAAAATATATGTGAAATAACAACAAGACGGAATGAACAAATGATGTGCACCAATTATCATTCAGCAAACAAACGCCAATATATTTGGAAACTTTGGTAAAAATTTAATCATTTTCACACAAATCACCCTCAATAATTTAAATTATTACTGATTTCTTGCAAATGAGGGCATTGCAAGATCTTAAGTGTGGGAAGGGGTTAAATTCTTTCGGATCTTAAAATTTTTTACTTTATACACTTGGTTACCATTAAAAATACTAGTAAAGCAGTAGTTGTATTAGAATCTAGTGCTCTCTGATAATAAAGAACAGCCCTAGTCTTATATACTGACTACCCAATTCTAGTAAAATTTTTCAAAATTTTCAATTAAATGAACTCAAAATCATGTTTATACATATTTATGAACGATAAAACTATGTTTTAACACCAAAATTATTGTTACCTCGGAAAGGACATAAATTGAGAAACAAACCAAAATGTTAAAATTCATTTAAAATGGAATAGAGGACGATAAAAAGGAAAATAAAAGCCAAGTGTGGGAAAATTTACCAAGTTATCATAAACATATGTCACATATATCTGTAACAAATAACTGAAAATACTTTTGCTTTGGACTAAACTAAACTGTTTTACCCGATGAAAGAAAAGAAGAGATGGATCTACACGATGAATCAATTCTATCATTAAAAGGAAGTAAAGTCTTCCGAAAAAGAAACGCGCTTCTTGATTTAGGTCATGAAGTTGTCGTCCAGACCAGCTGTAGGTTGACGAAAAATCTAGAAAAGTCATCACTAAAATCAGCAGGAAATCCACGGACCTCAGCATTAAACAGGGTCGCCAAGTGGTCAGATTTATCCTGACCATGAGAAGGATTTATCTCGTACAATGGGGGGGCACCATGCAAATTAGCTGGATAAGACTAATGAATCAGATCCCCAGAAAGGATAATCTCCTTAAAGATTAAAAATCAGCTTTTAAAGACTGATATTACTCAATCCTAGAGATTGACCTTAAAGATTGAGAATTACAAACTCATGGAATTCAATGATATCTAAACTCGAGCTTGAACGAGAAAATATTTTGATCAAAATTACAAACCGATTTATTTTCTGAAAACCCTATTTTCAATGCGTTCATTACTATTGAACGTAAAATCCTAGGAATTCACCTGGAATTCATTAGGTTACCTGAACTAAAACGGGTGTCAACCATAAGAACGGTGGTTGCATAGTGGTCAAAGACAGGACCTTGTGCCATACCGAAAAATTATAAGGGTGAGCTTTACTATTGCTCCTACCAAGGATAGTAATTGCGTCCGACACGTTATAGACCATAATTAAAAGCATTTCAGGGGACATTGCCTTAACAGTTGCTTGTTCAACGCTTTCCTTTACAACCGGATGGTAGTTTACCGAAAGGTAATATACGGGACAAGTAAACTGGACGTGTTGCTTTCCAAATACAAGGTTAGCAAGTGGGTGACACAAAACCATAAGTTTTGAGCTAAAATTTTCAAATCTGAAACCCACCAAACCCACAAAAATATTTTGCAAACACCGGTAAAGGGTTATTCCGGAAAACTTATCTAGGGTAAAAACTAGATTTAATTTTCAAAAGATCAAATGTTTTCATAAAGATCCAATTTCCTTAATGGATCTAAATTTTTATAGTCATGTGGGACTGTAAACCATATCGTTACTACCATTGTTTATACCACCGTATAGAAATCACTGATGTACAAAGTGTGAAGAATAAAGAAGTGATTCTAGTATTTCAAGACGATATTGCTTGAGGACAAGCAACGCTCAAGTGTGGGAATATTTGATAATGCTAAAAACGAACATATATTTCATAGCATTATTCCTCAAGAAAGACAAGCTTTTAGTTGCAATTGTTCTATTTACAAGTGATATTCGTTTAAATAATAAAAGGTGAAGACAAAAGACAGATTCGACGAATTGAAGACGCAAACGACCAAAAAGCTCAAAAGTACAAAAGACAATCAAAGAGGTTCCAATTATTGATAAGAAACGTCTCGAAATTACAAGAGTACAAGATTCAAAACGCAAAGTACAAGATATTAAATTGTACGCAAGGACGTTCGAAAATCCGGAACCGGGACCAGAGTCAACTCTCAACGCTCAACGCAACGGACTAAAAATTACAAGTTAACTATGCACATAAATATAATATAATATTTAAATAATTCTTATAATTATTTAATATATTATATTTATTTAAAACCGTCGGTAAACAAAGAGCCAAACTCCTCTGAGCTGTAATTTCAAACTCCGCGACTCGCGGAGTTTGAAGGCAAAATTGGCCGCGAGTCGCGGACCCCCAAAAATGAGAAACTGCCTATAAAGCCAACCGAATTCTGAGCATTTTTCATCATCTTTTTCTTCTTCTCTCATAATACTACGTAATTATTTATATTTATATTTTAATTTTAATTTTAATTTTAATTATAATTCTAATAATAAGGGTATGTTAGCGAATATTGTAAGGGTGTAAGTCGAAATTCTGTCCGTGCAACGCTACGCTATTTTTAATCATTGTAAGTTATGTTCAACCTTTTTACATTAATGTCTCGTAGCTAAGTTATTATTATGCTTATTTAAAATGAAGTAATCATGATGTTGGGCTAATTACTAAAATTGGGTAATTGGGCTTTGTACCATAATTGGGGTTTGGACAAAAGAACGACACTTGTGGAAATTAGACTATGAGCTATTAATGGGCTTTATATTTGTTTAACTAAATGATAGTTTGTTAATGTTAATATAAAGATTTACAATTAGGCATCCCTATAAATTACCATATACACTCAATCGGACAAGATGGGCGGGGTATTTATATGTACGAATAATCGTTCATTTAACCGGACACGGGAATGGATTAATAGCCACTAGAATAATTAAAACAGGGGTGAAATTATGTACAAGGACACTTGGTATAATTGATAACAAAATATTAAAACCTTGGGTTACACTCAGTCGACATCCTGGTGTAATTATTAAACAAAGTATTAAAATCTTGTTACAGTTTAAGTCCCCAATTAGTTGGAATATTTAACTTCGGGTATAAGGATAATTTGACGAGGACACTCGCACTTTATATTTATGACTGATGGACTGTTATGGACAAAAGCCAGACGGACATATTAAATAATCCAGGACAAAGGACAATTAACCCATGGGCATAAAACTAAAATCAACACGTCAAACATCATGATTACGGAAGTTTAAATAAGCATAATTCTTTTATTTCATATTTAATTTCCTTTATTTTATATTTAATTGCACTTCTAATTATCGCATTTTTATTTATTGTTATTGTATTTAATTGCACTTTTAATTATCGCAAGTTTATTTTATCGCATTTTTATTAATCGCAATTTCATTATCGTTATTTACTTTATGCTTTAATTTAAGTCTTGTATTTATTTTTAATATTTTACATTTGGTTTTAACTGCGACTAAAGTTTTAAAATCGACAAACCAGTCATTAAACGGTAAAAACCCCCCTTTATAATAATAATATTACTTATATATATATAATTGTATTTTTATAAAAGTAAACTAATATAGCGTTAAGCTTTGTTTAAAAAGATTCCCTGTGGAACGAACCGGACTTACTAAAAACTACACTACTGTACAATTAGGTACACTGCCTATAAGTGTTGTAGCAAGGTTTAAGTATATCCATTCTATAAATAAATAAATATCTTGTGTAAAATTGTATCTTATTTAATAGTATTTTCTGCAAAAATATAAGCTATTTTATATACTACTCTGCTAAAACATCAACCCCACATTCAAAAATTATTAAAATCTAATAATAAAAGTTAGAAAATTATAAAAACTATTACAATATTAACATAAGTATTAAATGTATCAACATTACAAATAATAAAATAAATAAAACTAAGTAGACTAGGGATGATACTGATACCAGTAGGGGTTCCATGCATAACCATATGTGTTATAAAATGCTTCAGCTGGGTTATACGTAGGATACGGTGGTTGGATCTCTATAGACCAGGGAGGAAATACGGGCAATGGAGTAGGAATATAGTTTCTACCTATTTGTTGGCAATAAGATATGATTTGGTTTTGATGAACTTGCCAATCTTCAAATGCTTGATGTCTAGCATTTTCGTACTCTTGTGAAGCTATAAACCTTTGCATTTCTGTCATTTCATTTCCCCCTCCCATATTACCTGGCTGTTGGTTTCTCTCAACCTGTGGATGTCTACCATTATATCGTACTGCAGCGTTATTTCGCCTCTTCAAAACCTTCGCACCATGGTATACATTTAAACCTATTGTATCGCGGTGTTCTGGTTCTTCGATTAGTAATCCCCCCCGACTTATATCCACACCGAGATATTCAGCAATCAAAGTAATAAATATACCACCTCCTATTATGCTATGCGGTCTCATCCCCCTAACCATAGCTGATAAATAATAACCCACACAATAAGGTATACTTACAGCGATTTGTGGGTCTCGAGTACACATGTGGTAAACCAAATCCTGTTCATTTACCTTTTCCTTATTCTTACCTCGTTGTGTAATCGAATTGGCTAAAAACCTATGAATTACTCTTAACTCTGCTCTATCTATATCCAAATAAGAGTAATTTCCCCCTTTAAATCGGTGATGGCTAGTCATTTGACTCCATACACCATGCGTATCAAAATTTTCGTCTATCTTTCTACCATTTGGTATCAACCCTCTACAATCGGCAGATGCTAACTCCTCAGGCGTATATATACGTAAAGCCTGAGCCATGTCTAGTAAAGACATGTGGCGCATCGAACCTCCTAACAAAAATCTAATAAAAGATCGATCGGTTAAACTAACTACCCGATCATTTATTTCTATACTACACAATAATTCTTCACACCATACTTTATATACAGGTCTACGCATGTTGAATAAACGTACCCAATCGTTAAAAGTAGAATTACCATACCTCTGTGTAAGTAATTCCCTAGTTGGCTCGGTCAATTCTACAGCTTCTAACGGTCCCCATTCTATGACCCTAGGTACTTCAACAGCTTTAGAATGAAGAGTATGCAAACCCCTTTGGTATTTTGGATAATCTATCCAACGTCTGTCAAATCTCAAGTTCGGGTGCAAATCTTCCAAGTGCATATCTGAAAATGTCATAACTGGATGAGGTATATCTTGTTTGTAGTAGTTATCCACCTCCTGTTGTTCCGCATTCTCAGCAGGAGCATTGCGAGCTTGGGATGAAGATTCACCCCTTTCAGTCTGCAAAACACATCAAACACAATTTTTGTGCATCCAAATATGCATTAGTGTCAGCAAAATCATTAATCAAAATAATTACAATGACATGTTCAATTTATATCAAACTTAAGCTCATTTTCATATTTTTATCAAATCTACTCTTTTTCAAATAAGCATATACGAAAATAATCATTCAACTCAAATAACATGTCAAAATAATCATTACTAGCAATTAAACTCAAATAAGCATTCAACTCAAATAACATGTCAAAATAATCATTACTAGCAATTAAACAAGTTTCAAATGGCGTTATCTCTCAAAAATCAAGTTCATGAATTTTAGACTTGAAAAAGTCCACTTTAATTCTCAAAATCATGCTTAGGCTCAAAGTTTGGATTATTTAACTACCTAAACATGTTACACTACTTAATTTAGCAACAATTCATGACAAAAATCGGCCATAACCTGTTTATATCAAAAAGCCCCAAATTGCTCAAGAACACAAACCCTAGATTACTCAAAATTTGAAGTTTAAGGCTTCTAATCATGTTAAATAGCATCAATCTAGGTTATACAAGCATAATACACAAGCAATTTAAGCATAATTACACTAAAAAGCATTAAAATCGAATTGGGGAAAAAAATTGCTCAAGAACACTAATTTTTGGATTAAATGGTGTTTAGGTGTAGAAATTTACGTTTTTCTTGAGTAATTCCTTGATAACATTCTTCTCAACATGATTTTAGTAAAAGATTTGATGAAAAATGGTGAAAAATTGTGAATTTGGGAGTGTTTTTTCGTGTATTTTCGTAGTTTGTGGGTGTGGTGTGGGTGCAACTGATCTGTTCCAGCCGTTTTTATTTTTTCTGTATTTTTGTCTCTCCGCGAGTCGCGGCGTTTGGCCTTTTCAAATACCGCGAGTCGTGGCCCTTTTTTTTTTTAAACTTAATTCTTAACTTATAAAACAAATATAAAATAAATTTAAAATTTTGTTTTCCTTTGTTTTAGGACGAGGTCGTTTCGGATCGATGTCCTAGTCCGTCCCTCGACAAAATTTTAAAATTTGTCTTTTTCAAGCGATTGTTTTAAAAGCTTAGATTTTTGGGTTTTTTTTTAATGTTTTTTGTTTACTTTAATTCAATAAGATTAAAAATAATGATAATAAAAGTTCTCGTCCCTCCCTCGGGTAAAGCAATTTAGGTTCAAAGACCTAGTCTTCAACTTACGACGAATTTTAAAAATCATATTTTTAATTTAGCGACATAAAGTAAATTTTTGTTTTTAAATTCACACAACTTAAATTTAAAAATGCATAAAATTAAAAATTTATATTTTTAAAAATTAAAAATTCACACCAAACTTAATTTAAAAATTCATATTATAAATTCACACCAAACTTATATTTAATTTTGTTGTTATACATACAAATTTATATTAAAAATATTAAAATTTTTCAAATATTGACAAACTTAAATATATTGATTTTACAGAGTTCACAATATTAATTTAAGATTTATATATTAATTTTAAAAACATGGTAAAAATAAAATTAAAAATCTTTTTAGTCTTTTATCCCACTTTAATCAATCAAATATTATCAAAAATATGCACCCTTCTTTTCGGTAAAGTAATTTCGGTTCCATGACCTAATTTAACTCATGACGAATTTTTGAAATATTTTGAGTTGATTGATTAAAGATATTTATACCTTAAGAATAAACGTTAAATTTCGCAGTGATGTAATAAATTTTTGAATGATATCAATAATTTCGGTCGCCAAACCTAATTTTATTCAATACCAATTTAATACTTTATAGCGAACAAATTAGCGTTTATTATCAAAAGGTTAAAAATAAAAATAAAAAAAAATAAAAACTGTACAGACTTACCTGTGAGATAATATTCTTAGTGATATGATCTATCCCATTCATAAGATAGTCGGTTTAATTGGTTTTCCATGGCTACATAGGCGTAACCTCGAGCATTCAGTGTTTTTTATTCTAAACATATGAACGGTCCGTCTCTGCATAAAGTAACAAATTCGGTGTTTGAATAGGTTTGATTATTTGAACATTTACCTCCATGTGACCATTTTCCGCATTTGTGACATCTTTCTAGGTGTCGTGCTCTTCTTTTTGCTGCGGATCTTGATTTTCCTTTACCAAATTGTAACTTATTATCTTCGCATCTGGATTCTTTTCTTACTCCGTCCAATCTTTCTCTGATTACTGATACTATTTCACTCGGAAGTGTGTCATTATTACGTTTATTGATCAAAGCGTGTAGCATTAGACCATGGTTTAGTTCACAGGAAGTCTTCATTTCGTAAAAAACTAAAAAAAATAAAAATTCAGAATGGGGGGAGAAGACTAGTTCTTTAGGGTCTGCTAGGGAAAGACCATTCGGGTTCTATTTTCGAGAACTACACGAAAACAGAAAATCTAACTCTAACAGAAATACATATTATCCTTTAAAGACTTGATTCTCCCCACACTTAGTTAGCTGTGGTATCGAAATTGTGATTAACTTCGTTGTCGACTTCCATCGGACTATCTATGTAATGTTTAACTCTGTGACCATTAACCTTAAATTTAATCCCATTTGAATTTATTAATTCTATCGTTCCGTATGGGAAAACTCTTTTGACTATGAATGATCCAGACCATCTTGATTTCAATTTTCCAGGAAATAGCTTGAATCGTGAATTGAAAAGAAGAACTCTGTCTCCTTCTTTAAATTCTTTTGAACTTCTGATTCTTTTATCATGCCATTTCTTCGTTCTTTCTTTATAGATTAACGAATTTTCGTATGCTTCATGTCTTAATTCTTCTAATTCGTTTAGTTGACTTAATCGTAGACGTCCAGCTTCATGTAAATCAAGATTACATGTCTTCAAAGCCCAAAATGCTTTGTGTTCAATTTCTACTGGAAGATGACATGCTTTTCCGTAGACGAGTTTAAAAGGTGTAGTTCCAATTGGAGTTTTGTAGGCTGTTCTAAAAGCCCAGAGCGCATCCTCCAATTTAATGGACCGTTCCTTCGGATTTGATCCTACGGTTTTCTCTAGAATACGTTTTAAAGCTCGGTTGGTATTTTCAACTTGTCCACTTGTTTGTGGATGATATGCGGTGGAGATTTTATGAGTTACTCCATATCTTTTGAGAACTTTCTCAAGTTGATTGTTACAAAAATGAGTTCCCCGATCACTTATTAAAGCTTTCGGTGTTCCAAACCTTGCAAAAAGACGTTTTAAAAAGTTGACTACAACTCGTGCATCGTTAGTTGGGAGAGCTTGTGCTTCCGCCCATTTAGATACATAATCAATGGCTACGAGAATATAGAGATTATTATGAGATTTTGAAAATGGACTCATAAAGTCAATACCCCAAATGTCAAATACTTCACATACTTGAATGACATTTTGTGGCATTTCATCACGTTAACTTATTTTTCCGGCTCTTTGACAAGCATCACAAGATTTGCAAAGAAGGTGTGCGTCTTTGTAAATTGTAGGCCAATAGATTCCAGCATCATAAACTTTTCTTGCTGTTAGTTGAGGCCCATAGTGCCCTCCTGTTGGTCCTGTGTGACAATGGTTTAAAATTTTACTAGCTTCATCTCCGAATACACATCGGCGTATTATTCCATCTGGACAACTTTTAAACAAATGTGGATCTTCCCAGAAATAGTGTTTTATATCACTGAAGAATTTCTTTCGTTTTTGGTACGACAATCCTTTTTCAAGGTATCCACATACTAAGTAGTTTGCATAGTCTGCAAACCATGGAATTTCATTATAATCTATCTTCAATAGATATTCATCAGGAAAGTTGTCTTGTATGGCCGATTCATTTAGAACTTCTAATTCGGGATTTTCAAGACGAGAAAGATGATCAGCGGTGAGATTTTCTGCTCCTCTTTTATCTCGGATTTCAATATCGAACTCTTGTAAGAGTAAGATCTAACGGATTAATCTTGGTTTGGCATCTTGTTTCGAAAATAGGTATCTAAGAGCAGAATGGTCGGTATAGACCACCGTTTTTGCTAGAACGAGATATGAACGAAATTTGTCAAAAGCAAAGACAATAGCAAGGAGTTGTTTTTCAGTAGTTGTATAGTTCGTTTGTGCTCCTTGTAACGTATTACTAGCATAATATATAGGTTGAAATCGTTTTTCAATCCTTTGTCCTAAAACGGCTCCCATTGCAAAATCACTTGCATCGCACATTAGTTCAAACGGTAGATTCCAATTTGGTGTTATCATGATTGGCGCATTAGTGAGTTTCTCTTTAAGAATATTAAAAGATTTGATGCATTCATCTGAAAAGATGAATGGAGCATCCTTTTCTAGGAGTTTATTCATAGGAGTGGCAATTTTATAAAAATCTTTTTTGAAACGTCGGTAAAAACCGGCATGCCCTAGAAAACTCCTAACTCCTCTAACATTGGTGGGATGTGGAAGTTTAGCAATTACATCTACTTTAGCTCTATCCACTTCAATTCCTTCTTTTAAGATTTTATGACCAAGAACGATGCCTTCTTTAACCATGAAATGGCATTTCTCCCAATTAAGTACTAGATTTGATTGTTCGTATCTAATAAGCATTCATTCCAGATTAGCTAGACATGTTTCAAATGTATCACCGAAGACTGAAAAGTCATCCATGAAAACTTCCATGCATTCTTCTATCATGTCGTGAAAAATCCCCATCATGCACCTTTGAAAGGTTGCAGGGGCGTTGCAAAGTCCAAATGGCATGCGTTTGTAAGAAAAAGTACCATAAGGGCACGTGAACGTGATTTTCTCTTGATCTTCGGGTGCTATTGGAATTTGAAAATATCCGGAAAATCCATCAAGAAAACAATAGTAACTATTTCCGGCTAGCCTTTCCAACATTTGATCAATGAAAGGTAAGGGAAAGTGATCTTTTCTGGTGGCGTCATTTAATTTTCTATAATCAATACATACACGCCATCCTGTTACAGTCCTAGTAGGAATAAGCTCATTTTTCTCATTTGTGATGACAGTCATGCCACCCTTCTTAGGCACGCATTGAACTGGGCTTACCCATGGACTATCAGAAATTGGATAAATTAAACCTGCATCAAGCAGTTTAATAATTTCTTTCTTAACAACATCTTGCATATTAGGATTTAGTCTTCGTTGGCGTTGCACATACGTTTTATGACCTTCTTCCATAAGGATTTTATGTGTGCAATACGAAGGACTTATTCCTTTAATATCATGAATCTTCCATGCAATGGCTAGTTTATGAGCTTTCAACACAGAAATGAGTTGAGATTTCTCATTTTCAGTAAGAGAAGACGATATTATTACAGGTAATTCAGATTCGCCATGTAAATAAGCATATTCCAAATGGTTTGGGAGTGGCTTTAACTCTAATGTCGGAGGTTCTTCTATCGATGATTTATATCGATATCTGTCTTCTTCTTTTAGCATTTGAATTTCTTCTGTTGTTGGTTCATATCCATTAGCTATTAGTGTAGCTAACATTTCAGCTTCATCAATTGGTTCATTACCTTTTCCTAAAGAACATTCTCCTGTTCCTTGTAATTCTGGAAATTCTTCTAACAATTCTGCATGTGAGTCTATAGTTTGAATATAATAACATGTATCATCTGCAGATTGCGGTTGTTGCATTGCTCTATCAACTGAAAAGGTAACACTCTCATCCTCTATGCTTAGGGTCAGTTTCTTACCAAACACATCTATCATTGCTTTAGCCGTATTTAAGAATGGTCTTCCTAATATGAGAGGAACTTGAGAATCTTCTTCCTTGTCCAGAACAACAAAATCTACTGGAAATACTAAAGTACCAACTTTAACTAGCATGTTCTCCATTATCCCTCTAGGATATTTTATTGATCTATCGGCTAGTTGTATGCTTATTCTTATTGGTTTCAATTCTCCAAGGTCTAGTTTAGCGTATAGTGAATACGGCATTAAATTTATACTAGCACCTAAGTCTGCCAATGCTTCTATTGAACTAAGACTACCCAGAAAACATGGAATTGTGAAACTTCCTGGATCAGATAATTTTTCTGGTATCTTATTCAACAGCACTGCTGAACAATTAGCATTCATAGTAACGGCCGAGAGTTCTTCCATTTTCTTTCTATTCGAGATTAGATCTTTCAGAAATTTAGCATATCTAGGCATTCCTGAAATCACATCAATGAAAGGAAGATTTACATTTATCTATTTAAACATATCCAAGAATTTGGATTGCTCGGCTTCAAGTTTCTCTTTCTTCATTTTTCTCGGGTAAGGAAGTGGTGGTTGGTATGGTTTAACATAAGGTTTAGCCTTAACTGTGTTATCTTCATTAACCTTTTCAACTACCGGTTCTTTTTCCTTATCTTGATCAGGTTGTGGTTCTTTTGGAATAGGAATAGCTTCTTCAGAATTTACAGGTATTTCAGATGGTTTAAGTGTTGTACCACTTCTTGTGGTGATAGCTTTAGCTGTTTCATTCTGGGGGTTAGCATTTGTATCACTGGGTAAACTTCCCGGTTTTCTTTCACCTATTAACCTTGCTAGGTTACTTACTTCTTGTTCTAAATTTTGAATAGAAGCTTGTTGATTTCTAAATGCTTGAGCATTTTGTTCATTAGTTTGTTTTTGAGATGTGAAAAACTGCGTTTGAGTTTCAACTAGCTTCGTCATCATATCTTCTAAATTCGGCTTTTTATCATTGGTTTGTGGTGTTTTGTTTTGAAAATTAGGTCTTTGCTGGTTGTAAGTATTGTTGGATACTTGTTGATTGCTAGGACCTTGTTGGTTGTTGTATGGAATATTTTGATTATAATTCTGGTTTTGATTGTAAATCGGTCTTGGCGGTTGATAATTATTCTGATAATTATTTCAAGGCCTTTGGTTTAGATATGAAACATTCTCTCTTTGTTCCATTGTTAATTCAATACTGAGACAATCTTTTGTCAAATGTGGTCCTCCACACTGCTCACAACTAATTCGTATTGAGTGAATATCCTTAGTCATCTTTTCCATTCGTCTCTCGACAGCATCTATCTTTGCAGAAATGGAATCTAAGTCATGGCTAGAATCGGCTCTAGCTGCTTTAGATGATCTAACGATATCTTTTTCTTGGTGCCACTCATGTGAGTGGGAAGCAGTGTTATCAATAATTTTATAAGCATCAGTTTCGGTTTTCTTCATAATAGAACCACCAGCTGCTATATCTATGTCTTTTCTTGTAGTGATGTCGCATCCTTGGTAGAATATTTGTACTATTTGACAGGTGTCTAAACCATGTTGCGGACATCCTCTTAATAACTTTCCAAATCTTGTCCACGCCTCATATAGAGTTTCATTCGGTTTCTGTGTGAACGTAACAATTTCTCCTTGAAGTCTTACGGCTTTAGATGCCGGAAAGAATTGTTTAAGAAATTTTTCAACTAAAACGTCCCATGTATCAATCGCCCCTTCAGGTAACGATTCCAACCAATCTTTGGCTTTTCCCTTTAAAGTCCAGGGAAATAACATGAGATATATCTGTTCATCCTCCACTTCTCGGATTTTAAATAGAGTGCAGATCATATTAAAGGTACGAAGATGTTCATTTGGATCTTCCTTCGGCGCACCACTAAATTGGCATTGATTAGTCACCATGTGTAGAATTTGTCCTTTGATTTCATAATCTGGCGCATTAATGTCTGGATGAGTAATTGCGTGACCTTGGCCAGTACGTTTAGCTCTCATTCGGTCTTCCATACTTAAAGGTTCTAGATTCTCCATAATTGAATTTGTTGAATCGGAATCACTAGAGGATTCTGATTTAATGGTTCGTTCCTCAACAATCTCTGTTTGAATGATTGGTGGTTCCGGAGGAAAATTTAATGGTTCAGGATCTATGAATCGTCCCTGATTATTCTCCGGATTCTCAATTGTGAGGTCGGTTTCAAAAAATGGATTATCAACGGCGACAATATTAGCTAGATGTCTTGATCGAGTTACAGGTGGTGAACGTACAAAAGGTGGTGAACGTCTTGCTCGGTGCATTCACTGAATATCCTATTAGTTTTTTAAAAAGAAAGAAAAATTATATAAGTTATCCAATTAATAGACTTTTCTGATTTTGCCCACGTTTCGAATAGCCAAAAGATGCAGCAGAGGGGCAGGATTCGCTTGGTCTCAATATAATTGAGGACTGTTTGGCTCCAATAACCCGGTCCACGTACAAATCCAACTATTACTACAAACCAGAAAATTTTGATGTCTATCAATTTAACCACTTAAAATAAATTTTCGTAATTTTAAGAAATTTAGATAAGAAGTAGAAAAAAAATTCTATGTCCTAAAACTAGAATTGCGAGAAATAAGAAAGAAAAAGAGTGCGTCGAAAAAGAAAAAGAAAAGGGTTGAAAAATAAAAGGCGTCGGAAAATAAGAAATAAAAAGAAATGACTTATAGAACTTAAAAACACTCGACTAACCCAACCTTATTACTATCACTAACTTAAAATTATAATCGCAAATTGAGATTACTAATTGGAATGATAATTGATACATAGGTAAAAGGTGTCTAAAAATATTAAAGCTTACAAGTAAAACTATATCCCAAATGACAATAACTTAAAAAAAAACTAAAATTTAAAAAGGCGTCTCAAAATTCAAAAGCACTTATATCTTAGTCTAAAGAAAAAGCACTTAAGGGATTTTACGACAAAGCCTAAAAATCTATAAATAAAAATAACTATGGCAAAAATTAAGTTTAAAACTAAAAACGAGCGAAAAATACAAAAATTACGCTAAAACAATTAAAAAGGGACAAAATAAAAAAATATACTAAAAGTTGTAAAAAGTACAATTTTTATAAAAATATTATTTTTATATTATTTATTTTATAAAACTATTAATTTTGTAATTTAAATAATCTAAATAAACTAAAATACAAATTAAATAAAAAGTAAAACTAAATAATATTAAAATCTAAACCTAATTAGGGTTTAAAATTAATTATAATTAATAATTATCCGTAATTAATGCGAATTAGGGCTTCTGTGTGGCCCGTGTCAGACGGCTCCGCGAGTCGCGGTGCCTCGTGGCTACAAACGCCGCAAGTCGCGGGGTTTGGAATTTCAGTTGACAGGCTGATTTAAATTCGACGTTTTACTTTTTTTTTTTTTTTATATTTTCTGTTTAAATATTTAAATAAAATATTTATAAAAACTAAATAAAAACTTATGTTTTAAAAACTAAAATAAAAATATAAATACTTTATAATAAAAATCTTAAAACTAGATTTATATATTTATTTTTTTATTTTTTTTTCGGTTTTTAATTTTATGTTCTAAATAAACATAAAATATTTAAATAAAACTTATATTTTTATAAAATAAAAATAAAGAAACTTTATAAAACTTAAATATTTAATAAACTCTTAAAAATATTTATATTTTTGTTTTTCTTTTCTATGTTTTCGAATATTTAAAACGTATTTTTACAAAAACGTATTTTTATAAAAGTAAACTAAAAATAAAAATCTTTTTTTTTAATATTTAGCGTTGCGCTTTCGGCGTTTTAAGTCCCCGGCAGCGGCGCCAAAAATACTTGATGTCAAAGCTAAGGGGTATAAAATACTATTAAATTTTACAAGGAAATACTATTAAATACGATACAATTTTACACAAGATATTTATTTATTTATTGAATAGATATACTTAAACCTTGCTACAACACTTATAGGCAGTGTACCTGATCGTACAGTAGTGTAGTTTTTAGTAAGTCCGGTTCGTTCCACAGGGAATCTTTTTCACAAAGCTTAACGCTATATTAGTTTAAATTTATAAAAATATAAATATATATATAAGTAATATTATTATTATAAAGGGGGTTTTTTACCGTTTAATGACCGGTTTGTCGATTTTAAAACTTTAGTCGCAGTTAAAACCAAATGTAAAATATTAAATAAATAAAAGACTTAATTTAAAGTGTAAAGTAAATAACGATAATGAAATTGCAAATAATAAAAGTGCGATAAAATAAACTTGCGATAATTAAAAAGTACGATAATTAAAAGTGCAATTAAATACAATAACAATAAATAAAAATGCGATAATTAGAAGTGCAATTAAATATAAAATAAATTAAATTAAATATGAAATAAAAGAATTATGCTTATTTAAACTTCCGTAATCATGATGTTTGACGTGTTGATTTTAGTTTTATGCCCATGGGTTAATTGTCCTTTGTCCTGGATTATTTAATATGTCCGTCTGGTTTTTGTCCATAACAGTCCATCAGTCATAAATATAAAGTGCGAGTGTCCTCGTCAAATTATCCTTATACCCGAAGTTAAATATTCCAACTAATTGGGGACTTAAACTGTAACAAGATTTTAATACTTTGTTTAATAATTACACCAGGATGTCGACTGAGTGTAACCCAAGGTTTTAATACTTTGTTAACAATTATGCCAAGTGTCCTTGTACATAATTTCACCCCTGTTTTAATAATTCTAGTGGCTATTAATCCATTCCCGTGTCTGGTTAAATGAACGATTATTCGTACATATAAATACCCCGCCCATCGTGTCCGATTGAGTGTATATGGTTATTTATAGGGACGTCCAATTGTAAATCTTTATATTAAAATTAACAAACTATCATTTAGTTAAACAAATATAAAGCCCATTAATAGCCCATAGTCTAATTTCCACAAGTGTCGTTCTTTTGTCCAAACCCCAATTATAGTACAAAGCCCAATTACCCAATTTTAATAATTAGCCCAACATCATGATTACTTCAGATTAAATAAGCATAATAATAACTTAGCTACGAGACATTAAATTAAAAAGGTTGAACATAACTTACAATGATTAAAAATAGCGTAGCGTTACACGGACAGAATTTCGACTTACACCCTTACAACATTCGCTAACATACCCTTATTATTAGGATTTAAAATTAAAATTAAAATTAAAATTAAAATTAAAATTAAAATATAAATTATAAATATAAATATTACGCATAGATATAGAGAGATTGATATATTTGATGATAAAAATGATCAGAATTCGTTGGGTTTTATAGGGATTTTCGAATTTGGCTGCTCCGCAACTCGCGGCATTTTTGCTCTTCAAACTCCGCGAGTAGCGGAGTTTGAAATTCCAGCTCACTCCATTTTGGCTCCTTTCTTGCCGACGGATTTTTATATAAATATAATATATATATAATTTATATAATTAATTATATATTATATTATATTTATATACATAGTTAACTTGTAATTTTTAGTCCATTGCGTCGAGCGTTGAGAGTTGACTCTGGTCCCGGTTCCGGATTTTCAAACGTCCTTGCGTACAATTTAATATCTTGTACTTTGCAATTTGAATCTTGTACTCTTATAATTTTGAGACGTTTCTTATCAATAATTGGAACCTCTTTGATTTTATTTTGTACTTTTGAGCTTTTTGGTCGTTTGCGTCTTCAATTCGTCGAATCTGCCTTTTGTCTTCACCTTTTATTATTTAAATGAATATTACTTGTAAATAGAACAATTGCAACTAAAAGCTTGTCTTTCTTGAGGAATAATGCTATGAAATATATGTTCGTTTTTAGCATTATCAGGTATCAATCGACTGGTCTCTAAAGACTTAGTTGATGGTATTCTCAGCTTTCAATATGATAAGCATCATGTATGTCCATCATGTGCAATGGGTAAGATGAAACGGACTAATCATCCGCTTAAGCAAAACCCCAGTACTTCATTGTCTTTGCAATTATTATATATGGACTTATGTGGACCCATGAGAGTTTCTATCCTAGGTGGCTGGAAACATGTGCTTATCATTGCAGATGACTATACACGTTATACATGGATTTTTCTTTTGAGAACCAAGTCTGAAACTCCCGCCATTATCATCGAGTTCATCAAAAAGATTTAACTCTCTTTTACTAAACATGTTAAGAGCATCCTAACTGATAATGGGATGGAATTTAAGAATGACCTGCTTGATAGTTACTTGAAAGACTAAGGCATTAAACATCAGTTCTCTGCTGCAAGGACCCCCCAACAGAATGGAGTAGTCGAACGGCGTAATCGTACATTGTGCGAGGCAGCTCAAACGATGCTTGCTTTGACACCCCCAAATAGGGCCTGGGTATTTGTGTCTAATTATATCAAATCACAGTTGTATAAACGAGAATGACTCTACATGAGACGTTTCGTTGAGTTTTGTAGCGGAAGATAAATATGTATTTAATTGATATGATATGTAATGAAGACTCCAAGCATAGCAAGCAATCATCATCAAAGCAGTAGATATACAGCGGAAGCAATATTTAAGTACCTCAGAATAAACATGCTTAAAAAGTCAACACGAGGTTGAGTGAGTTCATAGGTTTGTCATAAATAATGATTTCAGTAATAGTGTTAGACCACAAGATTTAGTTTGTAAAGTAGATCTCGCAAGATCCAAAAGTTGATCTCCCGCAGGATCAAAAACTTATGCCAGTGCGTAATATTTAGACTAAACGTTGTTTACCCCATGACAAGTTGTTCTGTCCTTGTCGTTTAATTTCATTATCAAGTAATACAAAGACTTAGTCAAATGTATCGGGGACGTTACTCCCGATAGGCCTATCCCCAATAATTAAGAATGCCGCAGCAATTAAAAATATCACTGTAGGGACTTAGTCGGACATAGCCGGGTATAACATAGTTTTAGCAGTTGGTACTTGTGTCTAGCATGTAAAACAGTTATAAAAGTTGCGCAGGTATTCTCAGCCCAAAAATATAGATAAAAAGGGAGCAGATGAACTCACAATACGATACGATAGTTTGTAGGATATGCGTATGATAGTACTGAACAAGTTTAGAGTTGTCCTTGGATTCACGAACCTATATCAGTTTTATATATATTAAAACATATAAATGGGAATCAAATAAACTTGTATATAATTATTAGTGATACAATTATATTTTTATATATATATTTATATATATATATATATATATATATATATATATATATATATATATTTGTTTTTATCTATTTTAAATATATGTTAATTCATTTTCATCATTAGTTCATTAATATAGTAAGTCTTTCATTAATATATTTATATGTATAATATTATGTAAATATAATATTAAAATATAATAATAGGTAATATTATGGTATTTGTAAGAAATAATAGTTGTTATCATAATAATAATATTAACAGTAGTAGTAATAATATTAATAATGATGATAATGATAAACATATAGTTATTATAATTCTAGTATTGATAATGATAATAATTATGATAATAATAGTTTTGAAAATCATGTTATTAATAATAATACTAATACTAGTAATAACAATAATGATAATAATAATAATTTTAATCATATTGATATTACTAATAATAACTTTAATGATATTAATGATAATGCTTTTAATGATAATAATAATAATAATAATAATAATAATAATAATAATAATAATAATAATAATAATAATAATAATAATAATAATAATAATAATAATAATAAGAAACTACCTTTAATCAAGCTTTTCTAAAAAAAAGATGCCCAAGATGGGACTCGAACCCGTGACCTCTCGCTACCCCGTTAACACCCTTAACCACTACACTGCTTCTGCTTTTCCTGATTTTATTCCTAAACCAAATTTATTTAACTTAAATTTTATGTGTTCTTCTTTCTTCTTCCTCGTAGCAACAATCGATACTGGATCTCACAAACATCACAACTAGTTTAATTGTTGCTTTAGACTTCTAAATTAAAACAGAGACGACTTGGTGTGATTAACAGATAACAAACCAAAAAAAAAAATTATTAAAAGAAAGCTGCTGCTGTCGCGAGGAAAAAAAATCCAAATATCAAAATCAAAATATCGAACGTTTTAGACAAAGATTATAACACGAAATGTGTTTCAAATCACTCTTAGAAACTTCCTCAATCATCAATTTAACTAAAATCATCAAAATAAATTCGAATTTCGCCAAGAACAATTCGGTTGACTTTTTAAAAAAAAACTTTGACTCGCGAATTAAAGCTTGATATAATGAATTGGAACCTAGGATTTTGCAGATAGATTGAGTGGATGATTACTAACAACATGACATTAACACAATTTGAAAAATGATTCGAATTCGAGTTTTTAAAAAAATGAACAATAACAGGGAACGAACTCTTTTTATTTTTAGTTTTATTTTTATTTTTCTGATTTTGATTCATGAATTTCAGTGAGTATATATAGAACGTGTGATCAACTGGTACTCCATTAGATTTAATTATAATGTATTTGTGTATGTCAACAAGATTTCAATTAATCAAACAATGATTAAAAAATATAATCACTATATATAATTAAAAATTTGGTGACCTAAATTAGGTATTAGGTTCCTGTTTTTTTATATATATCTGTATTTTTTATAATATTAATAAACATAATAAAATTGCTAATAATAATACTAAAATTAATAATAATATTAATGATATTAAAAATGTCAAAATAATACTAATTAATAATAATTATGTTAATAATAATAATAATAATATTGATAAGATACTAGTAAAAAAATGATAAATAAGTTTAATAACAAAAATGATAATACAAATAATAATACTAACAAATAATAATAATGATGATATTACTAATACTAACAATAATGATAATAATATTAGTAATGATAATACTCTTAATAATAATAATAATAATAATAATAATAATAATAATAATAATAATAATAATAATAATAATAATAATAATAATAATAATAATAATAATAATAATAATAATAACAAAAATACTAGAAATGATAATAATATTACAATTTAAATGTATCACATTTCATTATATATTGCAAATAATAATATAACTAATACTGATATTAATACTAATAATAATAATAAAAGTAATAATATTATAAAGTTTTAAATTTTTAGTTATAACAATTAAGTCGTAATATATTTCAAGTTTTAAAATTATTTGTTCGTGAATCGTCGGAATTCGTTCAAAGTTAAATGAAGTCATGTAGAGGTTTTTGTTTAAATTAACTCGAAAATTTCTGGGTTGTCACAGTATCCCCCTGTTAATAGAAATTTCGTCCCGAAATTTTAGTTGTTGCCATCAATCGGCGTTGTTCGTACATAGACGAAGATATTTACGTTTTGGTTTTCACGTTCCCAGGTATACTCAGGGCCTTGTGTGAATTCCAGTGGATAGAATATTGTTTTGTTTTAGCGTTAAAATCATACGATCCATAAATTTTACGAAGTGCATTTTATTATTAATGCGGAGGTTATCTAAAGGATTTAACAAGAGTGTCATTGATTAGGTTTCCTCAGAAGGAATGATGATGCTATATACAAGTATTTCAATATACATGAAATGTGTTATGAATAATAGTGAGCTTATTTAAACCTTGAGCGTTTATGTCATAATATTAGGGTAGACAAAATAGAAAGGAGTTCATGAAAATCAAGGTCACGATATTTGTTAGAGATAGTCATTGTTTACAACAGGAACATCTTAATGATGAATATGAGTTTGGGAAATAGAGTTTTACCAACATTGGGTAATATGGAATGATATGTTTCGATTACAAAAAGAGTATAAACGAAGCTATCGTAAAAGATTGAAATGAGGAAATTAAATGTTCGCTTTAACTTTTGACTTAGTCACGATTGATTTTCGGAATTTAAGGAATTAAAGAAATCTTCATAATCTTTATAAGATTTGATTCTCCATTAATTAGGGAAATTGGGATTTTCTTTAATTAAATGTGGTGAATTTCCTCAATTGCTGTGTCTGGAGTTTCGCTATAAATTAGCTTCTTTCGTTTCATTATCTTCACCACTTTTATACTTTCTTTCCTCAATTCATAGTTCCAAAAGATTTGTTAATATGCTCAATCCAGTTCTTGTTCTTGACCTTATATTGGTTATCTTCACAATCTTCCTTCTTTTCCAACTCCCTCTAGAGGAGTTCGTTTACTTCTATTATGCTCTAGGATTTATTGTATTTTTAGTTCTCCCTTGTCTTTATATTGCTATACGCATTGATATACACGGTTTGTAATTTCTATGTCGTTATCGGGCTTTATATTTTCCCTTATATTTCGAAACTTCATGCTTTTGTAAACCAAGTAACGGTCCAGAATTCGTAGGTATGAAGTTTCAAATGATCATAATATATAAAGTAGAAAGGAAAGGTAATAGCACGATTTGATTTGTCAAATTACCAGAATATCCGAAAAAGACCGAATCATCAAGAAAAATATTTTCTTGATATGTTTTAGAGTTTAAATGTAAGAGTCGTGTAACATGGCAAATGATGATTATAAAGTCTATGAATCATCATCTTCCATTAAAAATTTATCATGACTTACTGTAATATAATCACGTTGGCCTGACGTCATTATATTATACTAACTCATGCTTCAATTCTCAACACTACTTCAAATCATTCATCATTTAAACTTGAATTTTACAGAATATAAAAACTAATACAGTTTCCTTTATGATGTAATAAAGATATCGCAAAGAGATAATTAATTGCGGACAAGAATCATTATGAAGATATCTTCAGAAATATAGAGGATATTTATAACGAAGGATACGATGATATCTTAGAATTTCTAAGATCCAATGACGAGGACAATTCTTTTATTTCCTCTGCATTTAATGCGACCATTTCTGAATCATTTGTTATCAATCCGAGTTGGTTTCAAGAAATTTTATTTTTAGATGATTAAACGCTGATTGTAATCGTCAACGGATCTAATGGTTAACGAATAGGCGTTATTGATTTTAAAAGTGATGAATGATAATTTCGGTGGTTTGATGTGATAATTCATTGCAGAATACGAATGAATATAATTCATGAATGTAGTAATCTTTAGGAAGATAACACACCTGCTAAAGCTTTACTTGAATTCCGATATGTTAATTTCAGAATGTGTAATTGATTTTGTATGAAGATGATTGTGTATCATTGTGAAGGTAGTGCGTATAATTAATGATTTATGAATCGAAATTGAAGAATGTACAGTGTATTAATGTGAGATGTAAATATTTCTCGGGTATTATCTACCCGTTAAAATATTTTCACAATTAACAGTTTGTACAACAGAATTTACAATCTTTATGAAGATATACGTTCAAATATGTATTCTTCAGATATAATCATGGATTTAATGAGTTAATATATATTAAACTCATCTGATTTGCGGTTTGGAACGAGAGTAAATAATCTCCAAAACCTTAGAGATTTCATAATTGTCGCAAAATATTTCGCTAATGAAGTTATGAATCAATACATTCATCGTTACACTTGATTTATTATGAAATGAAGTTTATGGTGTTGAAGCAGTGATTAACAATTGTTAAGTCATTAACGAAGGGTGTACATCATAGCATATTAGTGATATGAATTAACCAAGTAGTACATACTAGTTGAGATTCTCAAGTAATTGCTTAGTACGACAAGATTTATTATTGTTCCAAATCATTAATATATAAGGTATACATATATAATTGAAGAATGAGTCAATACATCTTAACTCATTATTGCTAATATTCCTTGGAATCTTTGGGGCGTATGATGTTGATATTCGAGGTACCGAGTGTGATGTTGAGGCGTGGGATGCGGATGTTGTTGTTGATGAAGCTGATGGTGCTGATGTTGTTGCTGATACTGATGCAACTGCTGGTACTTATAATGCTTGCTGTGTTGATGATGTTGGCGGTACTGTTGAGGCTGTTGCTGATTCTGGTAGTGTCGTCGGTGCTGGTGATGTTGATGATACTACTGGTGGTGTTGCGGTTGTTGTTGGTATTGCTTGTGGTGTTGGTGATGTTGGTGGTATTGCTGGTACTGGTGGTCCTGATTATGCTACTGGTATTGCTTGTGGTACTTGGGTAGTAGGTGTGAGCCTAGCTTCTAAATCGTGCACCATTTCCTCCAGGGTTTCTACTTTATGCTTGAGTCTATGGATTTATTCTACCCATTCCTCAGTAAGGTTTGTCAATTCTTGATATTTAGTTAGAAGTCTTCTAACTTCTTCTAGTAACCCTATCTGATTAGAATTTGGGAGTAGAGGATGAATACTGTCTTTGACTACGGTGAGACGACCTTCGAGGCGGAAAATCCTTGCGAAAAGAGTGAAAACGGTATTGCGAACAGGTTCACCGGTAAGTGGATCGAGTACTCCGACGGTTGGTGGTAAGTTTGGCTCGTGATAAGGAGTACCTTCTTCATTTCTCCATAGGGTGAGTATTTTGCGAACCCATCCCCATTTTCTGAAGAAATCACGGTAATTGATCGGTGGGTGTGCTCTCGTTACGCTATCTTCGGAGCTAGAGGAACTTGAGGAATCGGGTGAGAAATCCATATTATGTGTTTAGAATAAGGGTTTGATTTGAAATGTGTGTTGAATATTAAATGATATATTCGTCTCCTTGAATACATATATATAGCAAAAAGGTTTCCGTAATTTACGGAGGGAAATTAGGAAAAGCATTAGACAAAGTCTATCGGGATAGATATGATAAGATATGATTTGTCTATACTCCATTTATGTAATAATGGCGGTATGACGTGTCGAGATTAAAATGATAAGTATGTAATCAGATAAACTTTCGATTAAAGACATTTTAATCCGATCTTCTCGTTTTCACTCAAAATAAACAACAAAAAACGTTAGGGGCTTGAGCTATAGGATCCTTTAAATCGGTAATCCAAACCCTTCCATTCTAGAGTTTCGTAGACGTCACCCGTCAAGAAAATTCAATGATAAAAAATAACGAGAAATCAAAGATTTTGAAAGTAAAGAATATGAATAGTAGAGATTTCAAGAATCATGGTTAACATTTCATGTAATACGTATGTAATACACAAAAACCATGATAAATGACAAGGAATGTCGACAATTTCAGAAATCATGGTGTCGTATTTAAATGTGATGACGGGATTTGATAGTACTTATAAAAGTGAACAGAGTTCTTAGATTGGCTTGGCATTCTAAGATAAGTAAAGTTTCTAAAGTATAGGGTAGCATTTAACAGTTAAAGGCAACAATTAAGGGCACTATGGTCAAGGAAAGTTGTAGTCCTACATTGCTAAGGTACCTAATTGTATAAGGCACACATAAAATTGAATCCTAGTTCTCTACAACAACCTGCTCTGATACCAATCTTTGACACCCCCAAATAGGGCCTGGGTATTTATGTCTAATTATATCAAATCATGGTTGTATAAACGAGAACGACTCTACATGAGACGTTTTGTTGAGTTTTGCAGCGGAAGATAAATATGTATTTAATTGATATGATATGTAATGAAGACTCCAAGCATAGCAAGCAATCATCATCAAAGCAGTAGATATACAGCGGAAGCAATATTTAAGTACGTGAGAATAAACATGCTTAAAAAGTCAACACGAGGTTGAGTGAGTTCATAGGTTTGTCATAAATAATGATTTCAGTAATAGTGTTAGACCACAAGATTTAGTTTGTAAAGTAGATCTCGCAAGATCCAAAAGTTGATCTCCCGCAGGATCAAAAAGTTATGCCAGTGCGTGATATTTAGACTAAACGTTGTTTTCCCCGTGACAAGTTATTCGGTCCTTGTCGTTTAATTTCATTATCAAGTAATACAAAGACTTAGTCAAATGTATCGGGGACGTTACTCCCGATAGGCCTATCCCCAATAATTAAGAATGCCGCAGCAATTAAAAATATCACTGTAGGGACTTAGTCGGACATAGCCGGGTATAGCATAGTTTTAGCAGTTGGTACTTGTGTCTAGCGTGTAAAACAGTTATAAAAGTTGCTCATGTATTCTCAGCCCAAAAATATAGATAAAAAGGGAGAAGATGAACTCACAATATGATACGATAGTTTGTAGGATATGCGTATGATAGTACTGAACAAGTTTAGAGTTGTCCTCGGATTCACGAACCTATATCAGTTTTATATATATTAAAACATATAAATGGGAATCAAATAAACTTGTATATAATTATTAGTGATATAATTATATTTTTATATATATATATATATTTATATATATATATATATATATATTTGTTTTTATATATTTTAAATATATGTTAATTCATTTTCATCATTAGTTCATTAATATAGTAAGTCTTTCATTAATATATTTATATGTATAATATTATGTAAATATAATATTAAAATATAATAATAGGTAATATTATGGTATTTGTAAGAAATAATAGTTGTTATCATAATAATAATATTAACAGTAGTAGTAATAATATTAATAATGATGATAATGATAAACATATAGTTATTATAATTCTAGTATTGATAATGATAATAATGATAATAATTATGATAATAATAGTTTTGAAAATCATGTTATTAATAATAATACTAATACTAGTAATAACAATAATGATAATAATAATAATTTTAATCATATTGATATTACTAATAATAACTTTAATGATATTAATGATAATGCTTTTAATAATAATAATAATAATGATAATAATAATAATAATAATAATAATAATAATAATAATAATAATAATAATAATAATAATAATAATAATAATAATAATAATAATAATAATAATAATAATAATAATAATAATAATAATAATAATAATAATAATAATAAGAATAAGAAACTACCTTTAATCAAGCTTTTCTAAAAAAAAATGATGCCCAAGACGGGACTCGAACCCGTGACCTCTCGCTACCCCGTTAACACCCTTAACCACTACACTGCTTCTGCTTTTCCTGATTTTATTCCTAAACCAAATTTATTTAACTTAAATTTTATGTGTTCTTCTTTCTTCTTCCTCGTAGCAACAATCGATACTGGATCTCACAAACATCACAACCAATTTAATTTCTGCTTTAGACTTCTAAATTAAAACAGAGACGACTTGGTGTGATTAACAGATAACAAACCAAAAAAAAAAATATTAAAAGAAAGTTGCTGCTGTCGCGAGGAAAAAAAAATCCAAATATCAAAATCAAAATATTGAACGTTTTAGACAAAGATTATAACACGAAATGTGTTTCAAATCACTCTTAGAAACTTCCTCAATCATCAATTTAACTGAAATCATCAAAACGAATTCGAATTTCGCCAAGAACAATTCGGTTGACTTTTTAAAAACAAACTTTGATTCGCGAATTAAAGCTTGATATAATGAATTGGAACCTAGGATTTTGCAGATAGATTGAGTGGATGATTACTAACAACATGACATTAACACAATTTGAAAAATGATTCGAATTTGAGTTTTTAAAAAAATGAACAATAACAGGGAACGAACTCTTTTTATTTTTATTTTTCTGATTTTGATTCATGAATTTCAGTGAGTATATATAGAATGTGTGATCAACTAGTACTCCATTAGATTTAATTATAATGTATTTGTGTATGTCGACTAGATTTCAATTAATCAGAGAATGATTAAAAAATATAATCACGATATATAATTAAAAATTTGGTGACGTAAATTAGGTATTAGTTTCCTGTTTTTTTTTTATATATATCTGTATTTTTTTATAATATTAATAAACATAATAAAAATGCTAATAATAATACTAAAATTAATAATAATATTAATGATATTAAAAATGTCAAAATAATACTAATTAATAATAATTATGTTAATAATATTAATAATAATATTGATAAGATACTAGTAAAAAAATGATAAATAAATTTAATAACAAAAATGATAATACAAATAATAATACTAACAAATAATAATAATGATGATATTACTAATACTAACAATAATGATAATAATATTAGTAATGATAATACTCTTAATAATAATAATAATAATAATAACAATAATACTAGAAATGATAATAATATTACAATTTAAATGTATCACATTTCATTATATATTGCAAATAATAATATAACTAATACTGATATTAATACTAATAATAATAATAATAAAAGTAATAATATTATAAAGTTTTACATTTTTAGTTATAACAATTAAGTCGTAATATATTTCAAATTTTAAAATTATTTGTTCATGAATCGTCGGAATTCGTTCAAAGTTAAATGAAGTCATAGAGAGGTTTTTGTTTAAATTAACTCGAAAATTTCCGGGTTGTCACACTTGCCCACTTCAAACTACCTCTGAAAATGTGGGGGGAGGCCATTTCAACTGCATGTTACACCCAAAATCATTGTATCATTAACAAACGCTTTGATAAAACTCCTTATGAGTTACTATATGGTAGATGCCCGAATGTCAAATATTTTCGTGTTTTTGATTATATATGCTATGTGCTTAACAACTTTGACAGCCTCAGAAAGTTTGATCCTCATGGAGATCAGGCCATATTTCTCGGTTACTCGTTAAACAAGGTTGTTTATCGTGTCTATCATAAAAGGACAAAGACGATCAAGGAGAGCATTAATGTTAAGTTCGATGAGTTATCAGGAATGGCTTTTGAAAAAATCAGTTCAAAACCCGATCCTAACCTGGCTACTACTTCTTCTGCGCAAAACTCAATTTTCTTGAAGAAGGGTGTTCCTACAGTCACAACAGAGGAATTGGATATCTTGTTTGATAGTCTTTACACTTCTCAACGGAATTCAGATGTTCATGCCGTACCGGAAACACCATCATAATCAACTACTATGGAGACATAACAAAGTCTCTATGATGAAGATACAACACCAACTGATTCACCTGTTGCTTTTTCATCCTCCCTCCTATCTCCTGATGAAAATCTTGAACCGATTCAAGATACATCAATTGATACAATTCCATATGTTTCTCCAGAAACTCAAACTAACCCATTAGACATTGTTACATCAGAACAAGAGGATCATGGCTCGATGTCAACAATGGTTGATGTTTCAATGGATACTACTAACGAAGGACCTCTTCCACATACCAACCGATGGACTAAAAGTCATCCAATTTATCTTATCATTGCTGATGCAACTTCTCCAGTTTTAACTCGAAGGGCTACTCAAAATATGTGTTTATCTACTGCCTTTCTTAGTAAGATTGAACCAGCTTCGGTTGCTCAAGCTTTACTTGATCCAAACTGGGTGATAGCAATGCAAGAAGAGATAAATCAATTTAAACGTTTGAAAGTATGGTGATTAGTTCCAAGACTAGCGGGTCAACGACCAATAGGGGTTAAGTGGATTTTCAAGAACAAGAAGGATTCTGATGGGGTTGTGGTTAGAAATAAGGCACGTCTCGTGGCCAAGATATATTGACAACAAGAGGGTATTGACTACGATGAAATGTTTGCTCCGGTTGCAAGGATTGAGGCTATTCGTATGTTTCTTGCTTTTGCTTCTCATATGAATTTCACGATGTTTCAAATGGATGTCAAAACTGCTTTTCTGAATGGTCATCTTCAAGAGGAAGTTTATGTTCATCAACCAGAAGGCTTTGTCAATCCTATTCATCTGAACCACATCTACTATTTGGAGAAAGCTTGGTACGGTCTAAAGCAGGCACCGCGTGCATGGTACGAGACCTTGACAAAGTATTTGCTGGAAAATGGCTTCTCTCTCGTGGAATGATAGATACAATACTCTTCATCCGTAAAAACCACGGTCACATTCTCTTGGTTCAAATTTACGTTGATGATTTTATTTTCGATTCCACGTCCCCGGCCTTATATAAAGAATTTAGTGACCTTATGGCTAGCAAATTTGAAATGAGCATGCTTGACCAGCTCAATTTCTTCTTGGGGGTACAAGTCAAACAATTACCAAATGGCATTTTTTTCAGTCAAACTAAATACATTAATGACATGCTAAAACATTTTAAAATGACTGAATTGAGAACAATGTCAACCCCAATGAGGACTTTGTTGAATGCTGATGAAAATGGGGAACCCTTTGATATAACGCTTTAGCGAAGCATGGTTGGCTCTTTAATGTATTTGACTGCAAGTCGACCAGACATTACACTTGTTGTAACTGTCTGTGCCAGCTTTCAGTCCAACCCTAAGAAATCTCACTCCAAAGCGGTGGTTAGGATTTTTCAGTACCTAAAAGGTACTCCTAATCTTGGAATCTGGTACCCTCATAGATCTGATTTCAATCTCACTGCTTATTCTGATGCAGATCATGGTGGTTGCCATATTGATCAAAAAAGCACATCTGGATCAATTCAGATGTTGGGGAATAGGTTAGTTGCTTGGTCATCTAAGAAACAAAACTGTGTTTCTTTGTCAACGGCTGAGTCTGAGTACATAGCTGCAACTCATTGTTGTTCACGAGTTTTGTGAATTCAAACTCAACTTTTGGACTATGGCTTTAAGATTTCTAGGACTCCAATCTACTGTGATTCACAGAGTGCTATTGCAATTACTAGCAACCCGGTCCAGCATTCTAAGACCAAACACATAGATGTTCGTTATCATTTCATTAAGGACCATGTACTTCGTGCCTACCAAAGTGCAATTAGCTGACATGTTCACTAAACCTTTAGATGAAGTTAGGCTAAAGTTCCTGATACAAGAAATTGGCATGGTGGAATATAGTGCTTAACATTTCTTAGTTCTATTGGGACTTAGCTCTGGGATCTTGTGTTTAGGGGGAGTAAATACTTTCTAGGGGGAGCAACTATTTCTTATGCTTTAGATATTTTCATTTAAGGGGGAGCTTTTGTTTTATTGATAACTTCCTGGGCCTATATTTCAATGGTTACGATAGGGGGAGGTAACTCATTGATATCATGTTTCAAGGGGGAGTTATTCAATTTTCTTGACTTCTTTGTATATCATATTTTGAGGGGGAGAAAGGGAGATAATGAAAAGAAAATTGATTTAACAATTAGTATCATTGAAGATTTGTGCTTTGTACATAATTCAAAACTGTTTGTAAGTACAAATCTTGATTTTAGAAAATTCATAAAAAATTGGAAAAGTTATAATCCAAAAAGATCTGAATTTTTCATGAATAAATGCTATTTTTAGCACCATACCGAATCTGACAACCAAATAGTGCAGATTCGGTAAGTCTTAAAACTTTCAAATATTATTCAGAAATGTTGTCTAATGAAAAGTATAATAAACTTATGTGATTTCTGATAAAGAGTTGTCAAAGTTTGAAGTCAAATTGATTTGAAATTGAAAGTGGACTGCATTCGGTATCTTAGGCCCATTCGGTAAGGCCCAATTTGAACCTACTTTTGGTATCTATAAATAGAAGAGTCAAAGTCAAAAGATACTTACGCTTTCTTAATTGCATACCGAATCTGATCTATATACTGAGTCTGTGCTAAACTACCGAATCGATCCTCTTAATCCTTCAAATCTTTGGTAAATTCTTGTTTTAATCAAGTTTATGATACGAATATTATAGATCTGAATTAAATGAAAGTTATTAAACCAGAAAAGATCAAAATTAATAGGAATAAGACATTCAATTTTGAAAAATTGTTGAAAAACCGAATCTGAGTTTGAAAATCTAAATTCTATGATTAAATTTGATTTATTGGGTTTGTTGACATGAAATAAAGTCTATTCTACAGTAAATTAGTTAATCTATCAATAGACCGAGTCTGATTGCATGTTTAATTGATGTTTTGATGGATTTTATAGATATCGAGTGTGTTCTTGCTACAGTACCGAGTCTGTTCAAACAATTAACATGATTATATGATTCTTTTGAGCTTTAAATTGATTCTGGTTATGAACTTGAGTGATATGTGACTGGATATGCATGTTTAAGTGTGAATTTTGAAGTTATCGAATCTGGTTTTTGGTTTGATATCGAGTCTGGCTTCTGGTACTTTAAAATTGAGTGATTTTAACTTGAAATACTTGCATGCTAAATCTAGTTCATTAAAGTGAAACAAAAACCATATTTGGTTACCGAATCTGCAATTTTTCATGGTTACGAATCTGCTCAATAAGTTTTGGAAATTGACTAAGTGTTGATTAGATTCTGTATATTTTCATATTTGATTATTCATGATGGCTTTGAAATGTATAAAACTTTATTTGCATATTATGATTGTCAAATATTTGTGAATATCGTGAATAAAAGATTTTTATAACTTATAAAATCCATAAAAATTTTAAACTTGAAAAATACAAAGGACTTCAAAGGAAATAAGGATAGAGATATGTGCTTTATGATAACATATTTTGGTCTTCTATTCTTATTTAAACAGTCAAATGGAGAACAATCACTTTATCAAGACTGAGACCAACATTCCCGGAAATTATTGGCTTGCTATTCTGAAAAAGCATCAACTTTGGCATGCTTTGAGCTCTACTGTCAGTGTGCCTGATACAGACTTGAGACTTCTCAATAGAACTATCAAGTTTGTTGAGGCAACACAACCCACTACTGCTAATCCACAGGGAGAACCAGCTAGATTTGAATTTCAACTCCGAGGGGTAGATGGTTTAAGGAAAATAACCAAGGCTAATTTCAGGAGGATATTTCAGCTTCCTCTTGTACAAAATGCTCCTGATTTTCCTTCTACTCAACAAATGATGAACTCTGTATTCCAACTGGGATATAATGGAGATACTCGAGTTACACCTGCTAAGTTTTAGAAGAAGTTCTTACACTTCAGGTGGTATGTGATCTTCTTGATCCTCAACCGGTGCTTTCTGATGACACAGAGTGGATCTGATAGCTTAACGGTCCCAATGCTAAAGCTCTTCTACTCTTATATAAGAGTAGAACATCTAGATTATGCTGAATTGTTATGGGATCTGGTTCAGGCTCAAGTGGATAAGACAAGGAGTGCTTATGTTCCATGCATAAGGTTTTTCTGTCTCTTTATTCATGATGCTATAACTGCCTGCAGAAATGCAAATATTTTTGTACCAGGTACACAGGGATTGCAGATGGTGCGTTTTGCGGAGGTAAAGATGAATACTCCGGTGCTTTCTGACAATGAATTCATGGCACCAATTCCAAACTGGTTGGTGAGGTTAGCTAATCCCTTAGACACCAGAATCCATGTATACTATGAGGCGGTAGGGATACCTCTTCCGAACCCGGTACAACAACAACAACAAGTTGAACCACCCATGGTTCTAGCCCAGAGGTTGTAGAAGAACCCGTAGCACAACCCGGACCAGCTTTCACCTCACTTAGGGTTAACCTGAAATGCCCTAGGGTTATTCGATCTACTCAACCTGTGAGGATCACGGAACCTAGTCCACTTAGGATTGAACCAACCCTTTCCACAACACATGAGGGCAGCGACACCAATTCATCAGCAACTGAATCATCTACTAAGCAAACGCAGGAGAGGACACATTATATGCCTGATGAGATGATTTAGACTCCACAAACCCAACGAATAACTAGATCTAAGACTTCGACTCCTATCGTCCACCAAATAGTTACTCCAACCATTGGTGATATGGACCAAGTCTTAGAACCTACTAGGTCACCCTCACCCATTTCTATCTCACATCCAAGAATAACAGTAAGCCCTACATTAAATGAAGCGCAAGATTCAGTAGGCATAAGATCTCAACGCACGGATAGTGAAAAGACCAATCAGTCTATCCAAATTAATCAGGACTTAAGAATAAATCCTACCAAGAAAGGTGCTTCGGCATCTCAAAAGGAAGTAAAGTCTTCCTCTATAGTAAAGACCGCACTAACTTAATCGATTAAGGAAACTTAATCATTGAAGTCCATAACGGCCGAAGGGGAGCTGAAAAATCTTGAAAAGGCACCCTGCGTAATGGCTGGATATCCTCTTGATATACTTCATCCTCGTGATGTTGTAGAGCCTCAACGTACAACAGGGCCTGGAGGTCCGGCTTATCTTGATAAGGGAGATCTGCCACATCCCATGGAAACGAGTCAACATGACAATCCTTCAGGATATTTATCAGACTTCCAGCAGACTGTTCCTTTGGTTCAAGAAATTGATCCATTGGTTCAAACCACTTCTCTTCCGGATCTTGATTTCGGGGTCTAGAGGAAGAGTCTTTAACTGAAAGAGATGTGCCACCTCATGGTACATTGATGACTTCAGGAGTTGGGGATATTAATATCTCTGTGAGAGCTAAATCGACGAGTAGTTCTACTACTTTATCAGAGTCCCATGAGACCAATGTCATGGAGGCGGATGATTTGCAAAAGTCTTCGCCGGTGATAACTCAGGTTGATATCACGTATCTGACTAGTAGTATGTACAACCCTACATATAAGAATAATACCGCACAATTATCGTTACCCGCCCTCACGAGCAAATCAAACACTTCCACCGACATCACCTTCAACAGATGATGTTGCTGCTGTTCCGATTGGTACTTTTCCGCCTTCACCCCCACGTTCACCAAATTATTATGATGCTTTGGAGCAAGAATATTTTAGTCGTATGTTTTCTAGAATAAATCTCGACGTTCTTTGACGTACTTCGCTTCAAGCAATGTTTCGTGCCAGAATACGACATCCTCTTACTTCCTGCTCTTCTCCACTAAGTCCTCACCGTGATGATGAACATGATGATTCTGATCCTCAGAATATCCATGAGGGGAAGATAGGAGTAGATGGAGAATTCCTTACGGTGAACATTTCCACTAGGGGTGGTGGTGCGAAGTCTGCTTCAACTTCACAAGCTCAAACGGTTAATGATGAATCTGAGGCAATGCAAACTCATGAAGATGTGATTGAGAATGCAGAGCCTGAGCAAGTGATTATTCTAATTTTGTAAAATTCTCAAGATGAGGTTGAAGGCGGACAAGTTGATGAGGATTTGAACTTAAGTAATTTCTATCTTGAGGAAACGGATGATGATGGTTTTGTTATTTTAAGCACATTGTATTCACTATCTGTTATACCTGATGATGTAGAGATGGTTGATGAAGGGAATCCTGAGCCATAGATAGAAAGTGATAATGAAGAGGATTCTACTAATGAAGACGGTGGTGATCAATATGAAAATCTAAACGTCGATGAAATCTTTAATCATATTAAAGATGATAATATTCCAACTGAAAATGCAACAAATTCCTCAGAACAACCTACATCATCCAGTTCAAATCCAACAAATGAAAATGAAAGTTCAACTTCAGGTGCAACAACATCAAGTTCTACTGTGAATTCCTGGTTTAAATACAATAACGGTTTATTCTTTAAGAATCGGGATCATCGACTGCAACTGGGAGTTAAACATGATTTTATGACTTTGAGAAACACATTCATCGAAGAAAATTCATATAAGATCTTTCGCATTAACGAAACACCAAGAAGTAAAAGGTTTACCTATATTGGTTCACGATTACTTCCTGCTAATGAAAGGAACTTGTATGAGTTTATGTGGAGGAAACATATCAATCGAGATGAAGATGATTTGTGGTTACAACGAAAGTATCGGATATCAGAGGTGTTAGATATTACTGGAGTTGGAGTAAACATAAGTGTGAAGAAAGATGTCATCAGTCAGTTCCATGTTATAAGAGAAGATGAAAAGGAGTACAAGTTTACGAAAGCTGATTTTCAAAATCTGGATATGCTTGACATCATTCACATCTACAACCACCTCAGTATTCTCACAACTCGACCGTATGCTAAAACTCAAGCTTTGGAAGCTGTAAAGAGATACATGATGGAGACAATAGAACTGATGAGACGAGAGGATTTTCAAATCGGTCTCAAAGCTAAAAGGAAAAAGATTCGAATCACATGTCCGAATCAATTATCAAAGGGACTGGAGAATATGAGAATGTTTCAAATACAATTCGAACCCGAAGGGTTTGTGTTTGTTAATTCACAGAAAGAAAAGGTGTTCATCTGAACGAACGAGCTAAACAAATATTCAGATGGTACACTTAAGGCTGCACTGAAGTATCTCAAGTTCCGTCAAAGCAAGTTTGATGACATTGACATGAAAATGGGTCTTAGAGAATTCATTAAACACAGAATTCATTAAACACATCAGAGATCATCTCAAACTTCGGATCCAAACTAGACAATTTGAGATTCTTCACGATTAAAGAAAAAGAAGATATTTAAAAGAAATGGATGAATATCCATTATATGAGGGAGATCCAAGAAAGGCATGGGGAGTCTAGAAACCTTCAACAGAGATTTCAGATAATCAGGTTGAATTTTCTGACCCCACTGGCAAAAGATGGAAAGCTATATATGGACCTCTCAAGATTACTAAATAGGATTACATTGTATTTTTTTCACATTTAACACTAAGGGGGAGATTGTTAGGACCTCGAAGTATGTATAGTGTTAATGTGAAACAAGCTTATTAGAAGGTTTCTTAGAAGAGATCTATATAAGGAACCTAAGTAGTCCTAATTAGATATCCATTGCATTGTAAACTCGTTTAAGAAGCTGTGGAATGTAAATTTACCGATTCTCTCTAATACTGAGTATGTTCATTACTTACCGAATCTCACTCAATCTTATCTTATCTTCGATTCTCAGTATGATCTGACCTATCAAATTTTGTTCAACAACTCTAAAAGGCTACTGAAACTTGTGTCGCTCCAACCATTGTTTGATTTTAAGTTAACCAGTTTTATCACGGCGGAAAATTTTGTAAAATTCATACAACCGGTATATAATGGATTTTTCAGCGTCAAAAAATAGTTGTTGTACTCTGTCATGATAATTATCAGCAACATTATCCTCCATATCCATCTAAGCAATTGTGTTAACCTGAGAACTTAACATTTCTTTTATATAAAACCCTCATGTAAGTTCAATGTGTGATAAAAACCACCAAATCAAAATCAATTGAATTTTATAAATCATAATTCCATTTAGTCTTTATCATTTCTCTTTTTTTTATCTATCTGTGATCAACAAAGTAACCCAAATCAATTGAATCTGTAAACCCTAATTTATCGATACCCAATTCGATTCCTGTTCTATTTTATTTTCGGTCTCTACAAGATTATACTTTGCTACCATGCGTTACTCGAAGAAAGCTATTTCAAGAGAGGTGATTTCTAAGGTTAGTTCTAATCATTAGTTATATTTACTTTTGTATTTGATAATCTAAAGTTATTACTCAGTTTTGTTCAGAAAAAATAAGAATATGATTGTTGCTCAATTAGATTTTGAAATGGGTTTGGTTATGAGGTCGGTCAATTTACTTGTTATTGCATATTGTGTATGTGTGAAGTGTTTGATGTATTATTCATAACACAATAACAAGACTGCATGTGTTTGTCATAATATTAAGTTGTATATGCCTAGGTTTGATGTACTACGATCTTAAGGTGTATATGCCTGTGCTTAGATGTATATGTTTACTATTGCATTTTTTGTACAGATGTAACAAAAAAAAAATAAGAAGAGAAGTGTAAACAAACCGAAAAACAAGTCAGTGGTTCCGTTAAAGGTTGAATTTGACGAGTACGACCAAGCGATTGGAAAAACCAAGCGCTTTTTTTCAGCAACATCGGAGTTTTAACTAGGAGTAATTGTGATTTTCTTGTAAAACATTGGAAGCATGTATCTCCTGATGAGAAACAAAAATTATGGTTGAAAATAAAGGTATAAAAATCTAAGATTTTATTTAACTACTTTTTATTTATTTATATAACAACATTCACCACTTACGTTAGTTTAAGTTATACAGGAACTTCATAAGATAAAAGACAATTTTGCACGAAATACAACACTATAAAAATGCAACACAGCATTTACGAGATTCAAACGCAAGTTGCGAACGTTTATGGATGAAGACAAGCTTCCTTATGTAGAAGTAAAAGATTAAGAATTCATAACTCCAGAAAAATGGAAAAATTTTTGTGAAATCAAAGATACGCCTGCTAAACGAGTTAGTGCTATTCATTTGATTTGTAACAGGTTTGGAGGTACATTGTGATATAGTAACTAATGTGCTCTTTAATCGCATTTACACTGTATAGGCTCTTAGAGAACAAGGCAGGCTAAATGCTTTGAAAAAAGAAAAAGAAAAGTATGCTCGAGTAGGTCATTTGGGATATGGTGGGAAAAAACATAATGGGAGAAGGAAGAAAATGATCCTGATCAACGTACACCTTACCACGATATCAAAGATCCTGTTGCGAGGTATTACGTGTTGGGTAGGATGAAGCCGGATGAAGCAGGGAAGACGGCAGTATATCCCACACTCTTTTAGCATGGTGAAAGACAAGTAGAATATGAGGTGTGGTTTATAAATGGCTGCTACATAAAGGGCATAAGATTGTGTCCAAGTTGAGCCTAGGTTTTTCTAGCTCGCTCCTAACCAGTAATTTTAAATCAACATTTTTAATTGATTTACGAAAATTATTCATAATGATCATAATTAATAAAATTATGGTGGTGATTTAGGATTTTAAGAAAACAATATTCTAATTAATTATTATCATGTACATACATATAATAACAACAATATTTATAGCGGGAGCGAATTAATTATATTAAAATAAATCAACAAGACGGATGCATACAATTTACACGGTTAAGTAAATAAATAAATAACAAGAAAGTTTAAAGATTATACCTTCTTGACGAACCAGATTGAAGGAAGAGAAATTAACAATCAAAAGTATGATTATATCTAGGGTAGTCCACACTACTTTCGAACAACGTCAAGTAGATATACTATTCATATCAATTAAAAAAAATCACAATGATTATTTATTTAATTGTAATATGGATATTATTGTTGTTAGTCATAAACGACGGGGGGGGGGGGGGGGGGGGGGGGGGAAGTATAATATATATACTATTATGTTAACCGACTCAAAGTCGGCGCGTTATGAGTTATACGCATTTTCAAAAAAGGAATGGAAAAAAGATATATACTGTAAAAAAAAATTTAAAATCAATTTCTTATTAATGTCCAACTATCTTTTAGTTTTCATAGAAACTCAATTGATTATTAATTCATAATCCAAATTTATTTTTATTGGCGCATACAAAATTTAATCTTGAATTAATCAACTAATTAATTGATTTCTTTTATTTATTACATGAATAATATATATCACATATATATTAGTAATTGACGTCTAGGTGTATATGTGTATGACCCCGAAGAGTCACATGAATTCAGCCATATAGTTATGTGTTGTACCTTATGCATTAATCCTACAGGCTCTCACTTGTGCATGTCACAACACCATGTAACTATACAAACAGTGGTTAGTGTCTAGCAACGCGCTATTGTCCCAAAATTTACGTGAGGTTAGTTTCTTAGAACTGCTTATCGTAAGTGTTAAATGTCATTTGTCCCTTCGTATCACACCCCCAGTTAGGGCCTGGGCGAAATGTGACTTAATATCAAATAAACCAACATATTATAATATACGATAACAATACTAAATGATAAAATAAACTTTATTGAGTACGCAGCGGAAAATGAAATGTAGTTACAAATGAATAAAGTAAATGTTCAAATGCAAAAGTAGTAAATGTGATATCTCTTGATCCTATGTCCAAGTAGCATCACATAAGTAGTAAGTAAGAAAGCTTGAATCAATCAGCACCTGAGACAAAACATGCTAAAGTGTCAACCAAAAGGTTGAGTGAAGTTCATAGGTTTAACAGATAAGTTTGACCGTTGTTTTAGATCACAAGATTTAGTTTGTAAAGTTGATCTCGCAGGATCAAAAAGTTATGCCAATGCGTGATGTTTAGACTAAACGTTCAAGTTTGCCCCAAAGACAAGTTGTAGTTTATACTTGTCGGTTTAATTTCATTATTAAGTAATACAATGACTTGGTCAAATGTATCGGGGACATTACTCTCGATAGGCCTACCCCCAATAATTAAGCATGCATTCAACGAGCAATTAAAAATATCACTGTAGGGACTTAGTCGGACATAGCCGGGTATAGCATAGTTTTAACAGTTGGCACTTGTGTCTAAATTGTAAATAGTAAAAGTAGCATGTGTCTCACCCCAATAAAAGTAAATAAGTTTGCTAGCAATAAAGAGTAGGACTATGAATTCACCTTAGTAACTAGAGAGATGAGCTAGTTATTTCTCGGAATAGAAAGTTGGATGAGTGAGCAGAAAAGTCAACCTATTGACATTTAAGAGTAGTAAGTGTTTTGCCCAAGCTTAAGTTTAAGTATGTAAGTGTTTAAGTATAGTTTGTTTTACTAAGTTTCCATTCTTAGTAAGTTTCTACTTTTATAAAGTTTCCATTTTTAGAAAGTTTCTATTTTTAGTAAGTTTCCCATTTTAGTAAGTTTATAATTAGAAAGTTTCTATTTTAAAAGTGTTTCCATTTTAGGATACTTGCCATATTAGATATACTTCCAATCACCCCTTTCCCTTCGAATGGCCATTTCAGGTCTAGGGGCATGAGCTATAGGATCCTTTAAATCGGAAAATCCAAACCCTTCCGCCTAGAGTTTCGTAGAAACCATTCGTCAAAAAAGTTCGAAGATCTATATATATCCAATATATATCCAAAAATGTTTTTATGCGTTATAATATAGGTAGTATAGTATATGTGTTAATAATAGTATAAGTGTAAGTGTTAAATAATAGTATAATTAATATTAGGGTTTCATTAATTAATTAGGTTTAATTAATTAGAGTAGTAATTAATGATTAGGGTTTAGTAATTAATAACTAGGATTTAATTAATGTCTAGGGTTTAATAATTAATTAGGGTTTTAATAAATTAGGGTTAGGTTTAGGGTTTTAATTAAAGTAGTATAGTTTAGGTGTAATTAGGGTTTAGTATAGATATATGTATGTAACTCGTGTATATGTAAATATATATATATATATATATATATATATATATATATATATATATATATATAAAATATTTTTTTACATGTATATATACATGTATCGACATGTATATGTATATATATAAGTTTATTTTGTTTCCTTAATTAACACAAACAAATCTCCTAATTGTTATCTAGGGTTTTGAAGATCAAACTTTCCTTTTCCTTTTTTTTTTCAAGTCGACATACATACATACATATTAATATATATATAGTTTTTTCATGTATAGATCTTGGTGTGTTTATGTATATGTTTATGAATAAGTTTATAACATGAACATGAATTAAACAAAACTCAAAGTTTATGTAAATAAGTTAGGGTTTATGTTATACCTTTGAAGATTCGAAGACAACTAACAAAGAAAAGATGAACACGACGAAGATTGAAGATCAAAGCCTTTGAAGATTCGAAGAACACCTCGAAGATTCTTGAAGAACATGAAGAACGCGAAGAACACTTGAAGATCACTTGGAAATCCCTTGAAGGTGGTGGTGGATTTCGATGGTGATGATGGTGATGGTTTCGGCTTTGAGCCGAAAATTAGAGGGAGATGAGAGATTTTTAGGAGAGAGATTTGATTGTAATTTGGTACAATGAAAAGGTTTAGGTTAGGCCTCTATTTATAGGAGTGTTAGAAAAATTCTAGAATTAGGGTTAGGGTAAGATTTACTTAGGGAACAAGTTAGCTTGAAGAGGGGGTTAAGAGGGTAGCTTAGGGTCAAAATTTTTAGGGGTAAAAGAGTAATTTTACCCTCCTAAAATCGGCTAGGGTTTATGGGGATTAGGGTTTAACTTTTTAGCTTAAGTCCTTGTACTTTTTTAGCTTAAATGGTTCCTTAATTATCTAAGTTTAAATATTTTAAGTACACAAGTTTTAAAGTTATTTATTTATTCACAAAAGTTAATAAGCTTATTATTTTTATCTTTTATTAACTTATTAATTATTACATAAAGTTAATTAATATAATTCTTAACAATCGTTAATTAAAGTATAATTGTTAAGTTTAATTATTTAGTTGGGCATTTAATAAGGAAAAATATAGAATGGAAAAATTGAGGGTCGTTATACTTCGTTTCATATGCTTTGGTTAAACTTGAGACATGGATCATCAGTCATTCTCATTTGTTTATCAATTTTGTTTCTTGATCTTGAAGTGAATTAGATCACCGAATTAATTAAGTATCATCTCAACATTTGTTTGCGACCAAACAAATATCTTATTCATTCATCGAGGAGCTCAAAAGTATCTAACTCCAAACTTGGAGGAACAAATCCTATCTTGCCTACAAGTGTATGTCAAAAGCTTTACATTACACACAATAATGGCCTTTATAATAGCCTTATTCAGGACAATGTTAAACCACATCAAATTATAATGCTCCACACATCGAAGCCAGTGTGCATTTCAAGTCGAAGAACATTATGAAATAACAACTTGCGAGTTTCACTTTTGACGTCGATCCATGCAGTGAAAACTCGAAAGTTGAGTCATTCCAATATGAATCCTATGAATACATGTGAGTATGATAATAACACATTACATATCACTCTGGATCATATCAAACACTCACATATTTCTTAATTTGATGAAACTATCCTATCATCAATCGACAATGGAAAATTTAGAATAATTTATTATTCACGGACTTAAACATGCAAATATAGAACACAATAAATTTAAATAAAAATGACCATAACACATTATAACAATTCATTACAAATAAAAACTACTCTCATGTTCCATATATCCAAATGCTAAAATTACATAAGGCTATTAGCTAGTCTAAGCCCAATGTTCCTAGAATGCTCAACATGCTTGGTACAAGACATTGGATTTGTGAATGGATCAGCTAGATTTTATTCTATTGGAACATTCTGAATACGTACCTCTCCTCTCTCAATAACTCCCGAATGTAGTGAAATTTGTGAAGGATGTATTTGGCACTACGTATAACTCCTGGTGCATTTGCTATAACTATAGCACCAGTATTATCTCAATACATGTCCAAGGGAATTTCAATGCTGGGACCAACTCCAAGCCCAGATATGAACTTTTCGATCTAAACAGATTCCTGGGCAGCTTCAGATGCAACAATATATTTTGATTCTGTTGTAGACATTGTTGTAGTGCTCTACTTCGAGATTCTCCAGTCAACTACGCCTCCATTCATAATGAAAACGTAGCCTGATTGTGATCGACTGTCATATTGATCTATTTTGAAACTAGAATCAGTGTAACACTTTATACTTAGTTCATCAAAACCTCCGTAAACTAATGGCATATCTTTAGTATTTCACAAATACTTCAATATTCTTTGCAGTCCAGTGATAATCACCTGGATCCTGTTGGTACCTGCTCGTCAAATTGAGAGAAAAAGAAACATCTGGTCTTGTGCACCTCATAGCATACATGATGGATCCAATAGGTGAAGCATATGGGACCCCAGTCATTTGCTTCACCACTTAGATTTATCTCTATAGATCTTGATTCCTAGGATATACAATGCATCTCCTAGATCTTTCATGAAAAAAAAAACATTTTTCCAATCTAGGACTTTACGTCTTGTAGCATTGGAATATGATTTCCCATGAAAAAAATATGTTATTAACATATAAGATCAGAAAGACTTTAACGCTCCCACTAGCTCTCATGTACATATAGGACCGATCAAGGTATTGTGAGAAACTAAACTCTTTATTTTCTCATCAAACTTCTTGTTACAACTCTTTGAGGCTTGCTTTAATCCATAAAGAGGTTTATGAAGCTTGCATACTTTCTTAGGATATTTAGGATTTACAAACCCTTCAGGTTGCACCATATATATGTCCTCGCTAAGGTCACCATTTAGGAATGCGATTTTGACATCCATTTATCAAACTCATAGTCTTAGTACGCTGCTATAGCTATGAGTATTCTAATAGCTTTAATGTCCGATGCAGGAGAAAATGTTTCTTCATAATGAACCTCGTAGGTTTGAGTATAACCTTTTGCTACCAAACGGGCCTTAAAGGTGTGTTCATTTCCATCCATATAGGTCTTCTTCTTGAAGATCCATTTGCACCTAACAGTCTTGCTATTTGGTGGAACATCAATCATGTGCCAAACTTTGTAGTCCTTTATGGACTGCATCTCTACATTCATAGCATCTAGCCATTTATCAGATTCATGATCAAACAATGTAACTTTGTAATTAGAGGGTTCTCCTAGATCCCCTAATTTCAAATGTACTGTAGTAACCATATGATGTAACCTTTCTGGTGGATGAGAGTTTCTGCTAGATCTACGAATAAGACATGCTTCGTCTTGTAGCTCGACATTTCATGTGGTGGATCAGTACGAATTTTTCCAGTGCCTTTAGAAGTTAATGTATCTTGTTCTTGAATATCTTCAAGATTTATAGTGCTCCCACTTTCTTCTTGTAAGAGGATATTCTTCTCCAAACACTCAACATATCTAGCAGTGAAAACCTAGTTTTCGAATAGATATTAGAAGTAGTATCCCATCGTTTCCTTTAGGTATCCTACACAGATACACTTGATAGTTCTTAACTCAAGTTTGTTCGGTGTATCACACTTAAAATGAGCCTCACAACCCCAGAATTTCAAGTAAGATAGATTCGGGACCTTTCAATTTCATATTTCATATGGTGTCTTGTTTACCTTCTTGGTTGAAACCATGTTGAGAATGCGCGTAACAGACTCTAGAGTATATCCCTAAAATGTTGCTGGTAGAGTTGTTAGACTCATCAATGATCAAATCATTTCAAGAAAAGTTCAATTTCTCCTATTTAACACCCCATTATGTTGAGGAGTGTAAGGAGGAGTAAATTGTGAGACAATCACACTATCTCTCAGATAATCCAATAATTTTTTACTCATATATTAGCCTTCAAGGTCAGACCTTAGAACCTTAATTGTCTATCTGAGTTGATTTTCTAATTCATTTTCAAACGCTTTGAACGTTTCAAATACTTCATGTTTATGTTTAATCAAGTAAACATAACCACGTCTACTGAAATCATCAATAAAGGTAACGAAATAGGTAGCTCCATCTCTAAACATTATTTTAGATGGGCCACAAACATCTATATGAATGAGTCCAAGTAGATTGGTCGCCCTTTCAACTTGGAGGGTGAAGGGTTTCTTTGTCATCTTCCCACATAAACAAGATTCGCACATGTCAAATGAATCACTGTCGGTTGAACCAAGAAGCCCATCATGTTGCAGCTTTTTTATGCATTTCTTGTTTATATGACCAAGACGACAATGTCATAGATATGAAATTCAAATCATACTTGAATTTCTTGGAGCTATAATTAAATATAGAACTTTTGTTTGGAACAAGATTATGCATGGCAATTTCAAAATACCATATCTAGGAATAACCTTAAAATAAAAAACATTATGAAATACAATAATCTGTGAATACATGATTAAAACCATTATTTTTTAAACGAGAAACTAAAATAACACATCTAGATAGAATGTGCATAATGACAATTATCGAAACTAAGAGTAAGTCCAGTTGGGATGATGAGCTCATAGCTTCCTATAGCTTCGACAATCGCACGATCGCCATTGCCAACGTACAGATCCAAAGCCCCCTTATTCAGCTTTTGTATTTTTCTAAGTCCCTGCATATTATTACAAATATGAATACCACAATCAGTGTTATACACCTAAGTTTTATCAGGAAAATTATAGAGTTCTATAATGAAGATACCTGAAGTGTTGGTCGAACCAGCCTTTCCCTTCTTCAAATCTTCTAGGTAGATCACACAGTTTCGTCTCCAATGACCTATCTGGCCACAATGGTGACAAGCCAAGTTCTTTTCAGGATGCTCTTTCTTTACTGGTGGGGGAATTTTATTCTTGGGAGTGTAAGCTTGCTTACTCTTTCCTTTTTCCTTTCCATTGGCAGCTTGAGGCTTCCTTTTTTGGAAGTTACCTTCCTTTATGGGTAAGACTGCAAGAGTCTTCTTTGGTTGCCCCTGTTCAGCTTGATTAAGCATCACATGTAACTCAGGAATGATTTTTCCCATGCTATGCATATTGTATTTCATTACAAATCTATCAAAGTCTTTGGATATTGAAGTAAGTATCAAGTGAACTCAAAGAACTGGTGGCATAGCATAGCCTAGGCACTCCAATTAATCGAGATAGCCTTTCATCTTCATGACATACTGGCTAACCGGTTGCCCTAACTCATGTTTGCAAGCGTGAAACGCTTTCATAGTTTCAAAAAATTCTTGTCCTGCTTGTTGTTTTAACATCGTCTTGAGTCCCTCGATTATGTCATATGCATTTTAGTCCACTAAGTTATTTTTGAGCTTAGAGGTCATGTTAGCAAGTACAAGAGATGCTACTTCAAGTTGTTCGTTATACTACTTAGTATAAAAATTACAAATAATAGCACTAGCAGACTCAAGTGGAGCCTCAGGTAAAGGATTTTCCAGATGGTGCAACTTCCTTTCAGACCTTAAGACAATCTGAAGGTTTCAATACCAGTCAATGAAGCTGTTACCAATCGATTTTTCCTTCTTGAGGCTTGACCTTTTGGTCATGTTGTTTACGAATTGAATTTTGTATGATATCATCTACAAAATAAACAAGGTTGTTTTAGTATCTTTAATAATTTTCCTCTTATAAATTGACTATCCAAATTTTGAAAAACTTATAAAACTATTAATTTTCGTAAAAGGCTAAGATCCACATTGTGATTCCACCATCACATGTGTTTATCTGCTAGTAATGGTGGATTCAATCGGTAGACGGTGGGCACCAATTGCATTACAAGTGCAACTCTTAGATCTTTATAGGACACACGGGATATAGTGTCTAACAATATTGTCATGCTGGCATGTTTAGTCTCATCCTTGCCTTAGTTTGCGGACCCACCTCTCAACTCGATTAAGTAATCCAATTGTGAAACTTGTAAAAATAAATCTATTTCTCACGCATAGATAATGATCACCTCGGGGTTATAATTAAACTAGGACTCACGCATAGTCAAAAAATAACGACAAGTGTTTCAAACAAATTGGACGGCACGACATAAAATTCGACGGGTATATTTTACAATTTTGATAATTTCTAGAAATATTGTGTTATGAATATTACATGCATACAATATTCGCCTCACAAGTTAAGAACATTCTAACTTGATTTTATTAATTGTCACATGGCAAAATATACACATCACATAACATAAAAAATGCAACCAAACAAAATATATGATGTATGTGCATAGATACAACCGATGAGAATCGTATCCTTGGTCTCACAAGCCATTATGAGAACTAAGCAGTCAACTAAATTGACAATCACAAAAGTAAACCCTAAAAGCTCCCACTTGCATCAAGATCCCATGATGACTAAATGCGCTCCTACACTGCATCTCTCATGGCTTTTGTCTAGCGACTTTACTGCAAGTGTGTCTTGATGGCCAAATGATAATGCTAAAAACGAACATATATTTCATAGCATTATTCCTCAAGAAAGACAAGCTTTTAGTTGCAATTGTTCTATTTACAAGTGATATTTGTTTAAATAATAAAAGGTGAAGACAAAAGACAGATTCGACGAATTGAAGACGCAAACGACCAAAAAGCTCAAAAGTACAAAATACAATCAAAGAGGTTCCAATTATTGATAAGAAACGTCTCGGAATTACAAGAATACAAGATTCAAAACGCAAAGTACAAGATATTAAATTATACGCAAGGACGTTCGATAATCCGGAACCGGGACCAGAGTCAACTCTCAACGATCGACACAACGGACTAAAAATTACAAGTCAACTATGCACATAAATATAATATAATATTTAAATAATTCTTATAATTATTTAATATATTATATTATTTATAAAACCGTCGGCAGAAGAAAAACAACCAAAAATGAGCCTCCCCAGCTGGCCATGCGATCGCATGGCCTGGAAGGCATAAATCTATGCGATCGCATGAGCCCCAGTTCCAGCCCACATGCCTATAAAAATCGAGCTTTGGTGCACCAAAAATATAATCTATCTTTCTCTTTTCTCATTCATACGTAAAATATATATATATATATATATATATTTATAATTTATATTTTAATTTTAATTATAATTCTAATAATAAGGGTATGTTAGCGAATATTGTAAGGGTGTAAGTCAAAATTCTGTCCGTGTAACGCTACGCTATTTTTAATCATTGTAAGTTATGTTCAACCTTTTTACATTAATGTCTCGTAGCTAAGTTATTATTATGCTTATTTAATCCGAAGTAATCATGATGTTGGGCTAATTACTAAAATTGGGTAATTGGGCTTTGTACCATAATTGGGGTTTGGACAAAAGAACGACACTTGTGGAAATTAGACTATGGGCTATTAATGGGCTTTATATTTGTTTAACTAAATGATAGTTTGTTAATGTTAATATAAAGATTTACAATTGGGCGTCCCTATAAATTACCATATACACTCGATCGGACACGATGGGCGGGGTATTTATATGTACGAATAATCGTTCATTTAACCGGACACGGGAATGGATTAATAGCCACTAGAATAATTAAAACAGGGGTGAAATTATGTACAAGGACACTTGGTATAATTGATAAAAAAATATTAAAACCTTGGGTTACATTCAGTCGACATCCTGGTGTAATTATTAAATAAAGTATTAAAATCTTGTTACAGTTTAAGTCCCCAATTAGTTGGAATATTTAACTTCGGGTATAAGAATAATTTGACGAGGACACTCGCACTTTATATTTATGACTGATGGACTGTTATGGACAAAAACCAGATGGACATATTAAATAATCCAGGACAAAGGACAATTAACCCATGGGCATAAAACTAAAATCAACACGTCAAACATCATGATTACGGAAGTTTAAATAAGCATAATTCTTTTATTTCATATTTAATTTCCTTTATTTAATATTTAATTGCACTTCTAATTATCGCATTTTTATTGTTATTGTATTTAATTGCACTTTTAATTATCGTACTTTTTAATTATCGCAAGTTTATTTTATCGCACTTTTATTATTCGCAATTTCATTATCGTTATTTACTTTATGCTTTAATTTAAGTCTTGTATTTATTTTTAATATTTTACATTTGGTTTTAACTGCGACTAAAGTTTTAAAATCGACAAACCGGTCATTAAACGGTAAAAACCCCCCTTTATAATAATAATATTACTTATATATATATATATATATTTGTATTTTTATAAAAGTAAACTAATATAGCGTTAAGCTTTGTTTAAAAAGATTCCCTGTGGAACGAACCGGACTTACTAAAAACTATACTACTCTACGATTAGGTACACTGCCTATAAGTGTTGTAGCAAGGTTTAAGTATATCCATTCTCTAAATAAATATCTTGTGAAAAATTGTATCGTATTTAATAGTATTTTCTGTAAAAATATAAGCTATTTTATATACCCCTTTGCTAAGACATCAAGTATTTTTGGCGCCGCTGCCGGGGAGACTCTTAAACGCCGGAAGCGCAACGCTAATATAAAAAAAAAAGATTTTTAGTTTACTTTTATTAAAATTCGTTTTTATAAAAATACGTTTTAAATATTCGAAAATATAAAAAGAAAAACAAAAATATAAATATTTTTAGGAGTTTGATAAATATTTAAGTTTTATAAAGTTTATTTATTTCTATTTTTTTTTAGTTTGTAAAAATATAAGTTTTATTTAATTAATAAATATATTTTATATTTTACAGCAAAAACAGAAAAAAAAATAATAATAATTAATTCGGCCCGAACACTGTAGCAGCCCAGCTCTTGGCCCGAAACCCTAGCCCATGCGATCGCATGGCTGGGCAACTGAGGACTCATGCGATCGCATGAGCCCATCTGACACGCCAGACTGCAACTGCATTAATTACGGATAATAATAATAATTATTATATTTAAACCCTAATTAGGGTTATATATAATATATATTAATTTAGTTTTTATTATTAATTTGTATTTTTAGTTTAATTAGTTTATTTAAATTGTAAAATTAATAGTTTTATAAAATAAATAATATAAAAATAATATTTTTATAAAAATTGTACTTTTTACAACTTTTTATATATTTTTATATTTTGTCCCTTTTTAATCGTTTTAGCGTAATATTTGTATTTTTCGCTCATATTTAGTTTTAATTCATAGTTTTTGCCATAATTATTTTTACTTCTAGATTTTTAGGCTTTGCCGTAGAATTCCTTAAGTGCTTTTTCTGTAGACTAAGATTTAGGTACTTTAGAATTTTGTGACGCCTTTTTAAGTTTTAGTTTCTTTTTAAGTTATTTCCATTTGGGATATAGTTTTTCCTGTAAGCTTTAATATTTTTAGACGACTTTTACCTATGTATCAATTATCATTCCAATTAGTAATCTCAATTTGCGATTATAATTTTAAGTTAGTTGTAGTAATAAGGTTAGGTTAGTCAAGTATTTTTAAGTTTTATAAGTTTCTTTTATTTTTCCGTCGCCTTTTATCTTTCTTTCTTATTTTTCTTTTTCGATCTTTTTCCGACGAACTCTTTTTCTTTCTTATTTCTCGCTATTCTAGTTTTAGGACATAGATTTTTATTCTACTTCTTATCTAAATTTCTTAAAATTACGAAAATTTATTTTGAGTGGTTAAATTGATAGACATCAAAATTTTCTGGTTCGTAGTAATAGTTGGATTTGTACGTGGACCGGGTTATTGGAGCCAAACAGTCCTCAATTATATTGAGACCAAACGAATCCTGCCCCTCTGCTGCATCTTTTGGCTATTCGAAACGTGGGCAAAATCAGAAAAGTCTATTGATTGGATAACTTATTATAATTTTTTTTTCCTTTTTAAAAACTAATAGGATATTCAGTGAATGCACCGAGCAAGACGTTCACCACCTTTTGTACGTTCACCACCTGTAACTAGATCACGACATTTAGCAAATATAACCTCCGTTGATTTTTCTTTAGAATCGTCATCCAGTCGACCAAGTACTTCAGTTCAAATTTCCGATAATCCATTTTTTGAACCCGACCTCACAATTGAGAATCCGGAGAATATTCAGGAACGGTTCGTAGATCCTGAACCACTAAACTTTCCTCCGGAACCACCAATCATTCAAATAGAGATTGTTGAGGAACGAACCATTAAATCAGAATCCTCTAGTGATTCCGATTCAACAAATTCAATTATGGAGAATCTGGAACCTTTAAGTATGGAAGACCGAATGAGAGCTAAACGCACTGGCCAAGGACACGCAATTACTCATCCAGACATTAATGCACCAGATTATGAAATCAAAGGACAAATTCTACACATGGTGACTAATCAATGCCAATTTAGTGGTGCGCCGAAGGAAGATCCAAATGAACATCTACGTACCTTTAATAGGATCTGCACACTATTTAAAATCCGAGAAGTGGAGGATGAACAGATATATCTCATGTTATTTCCCTTGACTTTAAAGGGAGAAGCCAAAGATTGGTTGGAATTGTTACCTGAAGGGCGATTGATACATGGGATGTTTTAGTTGATAAATTTCTTAAACAATTCTTTCCTGCATCTAAAGCCGTAAGACTTCAAGCAGAAATTGTTACGTTTACACAGAAGCCAAATGAAACTCTATATGAGGCATGGACAAGATATGGAAAGTTGTTAAGAGGATGTCCGCAACATGGTTTAGACACCTGTCAAATAGTACAAATATTCTACCAAGGATGCGACATCACTACAAGAAAAGACATAGATATAGCAGCTGGTGGTTCTATTATGAAGAAAACCGAAACTGATGCTTACAAAATTATTGATAACACTGCTTCCCACTCACATGAGTGGCACCAAGAAAAAGATATCATTAGATCATCTAAAGCAGCTAGAGTCGATTCTAGCCATGACTTAGATTCCATTTCCGCAAAGATAGATGCTGTGGAGAGACGAATGGAAAAGATGACTAAAGATATTCACTCAATACGAATTAGTTGTGAGCAGTGTGGAGGACCACATTTGACAAAAGATTGTCTCAGTATTGAATTAACAATGGAACAAAGAGAGAATATTTCATACATAAACCAAAGGCCTGGAAATAATTATCAGAATAATTATCAACCGCCAAGACCGATTTACAATCAAAACCAGAATTATAACCGAAATATTCCATACAACAACCAACAAGGTCCTAGCAATCAACAAGTATCCAATAATAATTACAATCAGCAAAGACTGAATTTTCAAAACAAACCACCACAACAAACCGATGATAAAAAGCCGAATTTAGAAGATATGATGACGAAGCTAGTTGAAACTCAAACGCAGTTTTTCACCTCTCAGAAACAAACCAATGAACAAAATGCTCAAGTATTTAGAAATCACCAAGCTTCTATTCAAAATCTGGAACAAGAAGTAAGTAACCTAGCAAGGTTAATAGGTGAAAGAAAACCGGGAAGTCTACCTAGTGATACAAATGCTAACCCCCGGAATGAAACAGCTAAAACCATTACCACAAGAAGTGGTACAACACTTAAACCACCGGAAATACCTCTAACTTCTGATGAAACTATTCCTACTCCACAAGAACCACAACCTGATCAAGATAAGGAAAAAGAACCGGTAGTTGAAAAGGTTAATGAAGATAACACATTTAAGGATAAACCTTATGTTAAACCATACCAACCACCACTTCCTTACCCGAGTAAAATGAAGAAAGAGAAACTTGAAGCCGAGCAATCCAAATTTTTGGATATGTTTAAACAGATAAATGTAAATCTTCCTTTCATTGATGTGATTTCAGGAATGCCTAGATATGCTAAATTCTTGAAAGATCTAATCTCAAATAGAAAGAAAATGGAAGAACTCTCGGCTGTTACTATGAATGCTAATTGTTCAGCAGTGCTGTTGAATAAGATACCAGAAAAACTATCTGATCCAGGAAGTTTCACAATTCCATGTTTTCTGGGTAGTCTTAGTTCAATAGAAGCATTGGCAGACTTAGGTGCTAGTATAAATTTAATGCCGTATTCACTATACGCTAAACTAGACCTTGGAGAATTGAAACCAACCAGAATAAGCATACAACTAGCCGATAGATCAATAAAATATCCTAGAGGGATAATGGAGAACATGCTAGTTAAAGTTGGTACTTTAGTATTTCCAGTAAATTTTGTTTTTCTGGACATGGAAGAAGATTCTCAAGTTCCTCTCATATTAGGAAGACCATTCTTAAACACGGCTAAAGCAATGATAGACGTGTTCGGTAAGAAACTGACCCTAAGTATAGAGGATGAAAGTGTTACCTTTTCAGTTGATAGAGCAATGCAACAACCACAATCTACAGATGATACATGTTATTATATTCAAACTATAGATGCACATGCAGAATTATTAGAAGAATTTCTAGAATTACAAGGAACAGGAGAATGTTCTTTAGGAGAAGGTAATGAATCAATTGATGAAGCTGAAATGTTAGCTACACTTATAGCTAATGGATATGAACCAACAACAGAAGAAATTCAAATGCTAAAAGAAGAAGACAAATATCGATATAAATCATCGATAGAAGAACCTCCGAAATTAGAGTTAAAGCCACTTCCAAACCATTTGGAATACGCTTATTTACATGGTGAATCTGAATTACCTGTAATAATATCGTCTTCTCTTACTGAAAATGAGAAATCACAACTCATTTCTGTGTTGAAAGCTCATAAACCAGCCATTGCATGGAAGATTCATGATATTAAAGGAATAAGTCCTTCGTATTGCACACATAAAATCCTTATGGAAGAAGGTCATAAAACGTATGTGCAACGCCAACGAAGACTAAATCCTAATATGCAAGATGTAGTTAAGAAAGAGATTATTAAACTGCTAGATGCAGGTCTAATTTATCCAATCTCTGATAGTCCATGGGTAAGCCCAGTTCAATGCGTGCCTAAGAAGGGTGGCATGACTGTCATTACAAATGAGAAAAATGAGCTTATTCCTACTAGGACTGTAACAGGATGGCGTGTATGTATTGATTATAGAAAATTAAATGACGCCACCAGAAAAGATCACTTTCCCTTACCTTTCATAGATCAAATGTTGGAAAGATTAGCCGGAAATAGTTACTATTGTTTTCTAGATGGATTTTCCGGATATTTTCAAATTCCAATAGCACCCGAAGATCAAGAGAAAACCACGTTCACGTGCCCTTATGGTACTTTTGCTTACAAACGCATGCCATTTGGACTTTGTAACGCCCCTGCAACCTTTCAAAGGTGTATGATGGCGATTTTTCACGACATGATAGAAGAATGCATGGAAGTTTTCATGGATGACTTTTCAGTCTTCAGTGATACATTTGAATCATGTCTAGTTAATCTGGAACGAATGCTTCTTAGATGCGAACAATCAAATCTAGTACTTAATTGGGAGAAATGCCATTTCATGGTTAAAGAAGGCATCGTTCTTGGACATAAAATTTCAAAAGAAGGAATTGAAGTGGATAGAGCTAAAGTAGATGTAATTGCTAAACTTCCACATCCCACCAATGTTAGAGGAATTAGGAGTTTTCTAGGGCATGCCGGTTTTTACCGACGTTTCATAAAAGATTTTTCTAAAATTGCCACTCCTATGAATAAACTCCTAGAAAAGGATGCTCCATTCATCTTTTCAGATGAGTGTATCAAATCTTTTAATATTCTTAAAGAAAAACTCACTAATGCGCCGATCATGATAACACCAAATTGGAATCTACCATTTGAACTAATGTGCGATGCAAGTGATTTTGCAATGGGAGCCGTTTTAGGACAAAGGATTGAAAAACGATTTCAACCTATATATTATGCTAGTAAGACGTTACAAGGAGCACAAACGAACTATACAACTACTGAAAAAGAACTCCTTGCTATTGTCTTTGCTTTTGACAAATTTCGATCATATCTCGTTCTAGCAAAAACGGTGGTCTATACCGACCATTCTACTCTTAGATACCTATTTTCGAAATAAGATGCTAAACCAAGATTAATCCGTTGGATCTTACTCTTACAAGAGTTTGATATTGAAATCCGAGATAAAAGAGGAGCAGAAAATCTCGCCGCTGATCATCTTTCTCGTCTTGAAAATCCCGAATTAGAAGTTCTAAATGGATCGGCCATACAAGACAACTTTCCTGATGAATATCTATCGAAGATAGATTATAAAGAAATCCCATGGTTTGCAGAATATGCAAACTACTTAGTTTGTGGATTCCTTGAAAAAGGATTATCGTACCAAAGACGAAAGAAATTCTTCAGTGATATAAAACACTATTTTTGGGAAGATTCACATTTGTTTAAAAGTTGTCCCGATGGAATAATACGCCGATGTGTATTTGGAGATGAAGCTAGTAAAATTTTAAACCATTGTCACACAGGACCAACAGGAGGGCATTATGGGCCTCAACTAACAGCAAGAAAAGTTTATGATGCTGGATTCTATTGGCCTACAATTTACAAAGACGCACACCTTCTTTGCAAATCCTGTGATGCTTGTCAAAGGGCCGGAAAAATAAGTCAACGTGATGAAATGCCACAAAATGTCATCCAAGTATGTGAAGTATTTGACATTTGGGGTATTGACTTTATGGGTCCATTTCCAAAATCTCATAATAATCTATATATACTCGTAGCCATTGATTATGTATCTAAATGGGCGGAAGCACAAGCTCTCCCAACTAACGATGCACGAGTTGTAGTCAACTTTTTAAAACGTCTTTTTGCAAGGTTTGGAACACCAAAAGCTTTGATAAGTGATCGGGGTACTCATTTCTGTAATAATCAACTTGAGAAAGTTCTTAAAAGATATGGAGTAACTCATAAAATCTCCACCGCATATCATCCACAAACAAGTGGACAAGTTGAAAATACCAACCGAGCCTTAAAACGTATTCTAGAGAAAACCGTAGGATCAAATCCGAAGGAATGGTCCATTAAATTGGAGGATGCACTCTGGGCTTTTAGAACAGCCTACAAAACTCCAATTGGAACCACACCTTTTAGACTTGTTTATGGAAAAGCATGTCATCTTCCAGTAGAAATTGAACACAAAGCATTTTGGGCTTTGAAAACATGTAATCTTGATTTACATGAAGCTGGACGTTTACGATTAAGTCAACTAAACGAATTAGAAGAATATTAAGACATGAAGCATACGAAAATTCGTTAATCTATAAGGAAAGAACGAAGAAATGGCATGATAAAAGAATCAGAAGTTCAAAAGAATTTAAAGAAGGAGACAGAGTTCTTCTTTTCAATTCACGATTCAAGCTATTTCCTGGAAAATTGAAATCAAAATGGTCTGGACCATTCATAGTCAAAAGAGTTTTCCCATACGGAACGATAGAATTGATAAATTCAAATGGGATTGAATTTAAAGTTAATGGTCACAGAGTTAAACATTACATACATGGTCCGATGGAAGTCGACAACGAAGTTAATCACAATTTCGACACCACAGCTAACTAAGTGTGGGGAGAATCAAGTCTTTAAAGGATAATATGTATTTCTGTTAGAGTTAGATTGTCTGTTTTCGTGTAGTTCTCGAAAATAGAACCCGAATGGTCTTTCCCTAGCAGACCCTAAAGAACTAGTCTTCTCCCCCCATTCTGAATTTTTATTTTTTTTAGGTTTTTACGAAATGAAGACTGCCTGTGAACTAAACCATGGTCTAATGCTACACGCTTTGATCACTAAACGTAATAATGACATACTCCCGAGTGAATTAGTATCAGTAATCAGAGAAAGAATGGACGGAGTTAGAAAAGAATCCAGATGCGAAGATAATAAGTTACAATTTGGTAAAGGAAAATCAAAATCCGCAGCAAAAAGAAGAGCACGACACCTAGAAAGATGTCACAAATGCGGAAAATGGTCACATGGAGGTAAATGTTCAAATAATCAAACCTATTCAAATACCGAATTTGTTACTTTATGCAGAGACGGACCGTTCATATGTTTAGAAGAAAAGACACTGAATGCTCGAGGTTACGCCTATGTAGCCATGGAAAACCAATTAAACCGACTATCTTATGAATGGGATAGATCATATAACTAAGAAATCTATTTCACAGGTATGTCTGTACAATTTTTATTTTTATTTTTATTTTTAACCTTTTGATAATAAACGCTAATTTGTTCGCTAAAAAGTATTAAATTGGTATTGAATAAAATTAGGTTTGGCGACCGAAATTATTGATATCATTCAAAAATTTATTACATCACTGCGAAATTTAACGTTTATTCTTAAGGTATAAATATCTTTAATCAATCAACCCAAAATATTTCAAAAATTCGTCATGAGTTAAATTAGGTCTTGGAACCGAAATTACTTTACCGAAAAGAGGGGCGCATATTTTTGATAATATTTGATTGATTAAAGTGGGATAAAAAGCCAAAAAAAATTTTAATTTTATTTTTACCATGTTTTTAAAATTAATATTTAAATCTTAAATTAATATTGTAAACTTTGTAAAAACAATATTTTTAAAAATGTAAATATTTGAAAAATTAATATAAGTTTGGTATGAATTTATAATGTGAATTTTAAAAAAATTAAGTTTGGTGTGAATTTTTAATTTTTAAAATATGAATTTTTAATTTTATGCATTTCAAATTTTAAGTTTGGTGTGAATTTTTAATATTAATTTTGAATTTTATATTTAAGTTGTGTGAATTTAAAAACAAAAATTTACTTTATCTCATTAAGTTAAAAATAGGATTTTTAAAATTCTTCGTAAGTTGAAGACAAGGTCTTTGAACCGAAATTGCTTTACCCGAGGAAGGGACGAGAACTTTTATTATCATTATTTTTAATCTTATTGAATTAAAGTATGCCAAAAACATGAAAAAACCCAAAAATCTTTACTTTTAAAAACCGCGCTTTGATTTGACAAATTTTAAAATTTTGTCGAGGGACAGACTAGGACAACGATCCGAAACGCCCTCGCTCCTAAAGGAAAACAAAATTTTTAAAATTTAATTAATTATAAGTTTTATAAAGTATAAGGTTTTATAATAAAAAAAAAACTGAAAACACTGTACCCGGACCCCCATGCGATCGCATGGGTTTTACACTTCAACTCCATGCGATCGCATGGAGCTGAAATCCAGGCCTGATACATATAGCAGCCTGTTCTGTCTTCCTCACCACAACACACACACATTCACGAAACTCACCCAAAAATTCACCAATTTTCGCCATTTTTCTACCGTAATTCGTCATTTTTCTTGCTCTAATCATGCCTAGATTCTCATTCTTCAGCAAATTGGTAAAAATTACACCCCTAAACTCTATAAATTCCTAGTTTTTGTGATAATTACCAATTTTTTTACCTAATGCAATTTTGTTAATTTCTAGTGTAATTAGTAATAAATTGTTAGTATTTTATGCATGTATAACCTAGATTGATGCTATTTAACATGATTTGAAGCCAAAAACTTCAAAAATTTTAGAAATCTAGGGTTTGTGTTCTTGAGCAATTTGGGGCTTTTTGATATAAACAGGTTATGGCCGATTTTTGTCATGAATTATTGCTAAATTGAGTAGTGTAACATGTTTAGATAGTTAAATGATCCAAACAATGATCCTAAACATGATTTTTGGAGATTAAAGTGGACTTTTTAAGTCCAAAATTCATGAACTTGATTAATTTGATATATTTGCCATTTGAGACTTGTTTAATTATTAATAATGAATATTTTGACATGTTATTTGAGTTAAATGCTTATGAATTTTGTATACATTTTCATATGTGCTTATTTGAAAAGTGTAGAATTGTGAAAAATTGTGAAAATGTGTATAAGTTTAATTTTGATTTAACATGTTATAGTGATTGTTTTAAGTTGTTATTTTGCTAACACTAATGCATATTTGGATGCACAATTTTTGTGTTTAATGTGTTTTACAGAGAGCCGATACTGGAGGTTCAGGAGCATCATCATCTAGATGACCAGCACCAGCACCAGAACCAGAACCAGAAATGCAACACGAACAAGAACCACAACAGGAACAACAACAGCCTGATCAGCACATAACTTATTATGATCCAGTACAGTTTGTTGATGAATTCATAGTATTCCCAATGAGGCCGCCAGTAGAATTCCCAACGATTCCTGAGCACACTCTACATCCTAATCTGAGATTTGATAGAAGATGGAGAGATTACGAGACATATCAAAGGAAAAAATTCAAATTGGTAACAAAAAATGTAGAGATGCCAAGGGTAATTGATTGGGCCCCTTTGGAAACGGTCCATCTAGCTGATCGTGTTAGACAGCTTTTAGTTCAAAGGTATGGCAGTTCTTCTTTTACAGATTGGGAACGTCTTTTCACCATTCGTAGACCTGTATATAAGGAATGGTGTGTTGAGTTGATGAGTACTGTATCACTTGATACAAATATAGTTAGGATAGATTATAGAAGATTTATTAGGTTTATCCTTGGCGGTAGGATGTACAGAATGTCCATGCTGGACATGGCCAGGGCCTTACAGATATATACTCCTGGTGAGTTGCTATTACCCGATTGTACAAACTTGATTCATTATGGTGAACGGGTAGATAGTAACTTTGACGCTGACGCCATTTGGAGGCGTATGTCACATTTTGATGTTTTTACAAGAGCAGGAGGACACTCCTATACACATATTGACAGAGCTGAGCTTCGTATTATTCATAGATTTTTGGCTAACTCGATTACACAAAGAGGTCATAATAAAGAAAAAATTACCTTATATGATTTATTCTACCTAAAGTGTATTCGGGATCCTAGAAGCTTTGTCAATATCCCTTACTGTGTTGCTTTTTATTTATCTAAAATGGTAGAGGGAATGCAGGACGGGAGTATAATAGGAGGAGGTATTTTTGTTACTCTCATTGGAGAGTATTTAGGTGTTAATAGGAACCAAGGGGGTCCATTACAGATTTGTAGAGAACAGGTTGAACCCTTAGGATTGAAAGTTTATGTGGGTGCTAAGGTATTGAAAAGTAGATGTAACCAGGCAGTACCCTATGAGGGATCTCATCCTCAGGTAGAGAGAGGCTCAGACGAGGAAATGGAGGAGGCGGAAGACATTAGGGATGTCTTTCGAGATGCTATTCTTGACGTCCACGTTCGTATAGATGAGGAAGCAATGACGAACGCGGCAAGACATAGTATGTATGAGCAGTGGAACTCCGAGCGAGTATACGAGGATTATAGGCGACGCCAACACGATAGCTGGTTAGTTCATCAGCACCAAATCATGAGCCAGCTATCATATCAGGTACCAAATAACTATGTACCTACTCGACCTGCTCATTTTCCACCACATAGCCCCGATATCCGACCACCCTTTAACCGGTATGACTATAACCAAGCCTATCAGAACACCTATAACCAACAATGGAACCCACCTGATGAGATGAACTGGAACCCCTATCCAGACTGATTTAGTTCCATTTGGTTATTTTTATGATTATTATGTTTTTATCTTTTGACTTTTTCATGTTTAAACTTATGTTATTAGATAAATTTGTGTCATTTTTATTATTTTATTATTATTGTGTACTAATATTTCATATTTAGAATTTGAAAGTGGGATATTAAGTCCCATTTCAAATTGCCATGCATGATTATACTTGTATGTATGTATATTGTCGATTGTTCAAAACAGGGTAAAACAGCGCATTTTCAAAGACTGGCATTAAGTTCAGCAAAAGCTACTAATTTTGACGACAGGATGACAAATTAATGTGATGTAACAACAGACGAAATGAACAAATGCTATGCACCATTTATCATTCAGCAAACAAACGCCAATATATTTGGAAACTTTGGTAAAATTTAATCATTTCTACGCTAATCACCCTCAATAATTTAAATTGTACTGATTTCTTGCAAATGAGGGCATTGCAAGATCTTAAGTGTGGGAAGGGGTTAAATTCTTTCGGATTTTTAAAATTTTTATCTTTATACACTTGGTTACCATTAAAAATACTAGTAACGTAGTAGTTGTATTAGAATCTAGTGCTCTCTGATAATAAAGAACAGCCCTAGTCTTATATACTGACTACCCAATTCTAGTAAAAATTTTCAAAATTTTCAATTAAATGAACTCAAAATCATGTTTATACATATTTATGAACGATAAAACTAGGTGTTAACACCGAAATTATTGTAACCTCGGAAAGGACATAAATTGAGAAACAAACCAAAATGTTGAAATTCATTTAAAATGGAATAGAGGACGATAAAAAGGAAAATAAAAGCCAAGTGTGGGAAAATTTACCAAGTTATCTTAAACATATGTCACATATATCTGTAACAAATAACTGAAAATACTTTTGCTTTGGACTAAACTAAACCATTTTACCCGATGAAAGAAAAGAAGAGATGGATCTACACGATGAATCAATTCCATCATTAAAAGGAAGTAAAGTCTTCCGAAAAAGACACGCGCTTCTTGATTTAGGTCAAGAAGTTGTCGTCTAGACCAGCTGTAGGTTGACGAAAAATCTAGAAAAGTCATCTCTAAAATCAGCAGGAAATCCACGGACCTCAGCATCAAACAGGGTCGCCAAGTGGTCAGATTTATCCTAACCATGAGAAGGATTTATCTCGTACAATGGGGGGCACCGTGCAAATTAGCTTGATAAAACTAATGAATCAGATCTCCAGAAAGGATAATCTCCTTAAAAGATCAAAAATCAGCTTTTAAGACTGATATTACTCAATCCTTGAGATTGACTTTAAAGATTGAGAATTACAAACTCATGGAATTCGATGATATCTAAACTCGAGCTTGAACGAGAAAATATTTTGATCAAATTAAAACCGATTTGTTTTCTGAAAACCCATTTTCAATGCGTTCATTACCATTGAACGTAAAATCCTAGGAATTCACCTGGAATTCATTAGGTCACCTGAACCAAATCGGGTGTCAACCGTAAGAACGGTGGTTGCATAGTGGTCAAAGACAGGACCTTGTGCCAGACCGAAAAATCATAAGGGTGAGCTTTACTATTGCTCCTACCAAGGATAGTAATTGCATCCGACACGTTATAGACCATAATTAAAAGCATGTCAGGGGACATTGCCTTAACAGTTGCTTGTTCAACGCTTTCCTTTACAACCGGACGGTAGTTTATCGAAAGGTAATATACGGGACAAGTAAACTGGACGTGTTGCTTTCCAAATACAAGGTTAGCAAGTGGGTGATACAAAACCGCAAGTTTTGAGCTAAAATTTTCAAATCTGAAACCCACCAAACCCACAAAAATATTTTGCAAACACCGGTGAAGGGTTATTCCGGAAAACTTATCTAGGGTAAAAACTAGATTGAATTTTCAAAAGATCAAATATTTTCATAAAGATCCAATTTCCTTAAGGATCTACATTTTCATAGTCATGTGGGACTGTAAACCGCCTTTCAAATGTGCACTTTGCTTTGGAAACCGAAAGTAAATCGGCTATTTGATTGCAAGTGTCCTTGACCTAAACCCCAGGCAACTGTGGATGACACACCCACCTTTAACCATGGTTCTATCGTTACTATCATTGTTTATACCGCCGTATAGAAATCACTGATGTACAAAGTTTGAAGAATAAAGAAGTGATTCTAGTATTTCAAAACGATATTGCTTGAGGACAAGCAACGCTCAAGTGTGGGAATATTTGATAATGCTAAAAACGAACATATATTTCATAGCATTATTCCTCAAGAAAGACAAGCTTTTAGTTGCAATTGTTCTATTTACAAGTGATATTTGTTTAAATAATAAAAGGTGAAGACAAAAGACAGATTCGACGAATTGAAGACGCAAACGACCAAAAAGCTCAAAAGTACAAAATACAATCAAAGAGGTTCCAATTATTGATAAGAAACGTCTCGAAATTACAAGAGTACAAGATTCAAAACGCAAAGTACAAGATATTAAATTGTACGCAAGGACGTTCGAAAATCCGGAACCGGGACCAGAGTCAACTCTCAACGATCGACGCAACGGACTAAAAATTACAAGTCAACTATGCACATAAATATAATATAATATTTAAATAATTCTTATAATTATTTAATATATTATATTATTTATAAAACCGTCGGCAGAAGAAAACACCCAAAAATGAGCCTCCCCAGCTGGCCATGCGATCGCATGGCCTGGAAGGCATAAATCCATGCGATCGCATGAGCCCCAGTTCCAGCCCACATGCCTATAAAAATCGAGCTTTGGTGCACCAAAAATATAATCTATCTTTCTATTTTCTCATTCATACGTAAAATATATATATATATATTTATAATTTATATTTTAATTTTAATTATAATTCTAATAATAAGGGTATGTTAGCGAATATTGTAAGGGTGTAAGTCGAAATTCTGTCCGTGTAACGCTACGCTATTTTTAATCATTGTAAGTTATGTTCAACCTTTTTACATTAATGTCTCGTAGCTAAGTTATTATTATGCTTATTTAATCCGAAGTAATCATGATGTTGGGCTAATTACTAAAATTGGGTAATTGGGCTTTGTACCATAATTGGGGTTTGGACAAAAGAACGACACTTGTGGAAATTAGACTATGGGCTATTAATGGGCTTTATATTTGTTTAACTAAATGATAGTTTGTTAATGTTAATATAAAGATTTACAATTGGGCGTCCCTATAAATTACCATATACACTCGATCGGACACGATGGGCGGGGTATTTATATGTACGAATAATTGTTCATTTAACCGGACACGGGAATGGATTAATAGCCACTAGAATAATTAAAACAGGGGTGAAATTATGTACAAGGACACTTGGTATAATTGATAACAAAATATTAAAACCTTGGGTTACACTCAGTCGACATCCTGGTGTAATTATTAAACAAAGTATTAAAATCTTGTTACAGTTTAAGTCCCCATTTAGTTGGAATATTTAACTTCGGGTATAAGAATAATTTGACGAGGACACTCGCACTTTATATTTATGACTGATGGACTGTTATGGACAAAAACCAGAAGGACATATTAAATAATCCAGGACAAAGGACAATTAACCCATGGGCATAAAACTAAAATCAACACGTCAAACATCATAATTATGGAAGTTTAAATAAGCATAATTCTTTTATTTCATATTTAATTTCCTTTATTTTATATTTAATTGCACTTCTAATTATCGCATTTTTATTGTTATTGTATTTAATTGCACTTTTAATTATCGTACTTTTTAATTATCGCAAGTTTATTTTATCGCACTTTTATTATTCGCAATTTCATTATCGTTATTTACTTTATGCTTTAATTTAAGTCTTGTATTTATTTTTAATATTTTACATTTGGTTTTAACTGCGACTAAAGTTTTAAAATCGAAAAACCGGTCATTAAACGGTAAAAACCCCCCTTTATAATAATAATATTACTTATATATATATATATATATATATATATATATATATATATATATATATATATATATATATATATATATATATATATATATATATATATATATATATATATATATATATATTTGTATTTTTATAAAAGTAAACTAATATAGCGTTAAGCTTTGTTTAAAAAGATTCCCTGTGGAACGAACCGGACTTACTAAAAACTATACTACTCTACGATTAGGTACACTGCCTATAAGTGTTGTAGCAAGGTTTAAGTATATCCATTCTCTAAATAAATATCTTGTGTAAAATTGTATCGTATTTAATAGTATTTTCTGTAAAAATATAAGCTATTTTATATACCCCTCTGCTAAGACATCACCAAATTTCTTTCACCTCAAGTCTTTAATCCCATCATTGAAGTTATATTTAATAATAAAATAAAATACAACTAAACTAAACTACATTTGTAAATTACATAATTTGCTCAAAACACCTCCCAAAATAAAAGATTAAATTACATCAATAAATGGGCACAAAAAAATGGCTTCCAAACAACCACAAACATTCAACATCACAACACATACACACGGTCTAGGTTTTTCATTTGTCATGCACAATAAAATCATCATAGTAATAACATGATCATGACAATAATAATGACTTGCTCCATTGCACAAATTCAAGTCTTGGTCATTTATATAAAAATAAAGCATGTAATTTTATACAAAAGCCTTCTTGAATTAAACAACCACGCATTAATATTATTAACCTTATAAAAACATAGAGGCTCTGATACTACTATTTGTGATTTAGAGTTTTAAGAAAACGTTGTTCTCATAAATTTTTATCATGTACATACATATAATAACAATAATAATTTTACCGAACGAGGGATTAATAATATTAGAATAAATCATCAAGACGGATCCATATGATATCGGCGACTTTTTTTCTTCTTAGTATTCTGGCTATCTGTATCATACTTTTATCTTTCTTTCTTGGTTCCGGTGATCGTCACCTTGAGTAATTAAGTCATGGGTAAGAAATCGGGAGGTTATCAGAAGAAGAAGCTGCATGAAACTTCTACTAGGGTTTTAAGAAACCGGAAAATTGGTGTGAACGTGCAAGATGACATGTCAATTATTGAGGAGTGATTTGAGGAGTCAGATTCAAACTCTGATCGTACTTTGTTGCCGAAGGATTACCAATGTGCTAATCCTTTAACTGATTTACGTAATCCTTTAACTGACGAGGCTTCACCTTCTCAAGTACTGCAGGCGATTGATTTAAATATAAACCCTAAAGTTGATTCTGAAATGATAGGGTTAATTGTAGGAGATAAACAGGTGACGGTGGTTAACCCTGACGATGTGGGTGATGTACCGGTAATGAACGAGAAGAACTTGAACAACGTGGCTGATAACCATGATTCTTTGAAGGCTACTGCTGCTTCGCTTGTTGTTGATGCTAGTTCCACTCAAGAAAAATCGAAAAACAACATTTACGTTGAAGAAGAAAGCAACCAGGTGGTTGATGATGGTGTTTCCTTTTCGTTGGCTAATTTGGGGCACATGGTGTAACATCCTGCCTTTTTCCGTTTACTTTTCCGTTTAACTATTTAAAGTCTGTTATATGATTATGACATCCCTCGTTAATACGCGTTTTAAAATATCTCGTTTAGGTAATTCACGCACCCGCAACCGAACTAGAAGGACCATTGTTGCCAAGAGAGCAAAGAGGTGACTAGGTCAACTAGTCAACCCTTGACTCTCATCCATTCATTAATTCCTTTTCTTTTTCCTTTTTCTCTAATACTTTCACCAAATCTCTCAAACACCACTTCAAGGATTCATCATCCAAATCAAATCGAGCAAGTATCCATCTAAACAAATTGCATATTCGGAATCCTCTCATCTTCCTCTTCGATTCCATACCGATTTCATCAAGTTTGGGTAACTTTCTAAAATCACTAGATTTTGTGTTCTTGATGTTTTTAACTTATAAAGTTGTTAATTAGTGTCTATGGCTCAAGTCTAACATGATTATATGATTTATATGCTCGATTTCGTTATTTGAAGTAACTAGCTTGAATATGAACTTTGGTGTGTTTGATTTGGTAATTTGGTTGCTTAAATGTTGTTGTTATGGTAAAGTGCAAGCATTAAATGTGTTACCAGTAGCACTAGCTTCAATTTGATGTGTAGGTTGTTTTAGAAAACTTCATAAACTTGATTATTGGTTTTGGTGGATTTGGGTTAGGGTTTGATGAACTTGAAATGAACTTTTGATGCTTTGAATGACATGAAATGTTATTTGTAAGTGTTAGGTTGTATTGTATGCTTGATCACCTTCGAAACAGCATATCATTCATGTAAATTGGTTGCCGAATCATCGAATTTCATTTATGAACTTGAGTGCATTTAATGAGGAGCTTTGAATGTGATTTTGGTTGTTGTAAAAGTAAATGTGACGGATGAAATGTGTTTAGTTGTTTTCCTTGTCAAAATACCTTTCCGATGATATAAGATACATGCTTTGGTTGTTTGCGGGTCATAAATGGTGATTGGTTGAAGTTAGGTTCGTGCACAAAACTTAAAAACTGCCAGAATTCTCTGCACAGGTAATGGCGCGGCGCGCCATATTCCCGCGCGGCGCGCCAAAGTGGTCTGTCCAACTTTGTCGATTTTCGAATAATGTTTGCTATGCTACGTACCTCCGATTCACATGTAACTTGTTCTAACATGCTCATATATGATTAAAAACCTCAGAAAAATGGTTCGGGACCCGACCCAAACGTGTTGACTTTTTCGTTGACTTTGACCGACCAAAGTTTGACTTTTTGTCAAACTTAACCAAATGATTATGCAACCTTCCTAACTTGTTTCTATACTTGTATCTTGCATGAAACTTGACAATTTGATTTCACATGCTACATAATCGAGTCGTAGCGAGCCATAGGACTAATTGAACATCTTTGACCTATCGTGTTTACCGTTATTGATACGGCCTATTTGTTTAGGTCAAGACTAGCACTATCCTTTGCACACGTTACTTTGTGAAGTACTTTTCATACGTGCACTCAAGGTGAGATCATAGTCCCATCTTTCAAACATCCCTTTAATTATGAAATGAATGCGACACATTTTGGTCAAACGTCATAATAAAGACTTATGACCAAGCAACGGGACCGAAGTAGTCAGCGCCATCAAACATGATTTGGTCGGGTCGCTACACATGGATATCAGACTGCAGGGATGTAATAATGAAGAAGACGATAGGGTAAGCGTTCAGTATGATAGTAGTTCGTCCTCTAAGGAATGTGCTAAGGGAGATAAACCTAAAGCTATTGATTTCGATTACATATTCCTGAAGTTACCTAACCCTAATATGTCTGTTAAGTTACATAATGTGTTAGTTGGGTCTACAACGCTTGAAAAATCATATTCTGATGTGGACAAGGGTAACACAATAGCTTCTTATGTAGGTGCTTTAAATGGTAATGAAAATACGAAGACTATAAATTTTAGGTTCATAGAGCCTGTTGCAAAGTTGGATGAGGATATTGATGTTGAGCTGCCACTAGCATCTATTCTGGAAGTGAATGAACGTTACAATAATACTCTTTATCATATTTTATAGGCAAGCGTGTAGCATACCCAGTTGTTAAAAACTGTGCTACAAATGTATGAAAGAAGTTCGGTTTAGAAAAATAATGATGAATTCTAAGGGTTTCTTCTTCTTTAAGTTTGCTTCGAAAACAGGTTTGCAACGTGTGATTGAATCGGGCCCTTGGATTATTCGCTCGAGCCCTATATTCCTTAATGTATGGTCTCTGGATGTTTCACTAACAAAGGAGGATTTAATGTGTGTCCCGGTTTGGGTAAAGTTCCATGATATCCCGCTTGCAGTATTTACCAGAGACCGGGTTGAGCGTTATTGCGTCAAATCTTGGTTATCCAAAGATATTGGATTCATACACGAGTACACTGTGTTTAGAGTCGTGGGGAAGGCATAATTTTTCTCGAGCACTTATTGAAATTTCATTGGACAAGGAGTTAAAAGAGAATATAAAATTGGAAATTCCTAGTATCGATGGAAAGAGCAAATCTGTATGTACCCTAAATGTTGAATATGAATGGAAGCCTCCTAGATGGTTGTGTTGTGCTATTTTTGGGCACATAGACTCCCAATGTCCAAAAGTGGTGAATAGTACTGAAGGTACTCAGTCAAAGGATGAGGATGGTTTTGAAATTGTTGGAAAGAAAACGACCAAAGAAGCTATAAAAGTTAATAATAAGCAGAAGGTTGGTTTCGGTGTAGGCAAACCAAAGCAAAAGTTGGTTTATCGGCCCAAGAAGAATGTGGCCCAGAGTGAGTCGAATAATGAAGTGCCAAAGGTTGTACCAGAGGCAAAAAGGAATTCAGAAGCTGGGACAAGTAAGGTGTCTCAAGTGAAAGTTCAAAATTCGTTCGCAGCTCTAAACAAAGATGCATTTAATCTAATTGATGAACCGAGTGATGTTGAATCCGATAAAGATGAATCGGCAGAGTTTATGGCGGGAAAAAAGGTTACTAAGGCAACGAACTCGTTTGGAATGAAATCGGGTTGGTTATAGTATTTTGTCTTTTTTCTTGTTTAGGTGTGTCGTTTGTTGTTCTTGGTGTTGCTAGTCCTAGTTGTTTTTAGGCTCTAGCTTGGTGTGTGGTTTTCTGTGAGGACTCAAGCCGCACTTGCGGTCATTGTTCTTATTTGTTTCTTTTATTATTATTTTTAATAATATTTACCGGTAAAACCTTTTACCAAAAAAAAAAAGATCAAAGATTATACCGTCTTGATAAACCGGATTAAAGAAAGAGAAGCCAACAATCAAAAGTATAATTGTTGCGAGGCTAGTACACACTACACTTTGAGCAACGTTAAGTGAATGTGCTAGTCCAGTCAAGTAATAATAAATAATCACAATGATTATTTATATATATATATATATATATATATATATACATACATACATACATATATATATATATATATATATATATATATATATATATATATATATATATATATATATATATATATATATATATATTATTGTTGTTGTTAGTCTTTGTCGTGTAAGACCATAATATTTATTATACGGAAGGGTAATTATGCTACATAAAGTGCAGGAAGCATTGTGTAATTAAACAAAGCTCAGATTCTGCCCAGACATGGGTGCGCGCCGCGCACGAAGCCAGCGACAGAATTCTGTTTTTTCTATTTTGGGTTTAATGAGGGGCTTTTTGGTCTTTTCACTCGAGGCCGGATGTGAAGCCATATCAGCTGGTTAGATTCAATTTTGGATCACATTTCACATCCATTAACACTCACAAATCATTCTAGAGAGAGAGGGAGATTTCTAGAGAGAGATTTGGGGTTTTGGAGAAGAAGGAGCTTGAATTGATCAAAGTCTCGGGTTTTAAAGTTGTTCACCTCGTTCCTAGCTACGTTTTGGTGGTTGTGGTAAGTTCTAACTCCGAATTTCATTGTTTGATTTTGATAATCAAGTTAGGGTTTGAACTTAAATTGATGAGAAACCCATTTAAACTCTTGGAGTGAGTTTAGTAATGCTAGTAATCGGGTTTATTGTTATTGTTGGTGGATTTTGGGTTGGTGAACTAATTGGCCATGATTAGGACTTGAAATTGGGTTTAATCACTTAAGTTAGTGATTATGGAAGTATTGAAATCCATTTAGGGTTATTTGGTTGACTAGTTTTGACTTTGGGTCAAAATTAGGGTTTAGTGATGATTATGGCCCAATTGGCGATTTAATGAGGTTTATAAACTTAAAATGGATTAGGTTTAAGTATAAAACCGAGTTAAAGGTGTTTTGGTCTCAAAACTTGTAAATGGTGAGATTTTGACCTTATGGGTCAAAATTAGGGTTATTGGGCAATTTGGAGATTTGTAAGTGTCAAGTGTTCGGGTTTAATTGGCGTGTTAGGACCATTCTCACTTGTGTTAGTGATTATTGGTTAATTTTGGGCGCGGTTTGTACTTGGAAGTGCATTTGGGTCGAATTTGCACTAAGTGTCAAATTGGGTTGGTTTGTAAATCCAATCTAAGTGTGTTGTTGAATTTGTGATAATGGAATAGGTACTTTCCATTGGCGAGTTGCGGTTTACTTGGAAGCATTCATCAAGGCGACAAGGTGAGTGTTGATATCCTATGTGCATATGTATGTGTAGGATGGGTGCGGGTCGGGTGAAGTGGTTCTCGGTTATAGAGCTCACTTCACATATAGGTGGATTCGATGGACTTTGGTATGAGTCCAATTGGCACGGTTGTGCGTTTTGGTTGACCTCCTTTTGGCGAGGTGTACACTTGTGTGTACGTTATCACATGTATTGTGATGTGGTTGTGGATAACCCCGATGTGGTGGATTTTATAATCCCGTGCCCGTGGGTTTGAGTTGGAGAAGTGAATTGCGTGTAGTTCGGATTCACGATGACGCGTGTAGTTCGGTCATCTTATCAAAATGAATCTCGTGTAGTTCGGATTCATGGTGACTCGTGTAGTTCGGTCATCTTATTGAGGTAGTAATCTCGTGTGGTTTCGGATTACTAAAGCTCGTGTAGTTCGGCCAACCTCGATGTTGTGAAGATAGTAATCTCGTGTGGTTTCGGATTACTAAGGCTCGTGTAGTTCGGCCAATCTTCATTGTGGTATTTGGTTCTCGGTATTGGGTTAAGGTGTTAACCTTGTTCGTTTATATTGTTATATATTAATGTATTGTTGTGTTGTAGCTAACCCTCCGGGTGTCGCTATTTGGCGTGGTTCACATCGTCGTTGGTGAACTTATAATTGTTGTTGTATCTTTAGCTCGTTGCTTAGAGATCGTACGGTATGCTTAATGTAGTGCCTTATATATGGATGCTTCGGTATGCGGTATTTGTTATTTCGTGGCGTGTCCATTTTATGCATATATATGTATGTAGTATATTATCATTCACTAAGCGTTAGCTTACCCTCTCGTTGTTGACTCTTTTTATAGATTGCATGCGGATGGTGGCTCGGGTAAGCGCGAGGATTAGAGGACTTGCATAGTTGCTTTAGAAGATCTTGCTTTTGGATTGATTAGGATTGGGTAGCGTATCCCCAATCGCCATGCTCGGTCTTTATTTTGTGTTAAAAATCATGTGGTCGAAACTTGTATTTTGTACGAAAGTCATAAAACGGCCGATGTGGGCCCGGTCTCGTAAAAATCATTTTATTATTGGAACGTGTTAGTTTTAACTAATATAAATTGTTGTGAAAAGCGTTTGGTCTAAAAGTGTCGGGAAGTCGAAGATCTTTTCGCGAAAAATGGACATTTTGATCAGAACTGTCACAGGCCTTGTGCGCGCCGCGCACAGGCAGTGGTGCGCGCCGCGCACCCTTCTGTCCAGTTTAAAAAAAATTTTTATTCCGCGTTTTTGGTTGGTTAACGGGTTGGGATGTTACATGTCGTCGAAAACTGAAAAATAGTTTGTGGGTTTATTGTTGTTTGCCCCAAATAATAAATGGGGGGTTTTTTATTTGTGTTAATTCAAAAGCAGAGAACCAAGTAGTAATATATATATACTAACTAGTGTTCGAGACCACGCTTCTCGGTGGGGTTCGGTTTTCAATGTATTTTATTGCGTTTAGTTTGTAAAATCATTTTGTGGTTAACGATGATGTCGTTGAAGCGCAACTCGAGTCGAACTAAAAGGTATAACCCGTGAAAGATTTAAATGTTATTTTAAATTAACAATATATGTGTATCTCCGCGTTTCGCTATGGAATTGTCGACTTTTAAAAATTTAACGGAGAATTAACGTGTATGAAAAGTAACCCAAATATTTAGCGTTTTTTTAAAAAGCGTCCGTTTTACGTATAGCTAGTGACATTGTGTTCCTAAAATTATTTCGAGTTTAACGATGGTGGCGGAAAAATTTAACTCGTTGCGAGCGCGAAGATATGGCCCGTTGAATATTTGGGTGAAGTTGTTTAAGATTTTTTATGAGAATGGGTATTTGACACTTTATATCTCTGTTTGGGGGGTGGGTTTGATTTTTTGAATAAAGTGTGGGGGTTTTGTTGTTCAATTTGAAAAAAAAAAAAAAAACACCCCGCGAAAAGTCGAAAGTACCCCTGAATACTATTCATTTTCCCTATGTCTTTTAGATATAGGTATAATATAATATAATATACTGTTATGTTAACCGACTCAAAGTTGATGGGTAATGAGTTATACGCATTTTTGAAAAAGGAATTGAAACAAGATATATAAGAATGGAAACAAGATATATACAATTGTTTTTAAAATCAAGTCCTTATTAATATCCAACTATTGTTTAGTTTCCATATCCTTTTATCCTTTTAACTATTAAATCATAATCCAAATTTTTTTTTTCTTGTTAGCGCATACGAAATTTAATCTTTAATTAATTAATTAATTAATTTTATTTATTACTTGAATAATATATATCACATATATATATTATTAATTGACGTTTAAGTGTATATGTGTGTGACTTCGAAGACACACTTAAAGTTAACGATATAATAATTATGTGTTATATTTTGCACATTAATCCTACAACTACAAATCATACAGTACTTTATTATTATAAATATGAATTGTTATGACTTATTATTATTATTATTATTATTATTATTATTATTATTATTATTATTATTATTATTATTATTATTATTATTATTATTATTATTTTGGCAAAAAACAGAATGTAAATTGAAAACAATTTTAAAGAAAAAGTGAAAATTTAAGGAATACAATTGGAGGCACGAGGGACTTATAGCAACTATGTCCAACTGCTAGAATAAAAATCAAAATTAGAGGCCAAAAAACCCATTACAGTACCTAAAGAACATCACATACAAGCATTTGACACAAGGCTATATACAACAGAATAAATTCTTTAAAAAGTCCATAAATCTTCACACTTCACAGAAGCAACCATGGATGTGATATCCAAATATAGAATTGATGGCTTTTATGAATTATTCGTCCCGTCACACTGAAAATAATAAACAATCTTTGAAAGGAAAAGTCACGTTTATTTTAGTCCGTAGTGTTGTTACCTTTTATTTTAGATTGTACGCCCACATTAAAAAGTTAAAGTGGAATCTAATTTGCTATTTATAAATTTTCTTAACTATGACCATTTATGGTGTTGGGGTGTTCGGTGACGACACTTATTTATTCTTTGTAAAAATTTAATTTATATAAAAAGTGTTTAAAAACGTTTTTAATAGTATGTTTAAGTGATTCGTACACAACTAAATTTTAACAATAAACAACCTATTATGATTTATGATGTTGTACAGTACAACAATTTAAAACATGTTTAGTCATGGCTAAAATTTGATTGCGTAAAGATCATTGCCCTTATTATTTAAATATAGTCTAATCAATCTCATACAGTAATTGTTTTCGATCATTCGCTTTCAACTAAAATGTTTAAGTAAAACGTAAATTATAATATTACGAGTAAAACTCTAATCGTTAAGCTATCTTGGGATTATTATGCTTAACAAACTACTACATAATATAATTGAATGATTCTTCACTATTGAACAAAGTACAAAATGCTTTTTGTCTTGTGTAAATGATTTTATATTCTAAGAGATGTTGTATGTGAAAGTATAAATTTTTATTTCGTAGTGGCGACACAAGGAATTCAATTGCAATATATTTTCGCTCGTGCAGTTCGAATAATATTGATGTGCTTCCTGCACATTTAACGATACTTTTAAAAATGAAAAATAAAATTTGATAAGTATTAAGGTTAATATAATATAATAACTAGCTTAAGCCTCGCGAATTCGTGAGATTTTTAAGAGTTAAATTAAAATCTCTATTTGTCCCATTTATATAATGTTATATAGTACTATATGTTAGGTTGATTAGAAAGTAAAACAATATTAGAAGTAATGGTATACCGATATTGCAAAAATCAAATAGCACAAAGATGAAAACCATAATATTAAAAAAAGCGAGACTTTTTGCTTCAATTTTTGATCGAGTTTCCCACGGGTTTACTCAATGATTCTAATCATTTAACATGTTGATGAATTGTATAAATAGGAAAATAGCGAAATATGTTTGCTTTATTAGGAGTATACTTTGGAAGGGACGAGCTGGTCAAGTTAAAAGACATCGATTCTTTACAAAAAGCTAGAATAAAATGGGACGTGGAGGGGGACGAAAATTCCAAGTTCTTTCATTGTTCTCTCAAGCATAAACGTCGTATTCAACACATTCAAGGTTTGATGGTCGATGATACTTGGATTGAGGAACCGGCTATTATCAAACAAAAGTTTTATGATTTTTACCAATCTAAATTTGATGCTCTCAAGTCAGGCGCTGAGTTCACCCACACTGAACCTCATTACAAGCTTAATGCTGTTGAATCAAGTTTCCTTGAAAGAGACCTGGACGACACGGAAATTAAGAATGCAGTTTGGGATTGCGGGAGTTCTAAGGCCCCGGGGCCCGATGGAATCTCTTTTCGATTCATAAAAAAATTTTGGGATATTTTTCAAAGCGATATTTGCAGGGACATCGTATTTTCTTCACGTCTTGTATTATGCCAAGAGGGGCTAATTCGGCTTTCTTTTCTCTTATCCCGAAAGTGAGTAGCCCGGTTCTCATTACCGACTTTAGGCCTATCTCTTTGGTGGGGTTTTTCTACAAGATTGTAACGAAGATTCTCACTAACCATTTTTTACACGTCATTGATAAGATCATCAGTCCAGTTCAATCTGCGTTTATTTCAGGTCGTCAGATTCTTGATGGTCCTTTAATGCTTAGCGAGATAATGTCATGGTTTAAAAAGAAGAATAAAAAAATGCTTCTTTTTAAGGTGGATGTCGAAAAAGCGTATGATTCTGTAAATTGGGATTACTTACTTTTTTTGCTTTCTTCGTTGGGGTTTGGTCATAATTGGTGATCGTGGATTAGGGGTTGTCTTGATTCGGCTAAAACTTCTGTCCTCGTTAATGGTAGGCCGACTAGAGAGTTTACTATTAATCGAGGCTTGAGACAATGCGATCCGCTAAGTCCTTTCCTCTTCATCATTGTCATGGAGGGATTACATTTAGCTTTTAACCGCGCGATGGAAAGCAATTACATCCGTGGTGTTAAAGTTGGTCACGGTAATATTCACCTTTCTCATTTTCTTTATGCAGATGACGTTATTAAATTGTCAGAATGGAGTACACAAGAGATGAATCGAATTCTCATCATTTTGAAAGTGTTCTTTTTGGTTTCAGATTTAAAGATTAATGTCTTTAAATCCCACGTTTTTGGTATTGGTGTCGAGGATTCGGAAGTTGTGACTATCGCGGCTGCTGCAGGGACTCAGGTTGGTGTTTTCCCAACTAAGTACCTAGGTATTCTGATTGGATCTAATATGAACTTAACGGCTAATTAGGACTCGTTACTTGATAAGTTTCGTACCAAGCTTTCCTCGTGGAAGGCATGTTTACTTTCATCGGGTGGAAGGTTAACCCTTATTAAATCCGTTTTGGGTAGCCTTGGCATTTATCTCTTGTCATTGTATAGATGTACGGTTTCGGTTTTAAAGCGTCTTGAATCTATCAGGGCGAGATTCTTTTGGGGCGGAAGTGACTACGCTAAAAAGATGTCTTGGGTTAAATGGGACAAAGTTATTACTTCGTTTGATAAAGGTGGCCTTAGTGTGGGAAGTCTAAAGGCTTTTAACATTGCCTTGGTTAATAAATGGAGGTGGAGGTATTTATCCAATCCAGATGAGTATTGGGTTTCGATAATCAAATCTATACATGGTAACATTATTGAGAAGTCTTCGGGTTCCTGTTCTAGTACTTGGAATAATATTGTTGGTACATGTTCTAAAGCAATTAGTGATGGTCTTCTGCCTTCGAATTTATTTCGAATGGATATTGGTGATGGTAGAAATTCTTGATTTTGGCATGACCTTTGGTGTGGTAACTCTACTTTAGCGTGTCGGTACAATCGGTTATTTCACTTGGATGTTAACAAAGATGACATGATTGCTGATAAATGGGTTGATGGTGAATGGCAATGGGTGTGGAATAGACAGAATTTGGGAAGTCGGAACGAACAATTGCTTACATTGCATCGTGAGGATATTAGTTTCTGTTTTTATCAGATCGAACTGATAGATGGTCCTGTTCGATTACTTCTGATGGTTTATACTCCGTTAAAGCAGCGAGGGAGGCTATTGATCGGGTGACGCTTTCATCTTCTAATTATAAAACCGTTTGGTACAAATTCGTCGCGAGGAAGGTTAACGTTTTCATTTAGCTGTTAAGGTTGGATTCTCTTCCCGTTCGGTGGAACCTCTCCGCGAAAGGTATAGAGATTCCCACTATTGTTTGTCCGGTTTGTAACAATGGGGTCGAGTCTCGATATCATCTATTCTTCGAGTGTCATTTGGCTTCGGATCTATGGCACAAGATTAAGATTTGGTTGGACTTGGTTATGCCTGCGTTCTCTTCTTTGGACACGTTTATTGTTTGGCTTGAGGGTGTCCGTCTCTCAAAAAAGAACAAGGATCAGATCGTGGCTATTGTGGTTACTTTTTTGTGGGCTATTTGGCGGTATCGTAATGGAGTTATTTTTAATGATTCGTTTTGTAACATTAGCAATCTTTTTGATGTAATTAGATTTCTTTCCTTTCGATGGTTAAAACATAGAGGTCATCTAGTTTCAAATTAGAACTTATGGCTTTCTATGCCGTTGTAATTCTCCTTTAGCGTCTTTCTAGGGAGCGTTTTATTTATATATCTTTGTTTGGCCGTAAAAAAAAAAGCGCGTAATCTATTTGTCTGTAACAAATTAAAATAAATGACTAATTTTATGAAATAAATAATTCAGATGTGTACATTGTCAAATAAAGTTGAAAGATGTAATATGAATGACGAAATAAAATCTTCCATGTTAGCCATATATTTGTAATTTCGGGTTCTTTTTGAAATTTACATGTGAGAAAGAGAATCACAAATGATCAATGATTAACAAAACTAAAAATCTGTATAACCCATAATTTGCAGGATTGAAATATAAATAGAACTAATTATGATATCTTCTTTTTTTTGGTTGAAACGGCTAGACAACTAGACAAGCATAAAGAATTGATGCAGCAATCGTTTAATAACTGACATTATTTTATTGATTATTTCGAAGTAATTCTTATTCTTATTATTATTCATATATACATATATACATATACATATATACTAAAGCACAAATTATTATCCATTTACAATACATATAACAGCCGGCACGAATGAACAGTACCCGCTACAGTAATTTTTTTTTTTTTTTTTTTTTTTTAAACTTCGTTTAGTAGGCTCAAATTTTCTGGCCCAACGGCCACTTCCTAGTTAATAATATTACAATTGAGCAAATTATTTTCACTATTCACCAACAGTAAGGGTATTTTCGTCTCTAGTATTGTAAAAAGACGAAAATACCCTTACTGTTGGTGAATAGTGAAAATAATTTGCTCAATTGTAATATTATTAACTAGATATTTATCAATTACTTTATTATGTTTGCGTATATATATGTTTTCATTCTTCCACACCTAAAAGACTAAAACCTCCAGAAGCATCTGGCGATCTTTCTGTTCTTCATCACCTACCTTACGGTTTGTTTGTTGCTTATTTTTCCCTTCTTTTTTGCTAATTAGGATTTCTTATTTTTTTAGCGTCGATGGTTGTGGCGATGGGTTCAGATTTGGGGATAATAACGACTGTCAGTTTCACACCGACGATTGACTTCTCCGTATGTAAGTTTTCCTGTCGCAACAACCGTAATCGAGTTTTCCTTTTGCAACAATCGTAATCGTCTCGAACGTCGCGTATGTGTATTTCAGTTTCGAACTAACATGTAAAATTTGCTTTTGTTACAGGCGTTCCTTTTGTTGATATAAATATATAATTTATAAAATTTTAGATTTTTGGGATTTGATTTAATTGTTAGTGGAGTATGATTTCATTTATTTAATTGTTGGTTTTTTTTTTTGTCGATCTAAAAAAAACTTATATTATATATGATTTAGGCTTTAATTTGTTAATATTTTATTTGGGTTGCAGTTTTGATTAAAGATGAATGCTTGGTTGAAGATAAGGGGAAGGTGAAGATGAGGTAGATGACAAAGAAATTACTCACGCCTAAACTGAAATTTTGTTTATCGTTACCCAAAACATGTCAAGGTTAACTTTATGCCGAGTTTTTGTGATTATAAGGCCTGCTAGATAACTGCAATGAGCTGAATTTTTTATTTTTTTTCTTCATAGTTGGTAATATGCACGATGCATTTGGGATTCGAAATGTGTAGGAGTGGCTCAAAATGAAGAAATAAGGATATCCAGAAGTGGAGCAGTAGATCGTGATGGTCATCAATAGGATGAGCTTTGTATTGTCATCAAGGTATCTTAAAGTAATACATGTATAATTATGAAGATATCTAAAAGTGGTAATAAATTCTTTCATTCATCAATAGGGCCCTGGTCGGTCACTTTTCTGGGCCGGGATTGATTAGTGAAATGGAAGTCATAAAAAAGATATCTTGATCTTCGCACCTCAGATCAAGAGGAAGGGTAGCTGTTACCTATGCTCATATGTAGTATGCAATATTAAGTTTATTGTTTCAATGACTTTAAGTTGGTTGGTTGTCAAAAAGATAGCATTTTTTTATTAGGTTGACAAGGTCTTATAAGTTTTGGTAAGGTAATGTTCTACTGCTTAACTTATGGGATAAAAAACCTTAATAAAATCAAAATTTGAATTCAAGTGCTCATTAAAGTTTCCTCAACCTTATTGTTGACCAATCAAAGCATTTGTTTCATATTTTTGGTATGGTAATTTTGATCCTTAATCTATGCAGAAGGTGACGGTAGTATACAATCTATACAACTAGAGGTAACAAATTGGAACTTCATTTATATGGATGTTTGAGGTAAATGGCTCATATTGTGTTTGCTTCACAACTACAGGTCATGATAGTGTATAACCTATACAACTAGAGGTGCAATTTGAATCGATTTAACTGACCTGTATTTTCATTTACATGCGTAAGAGATTAACTGAAAAGAGTAGGTGATATGGTATGAAGCAGATTAAGGAGAAAGCTGAATTTGCAGATGATGGGACCAAAATATGCACTTCAGCAGGTTTTTAGTTTTAGTATTTTTGCAATCTCTACATGTTTATGTTTCATGTGCATTTACTGGGCGTATGTTGTTTTTGTTGTGTTTTTGGTCTGTAGAAATTACTTTCTTGGACTAAGAGTAAATTATGAACTATCAGCGGATACTCTTTATAGCAGGCTCTATCTTTCAGTGATTTTGGATATAAAATGACTTCATACAGGTATATATTTGCACAAATAATTTCTAGACATGTATATACAAAAAACAATGAGCATTCTCCAGCTAATATCTTCTGATTTGATTTAATACCAAAATCATGTTTATATATTTTTGATTGCTTACTATTTATCAATAGGCAATGACTATATATTAGTATTGGCTAACTGTAGGCAATTGTTGTCAGGGTAAGTGTATACAAAAGTTGTTAGAATTGTTAGCTATTATGAAGCCCTCTTTACACTTTTGTACACAATATAAGTCTTTGTAACGCCTTTTTGTAATAGTTTCATAAATACTTTTGTAAAGACGCAATGAAAAAGAGTTCACCGCCGCAACGCGCGGTTGGCCAAACGCTTGTATATACTAAAGCACGAAGTGAGGTTACTATTGGTGAATAGTAGCTCACTTTATGCTTTAAAGGTTTGCACCCCATGCTCAAATGATTGTACTTCAAGGGTTATCACTAAAAAAATGTCAAACCCCAAAACTACAAAGCCTAAATTGCAAATTTTTTTAACACAATCCGGTTTTCACATAAACGCTCCCAAACTTAACCCAACATCCAAATGGGAGGTGATACTCACACACCAGTTTTGATCCATACACACATTTTACCATAAAAGTTACAATTATGACCTTAAATTTATCTTGGAACTTGAACCTCTATTATTGTAAGTAAGGATATAATAGTCAATTAGGTTTGTATAGATCAATATTAAGTGTGTGAGTATCATCTCCCCATCCAAATACGCCCCCCAACCAAGGGGTAAAATGCCACCTTCATATTTTAATAAACAATCTTAAATAAATTTTACCCAAATCTTCAACGGAACATATCTTCTCGCTCGCGACGAGTTAAATTTTTCCGACACCATCGTTCAACTCGAAATAATTTTACGAACACAACGCAACTAACTATACGTATAACGAAAGCTTTTTAAAAAAAGCTAAATAGTTGAAAATACTTTTCATACATACTGGCTTTTTTTTTTTTTTTACCAAACACTGAGTTTTCATTAGGGCCTGCTTTAGGCTTCCGCTGCGAAGCGCGGGGCTCATTTACTAGTTCTTATTATCCCTACACACTAATTCCCATAGTTGGGGAAAAGTAAGTGAACAGTATCCGTTTTTTTGCTTTAGTAAGTTGTACATAGCTCAGACACTGTTGTACCCACAAGGGGTAGTACTGAGTTATAGTATTTTATTTAATTATTTTTAATTTTTTAATTCTCCCCCTCATTCTCCCCTACAAATATTACTAAAGGACTGCACAAAAACGTTGCCCAGATTTTTTTAACTTAATTTTTCTCAAAAAACGTTAAGCTTAATTCATATTTTGTTATTTTTACCCTTCTTTTTCCCCACAATTTTCCCTAAACCTCCGCCAACAACGTTTCATATACTAATACATATATTTGGGCTACTAACTTTAACGCATATACAAATTTATAAGATGTAATTATGTGTTTCCAAACATAATTATTCTTCAGATCAAACGCACACTATAACATTTTGTCAATGTAAACTTCGCAAACAACTCTTGAAGACTCCATGACATTGCCAAAAAATGTCTACACGATGATGCGACAACGCACACCCCCTAGCACTAGTTCTTAACTATACTACTAATACTTAAACATGAAATGAATAGTACCATGTTTGTCTTATTCCTATTTTGTCTTTTGTTTTTTTTTTTAAACTGAAGTTTTTCTACTGAACTTAATTTATTTCGACTGATTCTAATTTTCACCTCTTTTTTATCTGTTGAATTTACTAATTTACTAAGCGCTCACGCGCTGCAACGAGCAAACACCTCCTCGTTAATAACATGTTATAAATTATGAATGTCTCGTGATAATCAAGACTAAAACCAAGAAACATCGTGTGTGAGACCAAGTTAACAATACATTGGATTATGCAACATTGAGTAGTATGTCATTTATAGGTCGAATTGTGCAAGAAATACTCAAAAATTTCCTATACGTATCAGTCAACTTACATGTCAAACCCATGAAATGCTTAATGATTCGTACTCAATTTTTTATCAGTTAACTTACATGTCAAAATGCAAATAATGAATCACAAAATAAAGGAAGTATAAATAAACACATAAGATTAAAAAAGACAAATGTAGAGTATAACACATTTGATATAGTTTCAACGACACCATATACCAAATAAGTAACCAAGCTGTAAAATCATACTCACACAAAGTTGTTGATTATTAGTGTTCACTTAAAATTTACGTGTTTGATAGAATTTGTAAACATCTAGTGGATGTTATAAATTACCGAGCAAGTATTTGAACCTATTAGTTAGATTAATCTAAAGATCAGTAATGCGATGCTAACTTTATGTGGACCTTGAACTTTTTAGTGATGTCCCGAACACACATGGTTATTCCTTCGCTTACACTTTTGCCTTCTAAAACATCATCTTCAACAATGTTATGAATATTATAGCTTGAAGGTTGTTCCCTACTTGCATTACCAAGAAGCGGTTTTAAGTAAATATCTCCATCTTTAAAGGCTTTCAACCACTGATATTCACCAAGTCATTTGAATTACACTACTTATTTTTGACATCTTCCAAATTCATGTTTCATAGTCAAACCTTTTACCCCTCATGTCTTTCGGGTTGTCAGGTTTTAGTATAAGCCTAGTTCACTTGGAATGTCGTGATTTTCGAGTTGGCTAGGGTCGTGCATCACTTTGTCTTCTGTCCTCATTTATCTTGTCATAAAGCCCTAACTTTTCATCTGATCTCGAGCTGCAAAAGCGAACAAATAGCAATAATATCACCCGGAGGTGACAATTTTGACCCACTGGTTTATACTTTATAGACATGAACTAAATGATCACTCATTGGATTATCCCAAATGGCTCAAATCAAATCAGAGACCCACCTTTGGAAGTTGTGGTGAACAATCCAACCGATATCAATTTATCATCAACGCCCATTTTTTTTTGTTTCCACTCTAGTATCAGATCTTCAACCGAGCCAACTATAACCAAAGAAATATCAGCACATCTTTTTTTTTTCTTCTGAAATATTGTTTGTGCACGACCCTCTTACTTGTTGAGCCATGAAGTTATTTTTATTGAACCAACATTACATTCATATATCATATATCGACCCAAATAAAAATAGTAGCGAAAATGACCCAACTATGAATGTAAAAACAGCAGCATAACTATTTCAGAAGCACGAAGTTAAACAGCAGCTAACCAATTCCAGATCTGACTCCACGATGAGCATAACTTAAACACAAAGAAATGACTCGAAACGTTTTAACACTAACCAATGTGTTGACATTTACGCTACATATACTTTAAGATTGCTATATCGAGTTCGTTCAATCATATTTTTGTTAGTGTACAGAAAATTATAAATTTCAGTTTATAGATATGTTTATGTATATAGTTATATATTGGTTACATATATAGTTTGATGCAACAGTAAAATCATAGGATCTTGTTATAAACCTGTATCATATAACAACCACGGATATTACGTCACAGACAACCTTAGTTGATGCACCCTCGTAAACTTTGAAAGTCAAAGTCAAACAAACCCTTATTCAAAAAAAGTCAAAATACAACAAAAAAGTAACAAACCTCAGTTGCAGCACCCTCATCATCTTTGTAGCCCAACATCTCAAAAATTTCATGTATAAAAGTTGAATCCATTTTTAAGCAGAGGCTTCACCAAGTGATCCTAGAGGCATATCAAACCCAGACTGAACATCAAAAACACTAACTTCAACTGATCTTACATGTACACAAAAAGTTTTTCACACAATAACCTATGTGAACAAAATGGGCCAAGTAGATTAATTATCACTTTCTGCCACTCGCTCTTAAAAAATTAATTATCGCTTTTAACAAATAATTTTTCCTTGATTTGCATCTTTTTATGATCAATAACAATCATCTTCAAGTTAATTTGGCCAACAAAGTACTGTGCAATTTACTTCGCACATAATTTGAGCTACTGATATAGCTAAAACGGACGGTTTTATTTGTGCGGTGTCGTTAGGTCGCAACACGTCAGAATTAGCTACCAAAAGAGAGTAATGGTTTATTATTTATATTTAGTTGGGGTCTCCTAGCTATAACTCACATACTTCTCTTCCTTTTAACGAGTAAGTGGTAATTATAACTCAGGTTCATATTTTTGTATGTTTGCTCAGTAACGTGGGACAAAAGTGCCAAAATAGTTAACCCTAGTGACAAGTGATGATAGATTAAGATTAACTACTAATGCTATAATATAATTATAAAGATAAAGATAGATAGGTATGAAGAATAGAATCCTGATAGGGAAATATCACAAAAGTTTAACTTCCTAGAATAAACACTAAACCTCAATCAACTGGGCTATGAACCTAACTGATTTGTCACTAAAAGTTTAGGCCTTGATGATTCTGGCTAAGACGGATATCCTACTCCCAACGTTAACCTTAGAGGGTTTAAACGACCTTATGGATAGAATCCTAGGTACATGAACAAAGTGGTATATCCCTAAAGGAAAGTCTCAGCTTTTCTTAATCCTAGTTGGTCTAACTAAAGCAATATTCCACCACTTAATACTAAGCTATGCCTTAACATTAACAGACGTGCAATCTTAGATATTCTAGGGTACTGCTAATTGGATTAGAAGTCTCTCCTTTGCGATCACTTACTCAATCACGGATCATCTTACAACATCTTAAGAATGTTGCTTCTGACGCGAATCATGCTTCTGAGCAAGCCAGTGTTCACTGAACTCTATAATGCCTACTCTAATCACAACCTAAATGGGCAGCTTTTCTTTGACGAATAAATAGTTATTCGTACGTAGGTGATATATCCCTATTGTGACGTTAAGCACACATAACTACTTACCTTGTATCCTAGGGTTGATCAGGTCCTAATACTAGGTTATAGCCACGTGAATAAGCGGAAAGGGTGATCCGTAAATTAAACTTCTAAACCATCAATGTTTCAGCATAACAATAGCATAAGTTACAGGTAAACTATTCAACACAAAATAAACATTTGCAATGGATAGATAAGCATGCAAGATGAAAGCAACTTAAAATAACAAGATAACTTCATTAAATTAAGGAAAGCGTTCACTGTTTACAGACGAGATTTGGACCGTTACAAGTGCTAACATCCTCTAGACCGCTCCTATTACAATCTTCAGCATTCGCCTCCGGGTACTTAATTTTCCGCTCGGAGGTAAGAAGGCCTTGAAAGCTCTAGTGAGAGAAAGTGTATTGTAGTGAGAGAGGAGAGGTGTGTTGAAAATGGATGACAAAAAGCCCTTTAAATAGAAGTGAAAATGGCCTACAAACGGCTGGCAGGCAGTTTGGCAGGCCGTTTGGTGAGGCCGTTTGCCAGGTCAGCCCGTTTATCATGCCCGTTTGATTTGGGCTTGTGGCAGGCCGTTTGACATACTGGCAAGCCGTTTGGTAGCCCGTTTGTCAAGCCGCTTGGCTTGCTGATTTGCTGGATCGTAACTTGATTTCTTATCTTTCACCGTTTTTGCTCTAGAATCTTCGTTTTAGCTTCGATTCACTTGATTCTTTTTGCAATGTCTTCGTAATTACTTTATCTACAAATTTAACCGAAAAAGTGATTATTTTTCCGATAAAGTTTTGAACTCTATGCTTTTAGGACTCAATATCGGGGGTAAAAACGTGACTTTTTAGCCGATATTAAATATCCCATACTTAGAATTTGTCTGTCCTCAAGCAAACTTTCAAACTTTTAACACGGAAGATTTTTATTCGTAGTGATCAAGTGGTCTTTGTTTCGCAAGACGCATGAGCGAAAACTTGGTTTTATTCTTTTGGTTATTTCCAAACCCTTTTCCGCAAGCATGAGAGGAGGTTACATAACTGAGGCTATCTCACTCGGGTCACTCAATTCGCTAAAGTGTTTCGGGTTTCCTATAGTTTTAAGAAATAAAATCGCTCTTAGCCAGTCATGTTCACATTCTTCGTCATAGGCTTGATCAATACTCAAATCTCCAACACTTATTTGAGAGAATTTTCAGTTATGGACTCAGCTTGTATCGTGAGGAGATGGTGATTTTGGAGGGTTTCGGAGTGCGAAGGGTTTGATATATAGGAGTTCTTTAAAAGATCGGTTTTGGAGATCCTTTTAGCTTTTTGTCGGGAATTTCAGGATGAGCATCCTTCTTTTTGACTGCCAGGAGTTCTTTTCTCGAATCTTTCTGGTTCCGCTCCTTTTCTCAGAACCTTTATTCAACAACACATTTTTTTTGCAAACATCTTTTGCTTTTCTCTTCGAGGTCTCCTTTTATTGGCGGTCTCTTTGATATTTGGCGTGGATGCTCGCATTTTTGAATTACGTCTTCATAGAAGATTTCCCGTTATTTAAGAATCGTTGAGATTTTATGAAATGAAATGAGCAGGTGGTGGTGGATGAATTTGTGGTGGCTTGGAGTGAAAAATGGGAATGAAGGTTTTTGATGGGGGTGTTTTTGTCTTCACGAATAGCCGAGGTTCTAACTTAATAGTTCTCGTCAAAAGGTGTGATTCCGAAATGTAGATCAAGAGCAAGTTCTGATTCAGAGATGCTAACATCGGTGCGCTCAACGGAAGTATAGTGAAGCACTAAAAATGAGTGTTTATTAAGCCTTATTTGGGGGTGCCTCACAACAATTATAATGGGTTGATTTGCACCTTTCGTCATGCAATGCTCTTTTGAAAAATTCGGTTTGGTTTTCGCAAAAAGTTTTGACTTTGTTTTACTCTTTTGTCTATTTTGTAAAAAAAAAAAAAAAAAACTTTTGATCATTTATAGAATTCTATAATCCTTAGTGTTTCATAGTTCAAAAGTTTTAAATTTTGTGAAAAATTTAGTGTAAAAACACTTGAGAAATTTTACAAGAATCATTATGTGCAATATTTGCTATCCCACACTTTAAAATAACATTGTCCTCAATGTTAAGGATACGGCGTATCCTACATTTTAGGTTTTGAAAGAGGAATTTTGTTATTAAAAGTTTATGTTGATGGGGTTGCCAATCCCACACTTAGTGTTTAAAGTGGCATAGTATTTTGCGTATATTCTATTGAAAAAGTGGTGAAGACGTAGTACTCCCCTATGGTCTGCAAGGTGTGTAATGGATGGCTCTTCGATTATGGTTTCTTCTATTCTTGTGCTGGCGTCATCCTTGTTTAGTGCGTCCTTGCTCCAAGTCGTGTTTTCATCTTGTATGGTCTCGATCGTCGTTTGTTTGCGACGTTTTATTCATGCAGTTTATTCTAATTATCATACAAACTTTAAAACATAAAAGTAGTTATGCCCAAGATTGGGTGTACAGACATAGCATAGTAATGTAATAATGTATCAAAAGATCACAAGTAATCATAAAAATAGAGCAGAGATAGGGAAAGTTATGGTTGATCTTCATGGTAGGGAAGAGAGTAAGATACACTCGTGCATGGCCTTGGCGGGTTCCTTAAAGCGGACTTCCCCTCATCGGTCATCTCCTCGTCGGTAGTGAATTACTGTGCCAATTTTGCCGTGTTCATCCCTGAGGATATCCTGAACTGGACCTCGTATGATCGTGCGATCAGTCCCGTGAGTGATGAGGTGCTCGTGTGAATCATAGGCCCTGTACGCCAACCCTGCCCTTCCTGCAGATCTCTACCCCAATTCGGGTCCATACCCATTCCTCCCATACCCTATGTGACATCCTCAGTCATATACCGGCTAGCAGCCTAATCCCATGTGGAAGTCTGAGCAGCGGTGGATGTATCTCTGTGAGTGCTGACGCGGGTTGTTTCAAAAAGGTTGGTAACAAAATCCACGGCCCCTGTGCTCTATTCCCTTGGAGGAGATGGGATGACCGTGTGCTGTGTGTAATGATGCTGAGGTGGAGATGGGGGTCGTGGATACTGATGCTAGGCCCTGAACCTCTAGGGTCTTTGTGGATGAACATCACTGGATACTCATGAGGATATGGCGGGACATTAAGATGTCTGCCTGCATGGTGTGTAAAATGATCCAGATTCTGAAAGATAGCATGCTGAGCAAACTAACTCTCATTTCTGAGTAAGTCCCCCATATGATAGTGGTACGGTGGAAAGTGCGGTCGATCCCTCTCTCCTACTGCTGAGTGTCGGTGGGTGTCAGTGGGCCTACCCGTGTGGTGGGATCATCCTCATCCCGTGGTTCCTATGAACCTCGCCGTCTCCTACCATCCCTAGTCCTCGTATCAGGCATAAATCCCTTAACTCTTACCCCTGGCACTGTTCGGTCTTCTGATTCTGGGATTGCCGTATTATCTGCAACTATCAACTGCTCATCCTCAATCTTAATGTACTGCCAAGTGTGCAGTAATCTGTACCCTATCTCTTCAGACTCAGTTGCTATCATATACCCAAATCTCTCAATACTACCTAAAACATGCATCCGGAGAAGGATTTTGGTGACAACGGCTCCCAAAACTGGCACAACTGTTCTCGGGGCATTCCTTTCTATAGTAAATGCTTGAGCTAGAAGGTGTGCAACTTGCATATTTTGGTTATTGATCATGGCGTGCATAAGGCGCATATAATTAACGGTGAAAGCAACGCCATGTTGGGTTTTTGGGTGAAGAGTTTTGGCGATGAGGTGGTGAAGAATGCGGTGAACGGGGTTAGTGAAATTTGAGGCCTTTTTACTTGACCTCCAGGCTTCATTATCGGAGGTTTAGACTCGCCAGAAAGCTTGATGATCGATTTGGTTCAGGGTGGTGTATCCTCTCTTAGACACTGATCGGTTAACGTGTGCTCTCTTGTACAGTTCTAGATGAGTCGCGAACTGCGCAAGAGTCAGGTGATACATTAGATTCTGATGGCGGGAATGGATGCATTGATGACTGTTGTATTCTTCCTGGTCAACATTTGCTTCGAATCTCCGTGTTTCCATGAATTCTTCATACGGCTCCTGGTACACCCATTCATTAATTTCAAAGAGCTTTTGCCACGAGCTGTTTATTTTCCCGTGTGCTGTAAAACTCAAAATCTGTCTCAGCTCATCGGCCCAACCAGATTGCTCCATTATTTCCCTATTTATGTATTTGTTGGCACCCTTTTGTCTGTTTATCCAATTTCTCATGAACAGTTCGTTATCCGCCGGGTTGTCTTGCCCGTGGATGGAGTGGGGCAACTCGTACTCAGCTGATAGATAATTAGCCATATGCGAAAGTCAAATAATGTTGGTTATATTCTAAAATAATAAGATTTATAATAACACTTAGAAATGAAAAATGTTTATATTTTTCGAAAAAAAAATTCGAAATGAGGGCTTTAAAAATGGCATTTTACAAATCCCTGTTATAGTCAATTATAGCCAAAATTACCGCAAACAATATCTAACCTTACTATAAACTTATTTTTAAGCAAAATTCAAAGCGTATCCGTGATTGCAACAAATAATGCTAAAAATAATAATTATAGCGAGTTAGTCGTAATAAGGAATTTTGGTTAAAGTAAAATTATTTTTAAGTATACAATGATTCTAATGACCATTTTTAATTACCTTAAATATTTTTAAACATCGAACTTTGCCTATAACATCCTTAAGTCAAGGTTTAAGACCGTTTTTACGAAAAATTCATTTTGTTCAAAACGTACAAAATAAGAAAAGCCAAAGACTAGGCTCAAATTCCATTTGCAAGTCAATGATATCTTCATTTAGGCTAATTTTCAAGTCATCCTAAGTTTTAAAAACGTTTTAAGTATAGGAAAAACCCTAAGCCTAACTTAGTGTAGTTTTACCAAAACTTCAATTTTTCAATCAAACAATCCTAAATTGTTCCAAAATTAGTTTCTAAGCACTCTAGATGAATCACTAAGCCTAAATGAGCTAGCAAAACATCAAATTTCCAAAAATTTCACCAATTCCTAGCCTAAAACTTAAACTAACGAGTCAAAAGCTAGAAGTGAACCAAAATGCTTCAATCGGACCTAAAAACTAACACATGACAAACACATTATCTAACTAAGCATATAGGAATTCAAAATTGGGCATAAAACACAATTTTTCTCAAAAGTCAAAATTTTGACTGCGAGTAAAAACTCGTTTTTTAACCGTGAAAGAGTACCTTTTATGCAAAATTGATGATGGAAACGTGTTTAGGAGGCACGAGAGATGCGGATTAGAGCTTTGAATCGTTAAAATTGGTCAAGATTTGAGGATGGTGGTGGTCGTGTAGAGCCGTCGGTCGAGAGGAGCAAAAAGGAGGAGAAGAAAAAGAAAGAGAAGAGGAAAGAATAAGAAGGGGAAAGAAAAAGAAAAAGAAAATGGGCCCGTGTGTCTCACGGGCTTATTTCCCCGACCCGACTCGCGAAATTTTTATATTTTTAAAATTTTAAAATTTTCACTAGATTAATAAAAGATAAATGAAATTTTGCTTCAGATCTTAATCCGGTTATTTTTATTAATTAAACTAAAAACTAAAAGACAAATGGACGGAGTAAAATTAAAATTTCTTTTTTTATTTTATTTATAACACAAATTACACAGGTTCCACAACTAAGTTCCAGAAATGACGCGAAAAGAAAGATAAATGTAAAACTTCTTTAATCAACCAGAGTAAATCAGCGGAGTGTAATGAAAATATTTCAAAATCACTTAGTATTTTACGCTCACACTTTCGTAAATCTCTGATGTCGTCCATACGTTTAACCAAAGCGCTTCTAACTTTTTTAATGTTTGGGATTCCATCCCTAGGTCCAGTATCTAGATAATTAAATTCAAAAAGAAGTTTTGACAATGTGTCTTGAAATAAAAGATCATCCGTGCAGTCAGGATCACCGATAGTAAATTTAAAGTTTTCAGATATTTCCCGAATGATCTTTCTTTGCGGAGTTGTTAACGGAAATTTTGACATTGTGAGGATTTCACGAGTTCAGAATATATTTCCTTTCTTCTTGTGAAGAAATTCTGATTTATTCTTTCCTTGGATGAATCTTAAAAAACTTTAATTAATCGTTTGAAGAGAAATGAGGCTGGATCAAAGTAAAAGAAATCTTCATCTCCATATTTTGAAATAGGGTTAGGTTTTTTGCTTTCAATCCAAAATTCTAATTCAGAAATCATTGCGGCGACATAGCGGTTGATACGAATTTGAGAAAATTCCTTATCACTGTTGTGAGGTAGAAAACTGACGAATGACTCTAAATCAAATTTAAAATCAATTTCTGCATCCCGATACTTGACAAAAATATCATCCCCATATTCCTTTAATAGTTTGTGAAGAGAACGAACTTGAGAACGTAGCTCTTTTAACAAATTTATTTGAAATGTTGAGAACGGGAAGTCTGAGGAATAGAGGTGCCTAATGAATTCTCTATAGACATCTAACCTTCTGCTAGGATTTAACAGATTTACAGTAAGCGGAGCTTTTGTCTTACCACTGTATCATTTCTCTTTTGGATTAAATTCAAACAAGTCCGGATAATTGAAAATAGTTGGATATTCTTCCCGTATTTCATCTTCTATAATCAGGAGTTCATTAAGACCGAGCCTCCCTTTTGGATCGTGAAGAAGGTCGAATCCTGGTTCATTTGAGTAAAACTTATCCAAAAGCAATGAAATCTCTAAGTCGGATGAAGTTATTCGGCTTCTTGGACTACAAGAATCAAGAACTAATTCTTGATGAGATTCATCCGTGTTTAGATTTGTTTTGGTTTTATAATGAAAAACTTATCCCGATTCTGAAGTTGTAGGAGAGGAACTGCCTTTCGCACTTTCTTTGTAATCGGTTAAGTTTGAACTGGAATCTATAGAAATTAGTACCATAATTAATATTATGTTTTTTGTAACAACCCGTCAAAATCGCTATTGACGCGGCACGTTAATCATTGATTCCACGGTGAGGTTTTGACCTCTATATGATACGTTTTGATAAAATATTGCATTCATTAAAATAAGTGACTTTCTAAACATAGAAAGTTATAAACGTGTGGGCGAGTGCTTAGGTATAAGCAAAACCCCAAAATACATAAGTCTTTAATTTACAGGTTGACATCACAGTCCGATTATTTATTACACAACGCAGTTTTATTTTGAATGCAATAAACTTTGTACAAAGCATGAGAGACTCCATGCAGGCAACAAGCACATCACAGCGGAAGCATTCTAAGGACCTGAGAATAAAACATGCTAAAAAGTCAACACGGATGTTGGTGAGTTATAGGTTTAATTGCTCGAGTCATAAACATATATAAAAGATAGACCACAAGATTTCATCAAAAGTTTATCAATAGATTCTACGTAACAGAGCACCCTGGTAACTAAACTTAACGCTATAGTGATAATTACCCCATTCGTTTTAATACGCGCAAACCAACGTGTCTTAAACTCAAATAACATACGTCCGTTAAAAGGCTAGCGCTCTAGCTCGGACGGGGATGTCAAGCCCTATGGATCCATATACAATTATTCGCGCCCACCAGTCCATATCCTATGTACTGGCAGCTACTAGTTACCAAAGCTAAGGGATTTCCGGTTTAACTCAGTGTAGAATTTAGTATGTACTTGTGTCTTATCGCGTTTAAAATAAATTGCATGTATTCTCAGCCCTAAAATATTTAAAGTATTTAAAAAGGGAGACTATAAACTCACAGTTCAATATTGAGACTCAATATTGTAGGCAAATTGCGTAGACGTAATGACGGTAGATGACTGTATGGTTGGCCTTGGATTCAAGAACAATACCCCAAACAATACCCAATATTTCCTTAGCTTAAAGTGGTTTGAAACCCGAATTAAAAATACCCTCGAATATACTTTATTATTATTAAACTTAAAATTAAAATTATAATTATAATTATAATTATAAAATTTACGTACATATATATTTATGAAATATTTCGTCGAGCAAAACTGACCTTTTATAGTACTTTTCGATTTACTGTAGCTCATGCGATCGCATGAGTTTTCAGTGTTTTTGCCATGCGATCGCATGGCCGCCTTTTCTGTTTCTGTTTGCTAGTTCGTCGACATCAAATAGTGTTTACTGTAGCAAATAGTGTTTACTGTAGCAAAATACGGTTTCACTGTAGCAAATAGTGTTTTACTGTAGCAAAGTAATTTTTACTGTAGGAAAGTCGTTTTTACTTTTACATATATATATATACATACATATAATTGTTCATGAATCGTCGAGAGTAGTCAAAGGTAATTGTATATATGTAACAGTTCTAAAATTTTGAGACTCAATCTAACAGACTTTGTTTAACGTGTTAAAATAATAAATCGTATAGAGAATTGGTTTAAATAAGTCAAAAATTTTCGGGTCATCACAGTACCTCCCCGTTAAAGAAAATTTCGTCCCGAAATTTTGAGTAGTACCTGTTTCATGAGCGATATCAGTGAACAAATGTGGATACTTTTGCTTCATTTGATCTTCACGTTCCCAAGTAAACTCGGGTCCTCGTCTTGCGTTCCAACGAACCCTAACTATCGGTATTTTGCTTTGTTTTAATTGTTTGACCTCACGGTCCATGATTTCAACAGGTTCTTCGACAAAATGGAGTTTATCATTGATTCGTATTTCGTCAAGAGGAATTATGACATCCTCTTCAGCTAAACATTTCTTCAAATTTGACACGTGAAATGTGTCGTGAACACTACTAAGTTCTTGCGGTAGCTTTAATCGATAAGCAACTGCTCCAATTCTTTCGGTGATTTCAAAGGGTCCTACGTACCTAGGACTTAGCTTTCCTCGTTTACCGAATCGTACAACGCCTTTCCAGGGTGACACTTTCAACATGACTTTGTCGCCCACTTGAAATTCTAGCGGTTTTCTTCTTACATCAGCATAACTCTTTTGGCGACTCATGGCCGTTTTCAATCGCTGTTGTATTTGAATGATCTTTTCGGTGGTTTCGTGAATAATTTCTGGTCCAGTAAGTTGTCTTTCTCCTACTTCACTCCAACATATAGGAGATCTACACTTTCTACCGTAAAGTGCTTCAAATGGCGCTGCATTGATGCTCGTATGATAGCTGTTATTGTATGAAAATTCTGCCAACGGTAAGTGTCGATCCCAACTGGTTCCAAAGTCAATCACGCATGCCCGTAACATGTCTTCCAATGTTTGTATTGTTCTTTCACTTTGACCATCTGTCTGTGGGTGATAAGCGGTGCTCATATCTAATCGAGTTCCCAATGCTTTTTGTAATGACTGCCAGAAACGTGATGTGAATCGGGTGTCGCGATCAGATATGATAGAGATGGGTACACCATGCCTGGAAACTACTTCCTTCAAATATAGGCGTGCTAATTTCTCCATACTGTCTGTCTCCTTTATTGGTAGAAAGTGAGCTGATTTAGTTAGACGATCAACTATCACCCAAATAGTATCATGACTACTTGCAGTCCTTGGCAATTTCGTAATGAAATCCATGGTTATTCTTTCCCATTTCCACTGCGGAATTTCTGGTTGTTGCAGTAATCCTGACGGCTTTTGGTGCTCAGCTTTGACCTTTGCACACGTTAAACATTTGCTTACATAAGTAGCAATTTCTGTTTTCATATTAGGCCACCAATAAAACTTCTTGAGATCGTGGTACATTTTTCTGTTTCCTGGGTGAATTGAGTACCTCGTTTTGTGTGCTTCATCCAGTACTAGTTGCCTTAGGTTACCATGTTTTGGTACCCATATCCTACCAGCAAAATACAGGGTTCCATCGGCTTTTTCTTCAAGTTGTTTTTCTAACCCTTTGCTTATTTCGCCTTTTTTGTTTTCTTCTTTTAAAGCCTCTAACTGTGCTGCTTGAATTTGCTTTGTGAGATCAGTACGAATTGTAATATTCAAAGCTCGGACCCTAAGAGGTTTTACTCTTTCTTTTCGACTTAGGGCATCAGCTACAACATTAGCCTTTCCGGGGTGGTAACGGATTTCACAATCGTAATCGTTTAACAACTCTACCCAGCGACGTTGCCTCATATTGAGTTGTTTTTGATCAAAAATATGCTGAAGACTCTTATGGTCGGTGTACACTGTACACTTGGTGCCATATAGATAGTGTCTCCATATTTTGAGTGCAAAAACTACTGCTCCAAGTTCTAAATCGTGCGTCGTATAGTTCTTTTCATGAATTTTTAGTTGTCGTGAGGCATATGCGATGACTTTTGTGCGTTGCATTAATACACATCCTAAACCTTGGCGTGAAGCATCACAATAGATCACGAAATCATCATTTCCTTCCGGTAATGACAAAATGGGTGCAGACGTTAACTTCTTCTTTAATAACTGGAATGAGGATTCCTGTTCTGTGGACCAATCATACTTCTTTCCCTTTTGAGTCAATGCAGTTAAGGGTTTGGAGATTCTAGAGAAATCTTGAATGAATCTTCGGTAGTAACCAGCAAGACCTAAGAATTGGCGAATTTGTGTTGGAGTCTTCGGGGTTTCCCATTTACTAATGGCTTCGATCTTGGCGGGGTCAACTTTAATTCCATGTTTACTGACAACATGGCCCAAAAATTGTACTTCTTGTAACCAGAAATCACACTTTGAAAATTTTGCATACAATTCTTCTTTCTTGAGTATCTCCAGTACCAGTCTTAAGTGTTGCTCATGTTCTTCCATGTTCTTCGAGTAAATCAATATGTCGTCGATAAAAACAATGACAAATTTGTCTAAATACGGTCTACAGATGCGATTCATTAGATCCATGAATACTGCTGGAGCATTAGTTAATCCAAAAGGCATGACTAGAAACTCATAGTGACCGTAACGGGTTCTGAACGCGGTTTTAGGAACATCTTCTTCCTTCACTCTCAGTTGATGATATCCAGAGCGTAGATCAATCTTAGAATAAACACTTGATCCTTGCAATTGATCAAACAAATCATCAATCCTCGGTAATGGGTACCGATTCTTGATCGTTAATTTGTTTAATTCTCGGTAATCTATGCACATTCTCATAGATCCATCCTTCTTCTTGACGAACAGAATAGGAGCACCCCAAGGTGAAAAACTAGGACGAATAAATCCACGGTCCGATAATTCTTGCAACTGGTCTTGTAATTCTTGCATTTCTGAAGGTGCAAGTCTATATGGAGATCGGGCTACAGGTGCAGCTCCTGGTATGAGATCAATCTGGAATTCTACACATCTGAGTGGAGGTAGCCCCGGTAATTCTTTTGGAAATACTCCGGGATATTCTCTTACAACCAGCATGTCATCAATGCTTCTTTCTTCAGTATCGATCTTCTTTACGTGTGCCAAAATAGCATAACAACCTTTTCTTATAAGTTTCTGGGCCTTCATACAGCTGATAAAGTTCAGCTTTGAGTTGCTCTTCTCCCCATAAATCATTAATGACGTTTCATCCTTACGAGGGATGCGAATTGCTTTCTCAGCGCAAACAACTTCCGCTCTTGTTTTGGACATCCAGTCCATGCCAACGATTACGTCAAAACTTCCTAATTCTACGGGTATCAAATCGATTTTGAAGGTTTCACCAGCGAGATTCATTTCGCAACCATGGCAAATTTTATCGGCTTTTATCAGTTTACCATTAGCTAATTCAATAGTATATTTATCGTCTAGAGGTAATGATGCACATTTTAGTTTAAAACTAAAGTCTTTACACATATAACTTCTATCAGCACCCGTATCAAACATAATAGATGCTAGTTGATTATTAACGGTAAACGTACCCGTGACAAGATTAGGATCCTCACGTGCTTTACTGGCACTAACATTAAATGCCCTCCCACGTGCAGGTTCTTTGTTCTTCTCCTTATCAGGGCATTGATTTATAAAGTGACCAGACTTCCCGCATCCAAAACATTTCTTGACATCGGTCAGTTTTGTCTTTACTTCAGAAACGGTGGCATAACAATCTTTCGCCACATGTCCTTTCTTGTTGCACTTATCACAGACCACTTGACAATAACCTGCATGATGTGTGTAACATCTTTTGCAGAACGGATGAGGTCCCTTATAGTTTGGACTTGCAGTTGCCCCATCTTGTTTACCTTTAAAAGTTTCTTGTTTCTTCAGATGAGTACTTTTGCCCTTATAGTCTTCCCATTTCCTCTTTCCTTCAGTTGTCTTGACTTCGGTAATTGGTGCCTTAATCGAACTCTCTGTGATCTGGTCCATGAGTTGGTGTGCCATTGTCATGGCTTCCTGCATCGTATTTGGTTTGGAAGATGTAACATTTCCTTTGATATTGATCGATAAACCGTCAATATACATTTCTATCTTTCGTTTCTCGTTTGGCACCAATTCGGGACACAACAAGGCTAGTTCCATGAAACGCTTTTCATAGTTATTGAGATTCGCACCGATAACCTTCAGATTACGTAACTCAGATTCCATTTTTCTGATCTCGTTTCGAGGACAGTACTCCTCGATTAGCATCTTTTTCAGTTCTTCCCAAGAGATATCATATGCCGTATCTATTCCTTTTGCTTTAGCATAATTGTTCCACCAAGTAAGTGCACCGTCTTGCAACGTACACGAAGCATACTTTGACTTGTCTCCGTTCGCACAATTACTGATTTTGAAAACGGACTCCATCTTTTCAAACCATCGGGTTAGACCGACTGGTCCCTCGGTTCCACTAAACGTCTGTGGTTTGCATCCTTGAAAAGTTTTGTATGAGCATCCGTTTCATGAGTTTATGTTTACGGCTGCTGCTTTGGCTGCTGCTTCGGCTGTTGCTTTTGCTGCTTCGGTTGCAGCAATTCTTTCATTCACACGTTTCTCGACTAGTTGCTCAAACTCAGCATCCGACATTTGAGACATGTTTCTTCAATAAACACAACAGATATAATTTAATCATATAGAATATTATAGGTAAAATGAGTTGTCAATAGTTAATCGTAGCATATTAATAATATGAACCAATTATTATAAAAGCCTTTTCTTCTTATTAGCATTTTATAATTATTTCTAGGGTATTACCTACCCGTTAAGTTCATACATAATAGCTAGTACAAGGAATTAACTACTAAAATCCTAATAATATTCCACTATAAAAAATTATAGCGAGTTACTACATTATTATGTAATAATAATAATAATAAGAAGTAGTAATAATACAAATAATCATTCCATGCATTTATTATTAATAAACCAAAATAATACAATACCATACAATACTGATATTTTACATATGCTTATTTTACATAACAAGATAGAGTAGCACACATAAGCAATAAAATAGCGCATGGAAGATTTATGGTTGCGAGGTCGTTCATTCAGAACTATCAGAAACTTCTTCCCATTTGGTTCTCTCTGCCAATTGTTTGTGTGCACATGGTCCGACAGACATTCTGGCAGTGTATTTTATTTTTAGTTGGGGTTTTGAGGTACCCGTTACCTCAGTGGGTTTAATACAATAAGGGTGGTTACGGATCGAATGGTCCTGTTCTTTTTTAATAATTAAGGACATTTTATTATTGTGGTTGTTTTTATTATCTATAGCAAGTTGGAATTTCTCCTTAGTGATCTCTTTTATTTCATTAGCGAAATCCTCCTCCTTACTGATCTCGTCTGATGACGAACTATCTGAGTCATGTGTAGGAGAATATGATGACGAACTGCAAGAATATGTACCGGTGGTCATGAACCGAAATCTGCCAGGCGTAATCGGCACAACCCGCCCGTCGGCGGTATATCTGGACCAATGTCCATATTTGTTTAGAAATGGACGATCCTCTTTTACTCCAGGGATCATGGGTCCATGCCAACGATACTGTGGCTCCGGAAAACTAAAGCTGGGTGGAGCTGGAACCTCCTCTGGGTTTACCGGGAGTTGAGATTCCCCGACTAACACAATTTCTTCTTTAATAGGTATTGGAACGCCCTTTTCAGTTGTGGATAGAATAGATTCAGTGTCCGATTCCGAGTCGTACAAAATGATAGGATTAGAGGAAGTCATCTATCACATAATTGAAACAACAATTACGTTAGCATATAAATATATCACATATAATGTTTTTGACCAAATAATAAGCAAAAATCAGTAAAAACAGATATGGTCATAGTCCAGACTCACTAATGCATCCTAACAATTACCAGTTAAACACACTAATGTAATTTCTAGTTCCCTATGACCTCAAGCTCGGATACCAACTGTAACAACCCGTCAAAATCGCTATTGACGCGGCACGTTAATCATTGATTCCACAGTGAGGTTTTGACCTCTATATGATACGTTTTGATAAAATATTGCATTCATTAAAATAAGTGACTTTCTAAACATAGAAAGTTATAAACATGTGGGCGAGTGCTTAGGTATAAGCAAAACCCCAAAATACATAAGTCTTTAATTTACAGGTTGACATCACAGTCCGATTATTTATTACACAACGCAGTTTTATTTTGAATGCAATAAACTTTGTACAAAGCATGAGAGACTCCATGCAGGCAACAAGCACATCACAGCGGAAGCATTCTAAGGACCTGAGAATAAAACATGCTAAAAAGTCAACACGGATGTTGGTGAGTTATAGGTTTAATTGCTCGAGTCATAAACATATATAAAAGATAGACCACAAGATTTCATCAAAAGTTTATCAATAGATTCTACGTAACAGAGCACCCTGGTAACTAAACTTAACGCTATAGTGATAATTACCCCATTCGTTTTAATACGCGCAAACCAACGTGTCTTAAACTCAAATAACATACGTCCGTTAAAAGGCTAGCGCTCTAGCTCGGACGGGGATGTCAAGCCCTATGGATCCATATACAATTATTCGCGCCCACCAGTCCATATCCTATGTACTGGAAGCTACTAGTTACCAAAGCTAAGGGATTTCTGGTTTAACTCAGTGTAGAATTTAGTATGTACTTGTGTCTTATCGCGTTTAAAATAAATTGCATGTATTCTCAGCCCAAAAATATTTAAAGTATTTAAAAAGGGAGACTATAAACTCACAGTTCAATATTGAGACTCAATATTGTAGGCAAATTGCGTAGACGTAATGACGGTAGATGACTGTATGGTTGGCCTTGGATTCAAGAACAATACCCCAAACAATACCCAATATTTCCTTAGCTTAAAGCGGTTTGAAACCCGAATTAAAAATACCCTCGAATATACTTTATTATTATTAAACTTAAAATTAAAATTATAATTATAATTATAATTATAAAATTTACGTACATATATATTTATGAAATATTTCGTCGAGCAAAACTGACCTTTTATAGTACTTTTCGATTTACTGTAGCTCATGCGATCGCATGAGTTTTCAGTGTTTTTACCATGCGATCGCATGGCCGCCTTTTCTGTTTCTGTTTGCTAGTTCGTCGACATCAAATAGTGTTTACTGTAGCAAATAGTGTTTACTGTAGCAAAATACGGTTTCACTGTAGCAAATAGTGTTTTACTGTAGCAAATTGTGTTTTACTGTAGCAAAGTAATTTTTACTGTAGGAAAGTCGTTTTTACTTGTACATATATATATATACATACATATAATTGTTCATGAATCGTCGAGAGTAGTCAAAGGTAATTGTATATATGTAACAGTTCTAAAATTTTGAGACTCAATCTAACAGACTTTGTTTAAAGTGTTAAAATAATAAATCGTATAGAGAATTGGTTTAAATAAGTCAAAAATTTTCGGGTCTTCACATTTTTATAGTTTAAAAAGGGTTTATTATAATGGCGACTTTAAATCCTATACCAACAAACTCCCTGTTTGTTAAGTATGTGTGTTCATTATCAATTTAACTTTAAAACAAGTGGCCAGGCCGATAACAGAGAGGTAGGATCCTTTTGGTTCCAATATAATTGGTGACTGTTTGAAAAATCCAACAACCAAGTCCGTGTATAATTGTCTTTCTTAGACACCACTCAAGAATCTCAGATATCTTGACAAAATCAACGGTTATCTTAACAGACAGAAAATAAGTCCTCGGCAGCGGCGCCAAAAATTTTACTACTTCTTAATATGGTCAAAACGGACAGTTTTATTTTTGCGGTGTCGTTAGGTCGCAACACATCAAAATTAGCTACCAAAAGAGAGTAATGGTTTTATTATTTATATTTAGCTGGGGTTATAACTCACCTACTTGTCTTCCTTTTAACGAGTAAGTGGTAAAAATAACTCAGGTTCATATTTTTGTATGTTTGCTCAGTAACGTGGGACAAAAGTGCCTAAATAGTTAACCTAGTGACAAGTGATGATAGATTAATATTAACTACTAATGCTATAATATAATTATAAAGATAAAGATAGATAGGTATGAAGAATAGAATCCTGATGGGGAACTATCACAAAAGTTTAACTTCCTAGAATAAACACTAAACCTCAATCAACTGGGCTATGAACCTAACTGATTTGTCACTAAGAGTTTAGGCCTTGAAGATTCTGGCTAAGACGGATATCCCTACTCTCAACGTTTACCTTAGAGGGTTTAAACGACCTTATGGATAGAATCCTAGGTACATGAACAAAGTGGTATATCCCTAAAGGAAAGTCTCAGTTTTTCTTAATCCTAGTTGGTCTAACTAAAGCAACATTCAACCACTTAATACTAAGCTATGCCTTAACATTAATAGATGTGCAATCTTAGATATTCTAAGGTACTGCTAATTGGATTAGAAGTATCTCCTTTGCGATCACTTACTCAACCCCGGATCATCTTACAACATCTCAAGAACGTAGCTTCTGACACAAATCATGCTTCTGAGCAAGCCAGTGTTCACTGAACTCTATATTGCCTACTCTAATCACAACCTAAATGGGCAGCTTTTCTTTGACGAATAAATAGTTATTCGTACGTACGTACTATATCCCTATTGTGACGTTAAGCACACATAACTACTTACCTTGTATCCTAGGGTTGATCAGGTCCTAATACTAGGTTATAGCCACGTGAATAAGCGGAAAGGGTGATCCGTAAATTAAACTTCTAAGCCGTCAAGGTTTCAACATAACAATAACATAAGTTTCAGGTAAAGTATTCAACACATAATAAACATTTGCAACGGAGAGATAAGCATGCAAGATGAAAGTAACTTAAAATAACAAGATAACTTCATTAAATTAAGGAAAGCGTTCACCGTTTACAGACAAGATCTGGACCATTACAAGTGCTGACATCCTCTAGACCGCTCCTATTACAATCTTCGGCGTTCACCTCCAGGTACTTAATTTCCCGCTCGGAGGTGAGAAGGCCTTGAAAGCTCTAGTGAGAGAAAGTGTATTGTAGTGAGAGAGTGAGGAGAGGTGTGTTGAAAATGGATGACAAAGAACCCTTTAAATAGAAGTGAAAATGGCCTGCAAACGGCTGGCAGGCCGTTTGGCAAGCCGTTTGGCAGGCTGTTTGGTGAGGCCGTTTGCCAGGCCAGCCCATTTACCATGCCCGTTTGATTTGGGCGTGTGGCAGGCTGTTTTCCATACTGGCAAGCCGTTTGTCTTGCCGATTTGCTGGATTGTAACTTGATTTCTTGTCTTTTACCATTTTCGCTTTAGAATCTTCGTTTTAGGTCCGATTCTCTTGATTCTTTTTGCATCGTCTTCGTAATTACTTTATCTACAAATTTAATCGAAAAAGTGATTATTTTGCCGATAAAGTTTTGAACTTTATGCTTTTGGGACTCAATATCGGGGGTAAAAACGTGACTTTTAGCCGATATCAGCTACAAAATCGACTATTTTAGTAACAAAATGCACGAATCGATAATAACATAACATAATTGATTAAGTAGAAAGTGGGACTGAACTGAACATTACCTGATTTGATAGACGTTGGGGTTAAACTTTAAACCATATTCTTGAAGCATTCGTGGTCGTCCAATTAGTGTTTATGCGAATTTGCAAGAATCCACATGATCATATTATATATACTGAGAATAATGAATACAAACAAATATAGATGATCAAAATGAGATCAAACATAGAAATATATCAACGTATAGTCCAAATAGTGCAGTACCAACAAAATTATTGTTCTTAACCCATACAGAAAGTAGTCAACACTTTTATTGATATTATACACCAATCTATGTGCAACTCAGAATAAATGACAAAAATCAATAGGTTATCATAAAACATGTTCATTAACATACTAAGCAATCTAAATATCTAAATATAAAAATAATAACATAACATAACAATAATTAAACTGTAAGACCCAAATCATCATTGTACAGCAGTGTAAATATGGTACATAGAGTGTGGGTATTGTTGTATAATTAAACAGAAGTCAGAAACTGTCCAGCACCTTGTGCGCTCCGCACACACCTAAGGGAGCGCGTCGCGCACCCTTTACTGTAGCCGGATTCTGTTTAATTTATTGAGATATTTTGAAGGGCTCTTTGGTAATTTCACTTGTGGACGAGTTTAAGGCCAGTAGATCAGATATTGGGGTAGCATTCACTCCAATTCCAACAACATTATCCTTTCCACTTCAATTTTAGAGAGAGAGTGAGATTCTTGTATGAGAAAGCTCAAGCAAAGGAAGGAGGAGCTAGTTTTAGGTCTTAGCTCGAGTTCTAAAGTTGTTCATCTCCTCTCTAGCTACATTTTGGTTGTAGTGGTATGTTCTAACTTTGATTTCCTTACTTTGATTTTGTGTAAGGGTTAGGGTTTGGGAAAATGAAGAACATAAAACCCATATTTGGAGACTTTGGGTGTTCTTGGGTAAGATTGAGTCAAGAGGACTCAAAGTTGACTAACCTAGGGTTTTGAAATGATAAATGTGTTTATGTGTCTTAATTGGTTAGTTAATTACTAGCACACCAAGTTATTTAGCAAATGGGTGTTGTTTGGGTTTGAAGATGACTCAAAATGGGTGTGTTGGTTTTAAAATGGTCAAAATGTTAATGATTGACCTAGTTGGGAAATATGGGTATGAAATACCCTTATTGTGTATTAGTTAGTGTTGTTGGACCTTAATCACTAGCTTTTAGTGGTTTATGATGGTCTTGACCTTAAATGGACGGTTTTGGTGTAAATAGGGCATTTAATAAAATTAAGTCATTAAGTGCACATAAGTAAGTTGTTGGTATTAAGTCCAACTAGTTCGTGTATTGATTTAGTACTTATTATATTAGGTACGTTGCCTTGAAGCTTGCGGAAGTATAAAATCCTCACCGAATTGTTAAGGTGAGTGGAATAATTATATACGTAGGTATATAATGTATTTATTTGTGTAGCGTGAGATGTAAAGTGTTGATGTGCTAAGACACCACGTTCACGTGACGAGTGAAGTGTCGATGTGCTAAGACACCACTCCATGAAAGGTAATGAGTGAAGTGTCGATGTGTTAAGACACCACTCGAGGGGAAGTATCGACGTGTTAAGATGCCACCTCAAGTAATATGAAGAGTGAAGTGTCGATGTTTTAAGACACCACTCGGGATGAAGTATCGACGTGTTAAGATGCCACCTGTGGGATTAGTGTACAACGTGTTAAGTACTCTAATGGTTGTTATGAACACCGATGGAAAATTCGAGTATCATTCCTTGTACGATTGGTTAACCATGTTTATGGTGTTGTAGCATAAGCATATTATATTGTACAAATTGTATATATGCTATTGTATTGCTAGCTTGTGGTATTGGAGGTTAATAGCTTGTATTTTGAGACGATAAGCTAATTGTGTAGCTAGCATGTATGCGGTATGTGTGTAAGTGTTTGCAAGTAGGTATATTATATATGTACGTGTATAATCATTGCATTCACTAACCTTTGCTTACCCTCTTGTTGTTTACCTTTTTATAGACTCCGGCGTGGACAAGGGTAAGGGCATTCGATCAGATTAGAGATCCCGCTTTGTTTGTTAGGGGACGCTTTTGGATGTATTAGCTTTCGAAGTTTGACCGAGAATTGGGTAGTTTAACCCCCAAACATTATGCTCTAGTGTCGTTTGGAATTTAAACTAATTCGGTTGAAACTTATACTTTTGTACGAAACTCGTATTACGGCATATGTGGGCCCAGTTTCGTAAAACTTATTTTATTATTGAATTGTGTGAGTTTTAACTATTATATCATGTTGTGAAAAGCGTTTCGTCTAAATATGTCGAGAAGTGGGAGATCTTTATTTGAAAATTGACGAAACCGGACAGAACTGAATTGGGCCTGTGCGCGCCGCGCACCCTGAGGTGGTGCGCGCCGCGCACTCTTCTGAAATAAAAAAAAATTTATTTCGCGTATTCGGTTGGTTATTGGTTTGGGTTGTTACAAGTGGTATCAGAGCATGGTCTAAGGGATTTAGGCGACTTGAGATAGGTGCTTAGACTTAGACTTTAATGTGTATGCGTTTAATGCGGGACTTGTAGGAGACGGGTCAGACCGGGAGTTGATTAGTGCTTAGGTTTATGTGAACTAACCTTGCGCTAATTGTTTTGTGTTGTGTTAGCAATCATCAAGCGAGATAGACGTTGTACAAGCAAGTTAATGCGATGTGCTCGCGTAACAATGATTAGCTACCATTGTTACGGGTTCAAATCGTGTCAAACAAGCGATGTACGATGATTGTTGTGCAAGATGGGGTAGTGTGGTGTATATGTATATACATATGTGTTAAGTCCTTTCGTTTCGTTGTTTAATCTTTTTCATTTTATAAAATGAAGATGAGAAATGGACCCGAAAATGATAATGGAGGTACGAGCGAGGACTCCGAGTTTACGGCCAAAGTTGAGGCTATCTTTAAACGACAAAAGGCGGAGTTTCTTGAAGATGTTAAGAAGATGTTCCAAGATACGATTGACGAGCAACTAGTCAATGTGGTAAAGGAGCAAGTTAAGGTCGTTCTTCACGAAGATAATGTGGGAAGACGGAACTTTTTCTATAAGAATTTCAAGGATTCTCAACCTCCCACCTTTGAAGGTGAACGAGACCCTCTCAAGAGTGCCCGTTGGATCTTCGATATGGAGGGGGCCTTCCGTACTTGTGAATGTCCTCTCGATAAGAAGACAAGGTGCGGGTGTAGTATGTTGAGGGGCGATGCTAAGTTGTGGTGGGACGCGAAGATCCAAGTTTATGGTGAAGAACAATACATGGAATTCACTTGGGATGAATTCAAGGTGGAATTTTTTGATGAGCACCGAACTTCGGCCGATCTTACAAGGCTTAAGAACAAGTTGCGTTCCTTGAGGCAAGGGTCGATGGATTTGAACACTCTCAAATCCGTGTTTTTGTCCAAGACTCAATTTTGCCCGGAGTATGTCGGGAATGATAAAATGTTGAAGGAAGACTTCTATCGAATCTTAAATGATAGTTATCAAGAGAAGATAAGTGTGAATGTGGTGAAAAGCTTTGATGAGTTGTTCAATATGGTCAAAGGTTTTGAGGCGCCCGTGTTGAGGAAAAGTGGCTTTACTTTTGGCAAGAGAAAGATAGAAGGTTTGAGCCATTCGAACTTTCCAAACAAAAAGAACAAGAAGGGTTCCGAGAGTGTTCGTAGTGTGAAGAAAGGTGCTTCCGAAGATTTTTCTTATGCGTGCTACAATTGTGGACAAAAGGGCCATATGGCACGTGAATGTCCGAAACCATCATCTACAACCAAGCTTACTTGTTTTAATTGTGGTAAAGAATGGCACAAGAGGCCGGAGTGTCCCGATTTGTGCAACGATAATGTTAAACAGCTAGAGAAGGCGGCGGGTACGGCTAGGGGTCGTAATTATTTGATGACCAATGAGGAAGCCAAGCAATCTAACGAAGTTGTCTCAGGTACTTTCATGGTTAATTCTAATACGGCAAGGATACACTTTGATAGTGGTGCTAACTTGTTGTTTGTGTCACCAAAATTTGTGCCTAAACTTAATAAACCATTAGCTAAGTTATGTCGTTTGGTAGAAGTTGAAATACAGGATGGCAAGACGGTGCTAGTGGTTGATGTGTGTAAAAATTGTAATGTTGTGTTTGGTGCCGAAAACTTTAAAATTGATCTCATCCCGATGACTTTGGGTGATTTTGATATCGTGGTTGGTATGGATTGGCTCGATCATAATAGAGCCGATATTGCATGCCATGAAAAATCTATTCGCGTGAAAACCCCAAGTGGGGGAGAGTTAATTATTCATGGCGATAAGCGAAGAAGACTTGTGCCTATATGCACTTTTGCACGGACACGTCATTTCCTTGGTAGTGGTGGCATGGCTTTTCTTGCCCATGTTGTTGATACTCGTGGTGAGCCACCACCCATTCGTGAAATTCCGGTGGTTAATGAATTTGAAGACGTTTTTCCGGATGAGTTATCTTGTATTCCGGCGGAAAGACAAGTTGAATTTCGCATTGAGTTGGTTCCGGGGGCCACCCCCATTGCTAAAACTCCTTATCGTTTAGTACCGACGGAAATGCAAGAGTTGTTAAATCAAACCCAAGAGTTACTTGAGAAGGGTTTTATTCGACCGAGTTCTTCACCATGGGGCGCTCCGGTTTTATTCGTGAAGAAGAAGGATGGTAGTATGCGGATGTGCATCGATTATCGGGAGTTGAACAAAGTGACGATCAAGAATCTTTATCCATTGCCTAGGATTGACGATTTATTTGACCAACTCCAAGGTGCAACGTATTTCTCTAAAATCGACCTACGGTCCGGCTATCACCAAATGCGGGTCCGTGAGGAAGATATTGAGAAAACGGCTTTTCGAACGCGTTATGGGCATTTTGAGTTTGTGGTAATGCCTTTTGGTCTTACGAATGCACCGGCGGCATTCATGGATCTTATGAACTGAGTGTGCCAACCTATGTTGGATAAGTCGGTAATTGTGTTCATTGACGACATACTTGTCTATTCGAAGAGTATGAAGGAACATGAACATCATTTGCGGAGTGTGTTAAAGACGTTGCGGAAGGAGAAGTGGTATGCTAAATTCTCCAAATGTGAATTTTGGCTAAGGGAAGTTCAATTCCTTGACCACATTGTGAACAAAGATGGTATCCAAGTAGATCCGGGAAAGATAGAGACGGTGAAGAGTTGGGGACGACCGACTACGCCTACGGAAATCCGAAGTTTTCTCGGATTGGCCGGTTATTATCGTCGGTTTATCCAAGACTTTTCTAAGATCGCTTCTTCATTGACAAAATTGATGAGGAAGAACGCAAGATTTAATTGGGAAAACGAGCAAGAAATTGCTTTTCAATTGTTAAAAGAGAAATTGTGTCAAGCTCCGGTGTTAGTGTTGCCGGAAGGTGTGGAAGACATGACGGTTTATTGTGATGCTTCTCTAAATGGGCTCGGGTGTGTTCTAATGCAAAGGGGTAAAGTCATCGCTTATGCCTCTCGACAATTAAAGGAACACGAAACGAGATATCCGACTCACGATCTTGAGTTGGCGGCGGTTGTTCATGCGTTGAAAATTTGGCGCCACTACTTGTATGGTGTCAAGAGTACGATTTATTCGGATCATAAGAGTTTGAAACATCTCTTTAACCAACAAGATTTGAATTATCGCCAACGTAGGTGGATGGATGTGGTAAAAGATTATGATTATGAAATACTTTATTATCTGGGCAAGGCGAATGTGTCGTGGATGCATTAAGTCGAAAGAGTCATCACCCGGCGTTATGATTGGGATTGTTACGTATGATTATTACTAACGATTTTCTTGAAAAACTTGGTGTGATTCAAATTGAAGCTTACGATCACAACAAACACGAAGAACGAATTATGTGGCAATCGGAGTTTATTACTTCAGGCCCGCTTGGTTTGTTGTCCTTTCAAGGAAGAGTGTGGGTGCCTAAGATGGGATATTATCGACGAGTGCTACTTGACGAAGCACACAAGTCAAAGTATTCTATTCATCCGGGCGCGATGAAAATGTATCTTGATTTGAGGAAGGAGTATTGGTGGCCGGGCATGAAACGTGATGTTGTTAAGTATGTTGAGCAATGCGTCACGTGTTTGCAAGTTAAAGCCGAACACCAAAAGCCGTATGGTAAGTTACAACCGTTAGAAATCATGAAGTGGAAATGGGAGCACATTACCATGGATTTCATCACAAAGTTACCTAAAATGGAGAGAACCCAATTTGATTCGATTTGGGTGATAGTTGATCGATTGACGAAAAGTGCTTTGTTTCTTCCCATTCGGGAAGCGATATCGTCGGAGACCTTGGCTAAGTTATTTATCAAGGAGGTGATATCGAGGCATGAAGTTCCTATATGTATTATTTCGGATCGAGATACCCGTTTTACATCTCGATTTTGGGAAAAGTTTCATGAAGATATGGGTACACAATTGAAATTGAGCACGGCGTATCATCCTCAAACGGACGGTCAAACCGAACGTACGAACCAAACATTGGAGAATATGTTACGAGCATGTATTATTGATTTCGGTGGTAGTTGGGATGAGCCCTTACCTTTAGTGGAATTCTCGTACAATAATAGTTATCATACTAGTATCGGGATGCCACCTTACGAGATGCTTTATGGGCGGAGGTGTCGAACTCTGATTTGTTGGGGCGAAGTGGGTCAAAGAGAAATAGGGAGTACCGATTTGGTTTTAGAGACGAATAGCAAGATTGATATGATTCGAACTCATTTGAAAAAGGCCCAAGATAGACAAAAATCTTATGCCAATAAGCGAAGACGACAAATTGAGTTCCAAGAAGGTGACATGGTGATGCTTAAAGTTTCGCCATGGAAAGGTGTTATTCGGTTTCAAAAACGGGGAAAGTTAGCTCCTCGGTTTATTGGTCATTTTAAAATTTTAGCTCATTTTGGTGAAGTTGCGTATCGTTTGGAATTACCCGAAGAGCTTGCGGGGATCCATAATACATTTCATGTTTCCCATCTCCGTAAGTGTCTTGCGGATGATTCATCTTGGGTGCCATTAGACGAGATCGAGCAAAACAATAAGTTAGAGTATATTGAGGAGCCGATTGCTATACTCGATGAGAAAGTCAAAAGGTTGAGAAATAAAGAGGTGAGAACTTTTAAAGTTCAATGGCGTCGGAGTAAAGGTTACGAGTTTACTTAGGAGCCCGAAGAGTTCGTGTTAATTTATCTTCCCTCTTGTCATGCGGCTTGGATCGCAAGGACGCGTTCCGATTTAAGTGGGGGAGAGTTGTAAGACCCAAATCATCATTGTACAGCAGTGTAAATATGGTACATAGAGTGTGGGTATTGTTGTATAATTAAACAGAAGTCGGAAACTGTCCAGCACCTTGTGGGCGCCGCGCACACCTAAGGGAGCGCACCGCGCACCCTTTACTGTAGTCGGATTCTGTTTCATTTATTGAGATATTTTGAAGGGCTCTTTGGTAATTTCACTTATGGACAAGTTTAAGGCCAGTAGATCAGATATTGGGGTAGCATTCACTCTAATTCCAACAACCTTATCCTTTCCACTTCAATTTTAGAGAGAGAGTGAGATTCTTGCGTGAGAAAGCTCAAGCAAAGGAAGGAGGAGATAGTTTTGGGTCTTAGCTCGAGTTCTAAAGTTGTTCATCTCCTCTCTAGCTACGTTTTGGTTGTAGTGGTATGTTCTAACTTTAATTTCCTTACTTTGATTTTGTGTAAGGGTTAGGGTTTGGGCAAATGAAGAATATCAAACCCATATTTGGTGACTTTGGGTGTTCTTGGGTAAGATTGATTCAAGAGGGCTCAAAGTTGACTAACCTAGGGTTTTGAAATGATAAATGTGTTTATGTGTCTTAATTGGTTAGTTAATTACTAGCAAACCTAGTTATTTAGCATATGGGTGTTGTTTGGGTTTGATGATGACTCAAAATGGGTGTGTTGGTTTTAAAATGGTCAAAATGTTAATGATTGACCTAGTTGGGAAATATGGGTATGAAATACCCTTATTGTGTATTAGTTAGTGTTGTTGGACCTTAATCACTAGCTTTTAGTGGTTTATGATGGTCTTGACCTTAAATGGACGGTTTTGGTGTAAATGGGGCATTTATTAATATTAAGTCATTAAGTGGACATAAGTAAATTGTTGGTATTAAGTCCAACTAGTTCGTGTGTTGATTTAGTACTTATTATATTAGGTACGTTGCCTTGAAGCTTTCGGAAGTATAAAACCGTCACCGAATCGTTAAGGTGAGTGGAATAATTATATACGTAGGTATATAATGTATTTATTTGTGTAGCATGAGATGTGAAGTGTCGATGTGCTAAGACACCACGTTCACGTGACGAGTGAAGTGTCGATGTGCTAAGACACCACTCCATGAAAGGTAATGAGTGAAGTTTCGATGTGTTAAGACACCACTCGAGGTAAAGTATCGATGTGTTAAGATGCCACCTCAAGTAATATTGTGATGCCCCGTACAAAACCATCGTGTACGAATCATCAACAACAGGATCATTACAAGGTTAAGTACTATATGCTGTAATTAAAGAAGTTGCATTCACGATAAAAAGGTGATGTCATAACCGACAACAAATGTTTTACATTTCAAAAGCCTGCTTCACTAAGTAGAAGCAAATAAATAAGTGTACGTGACCCCAAAGGTCGTTACATAACATAGTTTCAAAAGTAAATAAGTTTGAATGCAAGATAAGTAGTCATGCGATAACAACTCTAAGCAGCGGGTTCTACAGCACGACAAGTAAGACAGCGGAAGCAACCTCAAGCACCTGAGAAATACATGCTTAAAAACGTCAACACAACGGTTGGTGAGCTATAGTTTAAGTATAACAGTATGTAAGGTAGGCCACGAGATTTCAGTGCTACAAAGAGCGTTTCAAAACAGTATGATAAAGTATATGTTAACCGTGGGCACTTGGTAACTAACTTAACGTTTAAAATACCCCCTGAATGTACACTTGGCGAGTGCGTATGTTTACGAAGTATTAAACACTCGTTGACTGCTAGCGCGACTAGCCCGAGTGGGGATGTCAAACCCTATGGATCCATATCTAAGATTCGCGTTCACCGGTTCATAAACCAATGATTAAACGTTACCGAGCTAAAGGGAATGTTTCTGCCGTTATATAACCCACACATATATAATTTTAAGTACTCGTGCCTAGTATGTAAAACATAAAATCTGCATGTATTCTCAGTTCCCAAAATAAGTTAAAGTAAAAAGGGAATGCTATAACTCACAATGATATGTAGCGGTAAAGTAGTAGTCGGGAAAGGTGTGCAAGTAAATGGTCCGAAGTCCTCAACCTAAGTCAAATAGTACTAAGTCAGTAAATCGTCTTAATAGGTTTAAAAGTATGTAATTAAGGTCTTAAGGGTCATCATCATTCATCATCAAACAAAAGGCGTAAAGTAAGTTTCGTTTATGAAAGCAGTTTTCAACAAAGTCTGACTTCAGTCAGTCACCACGGCCCCTACCCTTACTGAACTAAGGTGAGACCAGTGGCCATGGCTCCGTCTATGAGTCCCTTAAGTGTGGTAAAATTTACAGAAGCAAACTCGTCTTGGTTTGACCGTGGCGACGGTCTAAGTGCGAGTAGGTCAGAAATTTCTGCACAACGTTAAAGGACATAGTGACGATCGGAGGGCCATAAATCCTAAACCGTAACTCGGATTAAGACGAGTCCTATATGAAAAGTTATCTACACGAACTGAGCTATCTGAAAATCAAGGTTACAGTAGCCCAGGTGTACTGGTCTGTTACAGAAACGAGAAAAACAGAAACTGTACACAGAAAACAGAAAAGTAAATGGACATAGTGACGCTCGGAGGGCCGTAGACTCTAAACCGTAACTCGGATTAAGATGAGTCCTATATGAAAAGTTATCTACTCGAAAAGTTCTATCTAAAAATCAAGGTTAGAACAGCCCAGGTCTACTGGTCTGTTCCAGAATCATCAGGTCAGTAGGTTTTGGACAGAACAGTGAGTTTAAAAGGGTTCCGGTGGTCTTGGTGCTTGATGTTCATCATGGTTCTCATCCTTGATGCATATAGCTTCAAGTGTACAACTCATTGATGTATCTACATCATCTTAACCAAGTCTTGACCATCATAACCCTAGTGCAAGTCTAAGACATGAAGCACAACTCACTTAAGAGTTGTATGAAGTTTGATGAACCAAAGTTACATCAAAGTCTTAGATCTAACACATACATGAACTATAAACTTGAAAGTTAACTAACTAATCAAGATCATAAGTAGTAGAACATAGTTCTTAGTTTGATCTTGAAGATCCAAGACTCAAAAGTCTAGATCCAAAGTTATATTTAAAGGAAACTTGTTTGTGTGTTCTTGAACTTCCAAGGTTAACTTAATTTGTTCAAGAGATATGAGATCAAGACTAACTTGTAGTACTTGACCATATAAACTAACTACATGAAATTAAAGTGCATAAATTGAAGAAGTAAACTTAGATAAACAAGAAAAGGTTCATGGTTGTTCATACTTTAAAGATTCAAACCAAAGTTTGATCTTTAGAAAGTAAACTTTAAAGTTTACTTCATGAGCTTCAAGTATGGGTTTATCAACACATGAACATAAAGCTTTTAAAAAAAATAACAAATGTAGAACATAACTTGAAAGTAAATGTTCTTGTTGTTCTTGTTTTAACAAGATAAAATGAAGAATCAAACTAACAAGTTTGATTCTTGAAAGCTAGTAAGTAAGTAACAACAACAAAGTAAGCAAACTACAAGTAACAAAAGATGAATCAAACAAAGAATGATGATGATTACACATGTATGAATTTGGTTTTAAGAAGAAAAGAAGAAGAGAAAAAGTCTTCAAGATTACTTACAAGAAATAGAGAAAAGAGAGAAAAGAGAGGAAAAAGAGTTGCAAGTATGTGTGTGTTTGAATGGGAGGGAATACAAGTGAAGTAGTATTGCATAAAATGAAACAAAAAGGCACTCCCAAGGCCTCAAGAATTCAGCCAGCTGCAGCTCACAAAGGGGGAGGGTTTTGTTTGGTGGTCTCTAGCATGTAAAGCTTCAAAAGTTGGATAAAATGGGTGTTTGCATGGGAATGAACAAGTAACTTGATTCTTTACTAAGTTAACTAACTAGTTAAGGTTCAAGTAATACTTACACTTTGAAAGAGTGGGCTAAAGGGTCCATTAATAATGTAGGGTGGGCTTACAAGTCTTAATTCATGAGTCCATTAACTAATCAAAGCCCAAGTTCAAATAAATCACAAGTTAAACCGATTAAAGCCCAAGTAACTAACTAATAGCCTTAGTTAATTAAAATGATCAATAAATTTAATCATGAATGTAAATAATATCTAAAAATATTATTCGTGAAAGTTCCGGGTGTCACAAAGACGTTTCGGGCAATTAAAGTCATGTTCGGGCAATCATGGCAACATGTAAATGTAATAACGTACATTCGTTTAAACACGCGTATTAATAATAGTAATTATTAATAAATAAATGTTGAAAATTACAGGGTCGTTACATTACCCACCTGTTAAAGAAAATTTCGTCCCGAAATTTAAGCTGAGGTAGATGGAGGAGTCGGGAAAAGGTGAGGATATTTTTGCATCATTTGATCCTCTCGTTCCCAAGTAAACTCAGGTCCTCGTTTGGCATTCCATCGTACCCGTACACTCGGAATCTTGTTGCGTTTCAAAGTTTTGATCTCACGATCCATAATTTCAACAGGTTCCTCCACAAAGTGGAGTTTGTCGTCAATAGTAAGTTCTTCCAATGGTATGATAAGTTCGGGTGCAGCAAGACACTTCTTCAAGTTCGATACATGGAAGGTAGGATGAACTGAGCTCAATTGTGCTGGTAGATCCAAACGGTATGCAACCGGTCCAACACGTTCCAAGATCTCAAAAGGACCAATGTATCGTGGGTTTAACTTTCCACGTTTTCCAAAGCGAATCACACCCTTCCAAGGTGCAACCTTCAACATTTCACGGTCACCAATGTTGAATTCAAAGTCCTTACGTTTAAGATCGGCATAACTCTTTTGGCGATCACGGGCAGTCTTAAGTCTAGCTTGAATCTGAGCAATCTTCTCCGTCGTTTCGTGGACTACCTCGGGTCCGGTGATTTGCTTTTCGCCTACTTCGGCCCAACAAATAGGAGATAGGCACTTACGGCCATACAATGCTTCAAAAGGTGTAACATTAATGCTAGAGTGATAACTGTTGTTGTACGAGAATTCGGCGAGTGGCAAATGTCTTTCCCAGGCCTTTCTAAAATCAATGACACATGCACGCAACATGTCCTCCAAGGTCTGGATCGTTCGTTCACTTTACCCGTCAGTCTGGGGATGATAAGCAGTGCTCATGTCGAGACGAGTTCCCATGGCTTCTTGCAAAGAACGCCAAAATCTAGAAGCAAAATGGGGATCGCGATCGGAGATGATCGATAAAGGTACACCATGACGAGATACAACCTCTTTGATGTACAGTTGAGCAAGTCTTTCCATTGTATCAGTTTCCTTCATCGCTAAGAAGTGTGCAGATTTGGTAAGGCGGTCAACAATAACCCAAATAGTATCGCATCCGCCCACCGTCTTCGGCAGCTTGGTAATGAAATCCATTGTGATCCTTTCCCACTTCCATTGTGGGATTTCCGGCTGTTGAAGTAACCCAGAAGGTCTCTGATGTTCGGCCTTAACTTTCGAACAAGTCAAACACTTCCCAACATAAGTTGCAACGTCCTTCTTAAGATTCGGCCACCAATATTGTTCTTTGAGGTCGTGGTACATCTTGCCCGCACCGGGGTGAATCGAATATCTCGATTTGTGTGCTTCATCAAGTATCAGGTTCCGTAGATCTCCATAAAGAGGTACCCAAATTCTTCTGGCATAACATCGGAGTCCAGACTCCCTAACCTCGAATCGAGAGACAAGTATGTTCAAATGTTCGTGAGATATGTTCTCCTCCTTGAGAGCCTCAACTTGGGCTACTCTGATCTGGTTGTTGAGGTTTAAAATGGATGGTGATGTTCAGAGCCCTAACACGAAGAGGTGCCGTCCTCTCCTTTCGGCTTAAAGCGTCAGCTACAACATTGGCCTTGCCAGGGTGATAACGGAGTTCACAATCGTAGTCGTTGAGTGTCTCGATCCATCGACGTTGTCTCATATTCAGTTGCTTTTGATCGAAGATGTGCTGGAGACTCTTGTGATCGGTGAAGATAGTGCTCTTAGTTCCATACAAATAATGTCTCCACAATTTGAGCGCAAAGACAACGGCTCCAAGTTCAAGATCATGTGTAGTGTAGTTCCGCTCGTGAATCTTCAATTGGTGGGAGGCATAGGCAATAACCTTTGATCGTTGCATCAGTACACAACCAAAACCACTCTTCGATGCATCACAATAAACAACAAAGTCGTCACTGCCTTCAGGAAGTGATAGGATAGGTGCGGAGGTTAACTTCTTCTTCAAAGTTTGGAATGCTGATTCGTGTGCGGGTTCCCAAATGAACTTCTTGCCCTTGTGAGTCAGCGCGGTCAAAGGACGCGCAATCAGAGAAAATCCTTCGATGAATCTTCGATAGTAACCGGCGAGACCTAGGAATTGGCGAATATGCGTCGGAGTAGTGGGGGTCTCCCACTTGCTGATGGCTTCAATCTTGGCGGGATCAACTTTGATACCCTGGTCGCTCACAACATGACCCAAAAACTGTACTTCCTTCAACCAAAATTCGCACTTGGAGAATTTGGCGTAAAGTTTCTCTTGTCTTAAGAGTTCAAGCACTAATCGGAGGTGTTGCTCATGTTCTTCTTCACTCTTAGAGTAGATGAGGATATCATCTATGAAGACGATAACAAACTTGTCCAAGTAAGGCTTGCAGACACGATTCATGAGGTCCATGAACATGGCAGGTGCATTTGTCAAACCGAATGGCATCACGAGGAACTCATAATGACCATAACGGGTTCTAAATGCTGTCTTCATCACGTCACTTTCCTTCACCCTCAACTGGTGATAGCCGGATCGCAAATCGATCTTTGAATAAACGCTCGATCCTTGTAGTTGATCAAAAAGATCATCAATTCGCGGAAGAGGATACCGATTCTTGATTGTCAATTTGTTGAGCTCACGGTAGTCGATACACATACGAAAGGATCCATCCTTCTTTTTCACAAACAGAACAGGTGCGCCCCAAGGCGAGAAACTTGGTTGGATAAACCCTCGATCTAACAGCTCTTGTAGTTGACTCTGTAATTCTTGCATCTCGGAAGGTGCGAGTCTATAAGGTGCGCGAGCTACAGGTGCAGCTCCTGGCACTAAATCAATCTGAAATTCTACGGCTCTCGGCGGTGGTAATCCAGGCAATTCCTCTGGAAAGACATCGGAAAATTCGTTCACAATTCGAACGTCGTTCACGCTCTTCACCTCAGTTTCTACCGCTTTCACATGTGCTAGGACAGCAAAGCGTCCCTTCTTCATAATCTTTTGTGCTTTCGCGCAACTAATGAGGTTCAACTTCGAGGTACATCTCTCTCCATAGATAACTAGTGGTTCGCCATCTCCTTGTGGTATGCGAAGTGCTTTATCTCCACAAATAACATCGGCCTTTATCTTGCTCAACCAATCCATACCGACGATCACGTCAAAACTTCCCAGTTTGATAGGTATCAAATCAATTTCGAAATCTGCACTAGCTATGTTGATAATAGCTCCACGACTAATATGGTCAACCTTTTCAAGTTTTCCATTGGCGACCTCGACAAGCATACTTTCTTTTAACCGGACTAATGACCAATTAATCTTATCGCAAAAATGTCTACATACATAACTTCTATCCGCACCAGTATCAAACAAGACAGAAGCTAAAAGATTGTTGATTTTGAATATACCTGTCACCAAGTCGGGGTTATCGCGTGCATCCCTTGCATTAACATTAAAAGCTCTAGCACGCGGTGGTCCGCCATCCTTTCGTTTGTTCGGGCACTCGTTTCTGAAATGGCCCGTCTGCCCGCATTCGTAACACTTTTTCGGCCCGTTGGTGTTCGGCCTCCCTGTCATCGTGGTAGTCTTACAGTCTCTACCGATGTGCCCGCTCTTCTTGCACTTCTCACAAACATCATTACAATATCCGGTGTGGTGCTTGTAGCACCTCTTGCATTGTGGTAGCGTGCCCTTGTAGTTCGGGTTGGAGTTGTTGTTGTTGGGGTTGGGGTTGTTGTTGTTTTGCCTGAACCCTTCATGTCGCTTCGCCGGGTTTTGATCATAGTTTCTACCCCTGTTGTTGTTATTGTTGTTGTTGTGGTTGTTGTGGTTGTTGTCCCATTTCCTCTTTTCACTACTACCGGCTTCAACTTAGCCTTCTCCGGCTCATCAATAAGGATCTGATTCATGAGAGTATGCGCCATGCGCATTGCTTCGGGAACATTCGGTGGTTTGGATGAGGTGACATTTCCTTTGATGGACTTAGGAAGTCCCGAGAAGTATTTCTCCATGCGCTTGAATTCGGGGGTGACCATGGTCGGACACATTAATGCTAACTCCAAAAACCTACGATTATAACTGTTAAGGTCGTTCCCTACGGCCTTCAACTGCATGAATTCAATTTCCATCTTCTGAATTTCGGTTCTTGGACAATACTCATCAATCATAGCACACTTAAACTCTTCCCAAGGCGTAGCATACGCCTCATCAATCCCTTTTGCTTGAGCTAACGTGTTCCACCACGTTAGCGCGCCGTCAGATAGCGTGCAAGATGTAAACTTGGTCTTATTATCCTTCGAACAGTTGCTAACTCGGAATACTGATTCAAGTTTCTCGAACCATCTGGTGAGACCAACTGGTCCCTCGGTGCCGCTGAAGTTATGCGGTTTGCAGCTCTGGAATTCCTTGTATGTACACCCATTTCGAACGGGTGGGATAACTGGTGGTGGTGGCGGTGGAGCTTGGAGATTTCTTTCTGCTAGGGCTGCAGCGACCCGTTCGTTGATCATGTCCTCAATCTGGGTGGCGGTAGGTGTGGTTCTTCCGTTAGCCATGGTATTCTAAACAAAAATTTTGACCCAAGTCAAAATCCAGCATGCAAGTAGTAATAATACAGTATATAGTGACCAATCATGGAATCAAAACATCACATGTTATTAAATAATGCATCTAGGTACAAATACTACAGAATCATCGTACAGCAATGTAAATAGAACATCGTGCAAGAATTAAATAACGCAAAGTTCCATTCATTAATAATAATAAGTTTCATACATCTGAATAAGTTCGTACAATACATATGAAATACATGAAACTATAACTAGATTACATCATGAAATCTAAATACAAAGCCCTACGGTGAAGGTGGGTGAACTGCTCCTCGAGCCAACTGCTCCTCGAGCTCAGTGACTCGAGCTCGGAGAGTCTCAACCTCCCTCATCAGTTCCTCGTTAGAGGGAGCTGGTGGGGCAGGCGGGGCAGGTGGGGCGGGTGGTGCGGGTGGTGCCGGTGGTGCTGATGTAGATGGTCCGGCTCCGGAGGTAGACGGTACGTCCCTAGATGTAAGTGGTCCATATCTAAATCTAGGTGGTACGGTTCCAGGAATAGTCAATACGTAACGGGGAACCTTACGTATCTGTGGGTCGGCAGGGTATGGCACAACTCGTTTACGAGCAGTAACCCTACGACGATGGCCAAAAGCATCAGTAAAAGCACGACCTCTATTCACCCCTGGAATGACGGTGCCGTCGAAACGGTACCTCTTCTTCGGCGGGGTGGAGGGTGCCTGAATAGGTCTATCAGCAGGATCCTCATCATCGCTAGAGTCATCTGATGATGAAGAATCGGCGGATGATGAGTCATCCGAATCGTGTGGTGGTGATACTGGTGGCTGAGCTGGTAATCCGAAGCGTCCGAAGGCGTCCAACATCTGTCGGTGTCTGCCTGGTGGAATCACGACTAAACGTCCGTCGGGAGTGCGTCGGCAAGGCGTGCACATGTGGTTACGAAATGGCCCTTCCCCGAACTCCGCGGGGATCTCAATACCACCAATGCGGGGCTGTGACCTCGGGGGTCCGGGAGCAGACACTGGGGCAGGTGCACTAGTACCAGCTCCGGAAGTAGAAGCGCCGGGATCACTAGTGGGTGTCGGGGCCGGTGTATCGGCAGTAGCAACAGCAGGTGTAGCAGTAGGTAGGGCGACGGGGTCTGAGTCTGTACTGCCCGAAATGCCAGCAGGTGGAACATCCGACATCTGAACAAGGAAAAATAAATTTTCCATGTCAGTATGTCATAAAGCAAGCAAATAATAGGCCAACAGTTTAAATCATGTATAACAATAAGTAGCATGGCAATATCAGTAATCGTACGAAACTAGCATGCAATCGAAAGTAAGTAATAGCATGCAGTAGTGAACTCACGTAGTAGCATACGGCATATAGCAGTAACAGTAAGCAGCAGCATGCAGTAAGTTCAGCGGAAACAAGTAAACTAGCAAGTTGTAGATTAGTCCTATTAGTGAATCCTACTCGGGTCGGTCTTAGACTCACTAATGCAACCTAATTCCCTACAACCAATGATCTGATACCAAATGTGATGCCCCGTACAAAACCATCGTGTACGAATCATCAACAACAGGATCATTACAAGGTTAAGTACTATATGCTGTAATTAAAGAAGTTGCATTCACGATAAAAAGGTGATGTCATAACCGACATCAAATGTTTTACATTTCAAAAGCCTGCTTCACTAAGTAGTAGCAAATAAATAAGTGTACGTGACCCCAAAGGTCGTTACATAACATAGTTTCAAAAGTAAATAAGTTTGAATGCAAGATAAGTAGTCATGCGATAACAACTCTAAGCAGCGGGTTCTACAGCACGACAAGTAAGATAGCGGAAGCAACCTCAAGCACCTGAGAAATACATGCTTAAAAACGTCAACACAACGGTTGGTGAGCTATAGTTTAAGTATAACAGTATGTAAGGTAGGCCACGAGATTTCAGTGCTACAAAGAGCGTTTCAAAACAGTATGATAAAGTATATGTTAACCGTGGGCACTTGGTAACTAACTTAACGTTTAAAATACCCCCTGAATGTACACTTGGCGAGTGCGTATGTTTACGAAGTATTAAACACTCGTTGACTGCTAGTGCGACTAGCCCGAGTGGAGATGTCAAACCCTATGGATCCATATCTAAGATTCGCGTTCACCGGTTCATAAACCAATGATTAAACGTTACCGAGCTAAAGGGAATGTTTCTGCCGTTATATAACCCACACATATATAAGTTTAAGTACTCGTGCCTAGTATATGTAAAACATAAAATCTGCATGTATTCTCAGTTCCCAAAATAAGTTAAAGTAAAAAGGGAATGCTATAACTCACAATGATATGTAGCGGTAAAGTAGTAGTCGGGAAAGGTGTGCAAGTAAATGGTCCGAAGTCCTCAACCTAAGTCAAATAGTACTAAGTCAGTAAATCGTCTTAATAGGTTTAAAAGTATGTAATTAAGGTCTTAAGGGTCATCATCATTCATCATCAAACAAAAGGCGTAAAGTAAGTTTCGTTTATGAAAGCAGTTTTCAACAAAGTCTGACTTCAGTCAGTCACCACGGCCCCTACCCTTACTGAACTAAGATGAGACCAGTGGCCATGGCTCTGTCTATGAGTCCCTTAAGTGTGGTAAAATTTACAGAAGCAAACTCGTCTTGGTTTGACCGTGGCGACGGTCTAAGTGCGAGTAGGTCAGAAATTTCTGCACAACGTTAAAGGACATAGTGACGATCGGAGGGCCATAAATCCTAAACCGTAACTCGGATTAAGACGAGTCCTATATGAAAAGTTATCTACACGAACTGAGCTATCTGAAAATCAAGGTTACAGTAGCCCAGGTGTACTGGTCTGTTACAGAAACCAGAAAAACAGAAACTGTACACAGAAAACAGAAAAGTAAATGGACATAGTGACGCTCGGAGGGCCGTAGACTCTAAACCGTAACTCGGATTAAGATGAGTCCTATATGAAAAGTTATCTACTCGAAAAGTTCTATCTAAAAATCTAGGTTAGAACAGCCCAGGTCCACTGGTCTGTTCCAGAATCATCAGGTCAGTAGGTTTTGGACAGAACAGTGAGTTTAAAAGGGTTCCGGTGGTCTTGGTGCTTGATGTTCATCATGGTTCTCATCCTTGATGCATATAGCTTCAAGTGTACAACTCATTGATGTATCTACATCATCTTAACCAAGTCTTGACCATCATAACCCTAGTGCAAGTCTAAGACATGAAGCACAACTCACTTAAGAGTTGTATGAAGTTTGATGAACCAAAGTTACATCAAAGTCTTAGATCTAACACATACATGAACTATAAACTTGAAAGTTAACTAACTAATCAAGATCATAAGTAGTAGAACATAGTTCTTAGTTTGATCTTGAAGATCCAAGACTCAAAAGTCTAGATCCAAAGTTATATTTAAAGGAAACTTGTTTGTGTGTTCTTGAACTTCCAAGGTTAACTTAATTTGTTCAAGAGATATGAGATCAAGACTAACTTGTAGTACTTGACCATATAAACTAACTACATGAAATTAAAGTGCATAAATTGAAGAAGTAAACTTAGATAAACAAGAAAAGGTTCATGGTTGTTCATACTTTAAAGATTCAAACCAAAGTTTGATCTTTAGAAAGTAAACTTTAAAGTTTACTTCATGAGCTTCAAGTATGGGTTTATCAACACATGAACATAAAGCTTTTAAAAAAAATAACAAATGTAGAACATAACTTGAAAGTAAATGTTCTTGTTGTTCTTGTTTTAACAAGATAAAATGAAGAATCAAACTAACAAGTTTGATTCTTGAAAGCTAGTAAGTAAGTAACAACAACAAAGTAAGCAAACTACAAGTAACAAAAGATGAATCAAACAAAGAATGATGATGATTACACATGTATGAATTTGGTTTTAAGAAGAAAAGAAGAAGAGAAAAAGTCTTCAAGATTACTTACAAGAACTAGAGAAAAGAGAGAAAAGAGAGGAAAAAGAGTTGCAAGTATGTGTGTGTTTGAATGGGAGGGAATACAAGTGAAGTAGTATTGCATAAAATGAAATAAAAAGGCACTCCCAAGGCCTCAAGAATTCAGCCAGCTGCAGCTCACAAAGGGGGAGGGTTTTGTTTGGTGGTCTCTAGCATGTAAAGCTTCAAAAGTTGGATAAAATGGGTGTTTGCATGGGAATGAACAAGTAACTTGATTCTTTACTAAGTTAACTAACTAGTTAAGGTTCAAGTAATACTTACACTTTGAAAGAGTGGGCTAAAGGGTCCATTAATAATGTAGGGTGGGCTTACAAGTCTTAATTCATGAGTCCATTAACTAATCAAAGCCCAAGTTCAAATAAATCACAAGTTAAACCGATTAAAGCCCAAGTAACTAACTAATAGCCTTAGTTAATTAAAATGATCAATAAATTTAATCATGAATGTAAATAATATCTAAAAATATTTTTCGTGAAAGTTCCGGGTGTCACAAAGACGTTTCGGGCAATTAAAGTCAAGTTCGGGAAATCATGGCAACATGTAAATGTAATAACGTACATTCGTTTAAACACGCGTATTAATAATAGTAATTATTAATAAATAAATGTTGGAAATTACAGGGTCGTTACAAATATGAAGAGTGAAGTGTTGATGTGTTAAGACACCACTCAGGGTGAAGTATCGACGTGTTAAGATGCCACCCGTGGGATTAGTGTACGACGCGTTAAGTACTCTAATGGTTGTTATGAACACTGATGGGAAATTCGAGTACCATTCCTTGTACGATTGGTTAACCATGTTTATGGGGTTGTAGCGTAAGCATATTATATTGTACAAATTGTATATATGCTATTGTATTGCTAGCTTGTGGTATTGGAGGTTAATAGCTTGTATTTTGAGACGATAAGCTAATTGTGTAGCTAGCATGTATGCGGTATGTGTGTAAGTGTTTGCAAGTAGGTATATTATATATGTACGTGTATAATCATTGCATTCACTAAGCTTTGCTTACCCTCTCGTTGTTTACCTTTTTATAGACTCCGGCGTGGACAAGGGTAAGGGCATTCGATCGGATTAGAGATCCCGCTTTGTTTGTTAGGGGACGCTTTTGGATGTATTAGCTTTCGAAGTTTGACCGAGAATTGGGTAGTTTAACCCCCAAACATCATGCTCTAGTGTCGTTTGGAATTTAAACTAATTCGGTTGAAACTTATACTTTTGTACGAAACTAGTATTACGGCATATGTGGGCCCGATTTCGTAAAACTTATTTTATTATTGAATCGTGTGAGTTTTAACTATTATATCATGTTGTGAAAAGCGTTTCGTCTAAATATGTCGGGAAGTGGGAGATCTTTATTTGAAAATTGACAAAACCGGACAGAACTGAATTGAGCCTGTGCGCGCCGCGCACTCTTCTGGAAAAAAAAAATTTTATTTCTCGTTTTCGGTTGGTTATTGGTTTGGGTTGTTACATAAACGTTCAAAGAACTCAACCCAAAAAATAAATATTAACGATATCGAATAACAAACCAAACGAAACACAACACATCTAAAACTCGGAATATGAATACAATAATTCAAAGTAATATATATGACAAATCGCTATCAATCTAATCATCGATTAAATAGGAAGTTGAAATAAGATGTGATAACCTGAGTTTCTAAACGTTAGATTCAAGACTAAAACGATAATCTTCACGTAATAGTCGAATCGGAATCTCCAATTATATTGTTCTCCGATTAATATACTTGTTTAATTGAGATCAAAATCAAACCCATATCTTCTTCTTGTTCATTCACGTTATAAATATGAGGTTTAGGCAAAGAAAGATGTAATCTCGATTTTGTTTTAAGTCGTGAGTTCTTTGGTAGAAATTAGGGTTTTTTTAATGTCAATGAACTGAACTTTGAAGAAACCCAGTTTTCTATTTTTTATCCCGTGTTTTTCTAATGTTGAGGGTATTTTAGTCTCATTATTATTAAACTTGGAGATTATGAGGTCATAATCATGAAATGATTTTTTTAAGGGTTTAGATCTAATGGGAATTTATGAATAGATGGCTAAGATTTAAAGTTTGAGATTTAGATGACCTATTTTTATGTTTATTTTAATATAGAGTATAGATTTATTATACGACTCTATTGAGTCGACAATAATCGTCGAATTATTGGCGACTTGACTAACTCTTAGAGCCTAAATTAAATTCTAGGCAGGATTTAAAACCCATGGAAATTTGATTCTACCATTTTCATGGCGTCTATTATTATTTTTATTTTATTTAAAAATAAAACTTTTTCCTACTTAAAGGCCGGAGGTCCTCTCGGAAGCAATCTCTTTATCCGTCGAATAAAGAGAGAGATGACTTTCTCTACTTTTGAGAGTGTTTCACTCTGGGTGGAGAAATGACTTGTCTTTATTTTCGGATAGGGGAAGGATTGTCTACATCTCACCTCCCTCATACACCACTCATGTGGTATTGGGTTTTGTTGTTGTTGTATAGATTTATTATTTTTAGATGGCCTTTATTTATATAGTTCTCGACTAGAAGTACATATAACCAATCAATTCATACTATAGGGCAATGGTCAATTTCATTTGCTTTCGACGGTGTATCTGGGTAACATCACTAGATCAACCAACTCTTTAGTGACCAACAACGCTTTTCGAAGATTTTGATGAATTCTTAATATAGCGTGGAGAGAAGGTCATAATTATGCGTTCATTAACTTTGCCAGCTGTGAACAAACTTTGGACGCCATCTGTCATATGGACTGGAAGATGCTACATGCAAGGAAGGTGAGAGTGGGGTTTGAGAAATTTTAAAACAATCCTCGAATTCAAGGCAAGATTACAGACGACCTTCTGCTCCATATGGGAAAACTAAAAGTAATTCTTATGCTAATGAGAAGAAGAAATATGGTGACGCACGTAAGAAACTTGAGCTTCAACTGGATGATGAGATAAGAGAAAGCTTAGATCGTACCACTACTGGAAAAACCCCAATTGGGGACAACAAAATTTTGTTTTTAGGGACGACATGTCGTCCTCAATAATCTTGCGGGACGACATGTCGTCCCCATAAAGTCGTCCCCAGTGTTCTGTCGCGAAAAGTTTTTCGGGACGACTGATTTTTTTTAGGGACGACGGTGGGACCCACTTTGACTTTTCAATTGTTAATCTTGTCCATTTTTTGGGGACGACTTTTAGGGACGGCATGTCGTCCCTAAAGAAATAATATTAAAAAAATCATTTTTCCAACGAATTAATAATTATAATATTTTTAATCTAATTGGGACGACTCTTTAGGGACGACATGTCGTCTCTAAAAAAATAATATTAAAATATCCTATTTTCATTCTAAATAATAATAATAATATTAAAATGTAATTGGGGACGACAAAAGGGTACAACATGTCGTCCCCAATAAGCTGTTATCGTTTTTGGGCCGATTAAAAACTGCTTTTCCAGCCGTAAAAACGGCACATTTAAACCAAATCAAAACCTGTTGCACAAAACACAATATATTTCACAAACACAAGCTCAACATTAATTAAAACATGTCCGAAACATTATCCAACCGTTACAAACTTAATCCGAATACTAAAAGATTACAATCCGACACAAAGTTTACAACCTTAAAACATTATCCAAAGTTTACAAACTTAAACCAAATCCGAATAGCAAACAAACTTACAAACTTACCTTGCTTCATCTTCATTTTCTTCATCACTTTCGCTTTGAGACGCACCACTTTCTTCCATGTCTTCATCGTCATCACCTTCGTCTTCACCTTCGGTTTCTTGAGTTTGATTGGGGGTTGGGAAAAAAGATTGCCATTGGGGCGGGATTGCCATATTGTTAAAGGCAAAAGTATCGTATACCGCTTCCTTTAGCAATGGGTTTTCGGAACCCGGTGGTGGTGGTCGTCTTGTTTGACAAGTTGATGATGAAGATGATGTACTAGCCGATCCGGGTAACGTTTTACCCACTCCGCGACGGTACCCGCGACGTTTGCCTAAAACTTCCAACATAATGACTTCATCACTCCTTTCCGGATATTTTTCTTTTAATTTCAACATTTTTTCCTACATAGTTAACAAATATTATTATTAGTATTATCATATAACAATACGACAACCCATATTCACCATTTGACCCATATACACATATACATATACTTATATTGACCATATTGACTAAATGACTCAATTGGGGACGATTTTAATCCACATTGACCCCAATTGACCATTTGACCCATATTGACCATTTGACCCGTATATACATATACATATACTTATATTGACCCATATTGACTAATTGACTCAATTTAACCCAATTTTAACCCATATTGACCATTTGGCCCACATATACATATACATATACTTATATTGACCAATTGACTTCATTTAAATCAATTTTAACCCATATTGACCAATTGACTAAATTTAACCCAATTTTAACCCAATTGACTTTTGTTGACTTCGTTTGACTTTATATATATATATATATATATATATATATATATATATATATATATATATATATATATATATATATATATATATATATATATATATATGTAAGTACTTACGTGGTTCACCCTAGCTTTATCCCCACTCCATCCACCTTTCTTAAAAGTGTGGTTGTTCTTGAAGTTTTCGATAAGACTCGGAGGATCCAGAGAGGCCTGCAAACACATATTAATATTTGACCATTTAAAATTTACAGACACGTATTAATATTTTCCATAAACTAAAGTTAAAAATAGGATTTACCACACGGTCGGCAATTGACCTGCTACCCTGCGTACTGGCGTATTCCATCTTCGCCCTATTTTTCTTGTTCTGCGCAGAACGAGCCCGGAATTTACTTGAAAGCATTAGGTCCACAAATGGGTCCCATAGACGTTGTTGAACATTCGGTGGGGGTCGGTTTCGAAGGTTATTGGGAAGTGCGTACCTATAACACCCCTGATTTTTTTTTAATATACAGCGGAAGTCCTGTTTATAAAATTTATTAATTATGTAAAAGACATCTCGATTACATGTCAGCATATAATATCACACAATATCATCAACATGTAATAATTCACTAACATGTTAACCATTATCTAAACATGGCAATCGGATATAACACTAATCTAATAAATAGAGTAAACAACAGTAGCACGTCTTGCTACTCAAACTCTATCCGGAGATAGACCCACTCACCGATCGCCAGCAAAACTCAGTAGTCTAATGTCACCGAGTCTTCTCCTCGTCTTAATCACCTGAGAATAAACACTAAACAAGTTAGTAAACCGTACCACATTTACCAACTACTTTACATTATATATATATATATATATATATATATATATATATATATATATATATATATATATATATATATATATATATATATATATATATATACACTTACACATATATATACATATATACATACACTATATACATAAATATATACACTTACACTTCCACATATATATATACATACACTATATATATATATATATATATATATATACACTTACACATATACATATCACTTAATTCATTCAAATCGGTCGACAGTCAAAACGGGCGATCGCGTATATCTATATATATATATATATATATATATATATATATATATATATATATATATATGTATATATGTGTGCAGACACAATGTCAAGTCACACAAATGGGTCAACTGGACACTAGTGGCCCAAATGGATCATAATTTTCTCACTTCAACCCAAATAAGCTCAGAACCCATTTTAAAATATTGAAACATGCATATACACTTGACACGACCTCATGTACGTATCACAACCTACAAATACCCATTTTGACACAATATAATCCAAGAGGGTCAAACATGGTCAAACGGGGTCAAACGGGCGAACAAACCAACACACGAACCATAAACAAGTATACGGGTCATCGGGGTCCGTCCACGCCAAGCCGTTGCGCGTCACGGTGGGTGAACCGCAACATAGCAGCAGCATATAAGGCTGCAAACAGCAGCTCCAGCTGCAAATTTGCAGCAGAAACTGCCCCGCACAGCAGCGCAAAACAGTAGCAGCAATGTAGCTGCTGTCCCTCTCGTTTTCGCCCACAAAAATCGAGTTTCGAGCAGTTTTTTTAACCATTTAAAATGATAATAATCAAGCACATACATACAACAATAATAATCTAGCATTCCACAAGTAAAATAACACACTTATACAATTTTAACCCAAAATTAAGCTAACAAATGGGTCATGGTCTTACGATGGGGAAACCGAATCAAACATAATTTATACTAATGGGTCGAGGTCCAAACTATCAAATTAAACCGTCCCGGGCACTAAAAAATGACAACCACCGCCACCGGCCGCCAACTACCACCGCTGGCCGCCAGCTGCAGCCGGCAGCGGCGGTCAGCCGCCCAGAAACAGCAGCAACAGCAGCTTTTAGCTGCTGTCCGCCCATTTGTGCACCCCCAAATTCAATGTTCCTTGCAATTTAAGGCCAAATACAAGTGTACATACAACCATTAATAATTATCTAACATCAATCTAGCATTTAACAAGTAATTTCATCAACAAAATCCAAGAATCAAGCACCAATTGCATCATTTAATATTTATATCAAGAACCCTAAATTTAACATGAATCAAGTACAAAATTAAATACAAAATTACAGAGACAAACCTTGTTGCTAGATGTTAGAGATGCAAGAAATCCGAAATATAAAACTTGAATTCATCATCTTCTTCATTAATTAAAGCTAGGGTTATGGTGGTGGTGTTTGGTCACGATGGGAACAAGAGGGAAAGAGAAAAACTATTTGCTTGATGTCAGCACAGTTGTATTCGTCGATGTCAGCACAGTTGTCGAGTACATACCAATGAAGTTTCTCTCGATCTTCGCAGGTCAAAGTTTTGTGCACACCTTTACTGACAAATTTACATAGGGATTTGAACATCTAGATTGTGTTGCAGTGGAAGATGTTTCCAATACTCAAGTTCCCGGAAAATAGAAATTTTAGTCCAGTTGTGCGGACAATTAGGGGGACGTTTTCTTTTTCCACCAACATTTTTATGATTTTTCCCGGGATTACCAACTGGCAACAACGAATTGAGTTGTTCTTCAATATACTTATAGTTGAACTTTCTAGGTTTTTTGGTTTTATCAACCTTACCATTGAATTCTAAGCTTTGTCTGTAAGGGTGATTCATTTCAAGGTTCTGTCTATTACTTACGTAAACAATTTTGTTTTGCACACGCATTGCAGGAGTGTCCTCGTTACATATAGAGCATGCTTTATAACCTTGGCCACTCCAACCTGATAAACTACTACGGGCAGGATAATCGTTGATGGTCCAGATAAGTATGGCTTTCATTATAAAATTCGTGTTTGTAACTGAGTCTCTCGTAATCACTCCTTCGGACCATAAAGCCTTCAACTCATCAACCAAAGGCCTCAAGTAAACATCGATATCTTTTCCAGGTGATTTAGGACCAGGAATTAGCATAGTCAACATGAGAGAACTTTCTTTCATACATATCCACGGAGGCGTATTGTATGTTGTCAGTACTACTGGCCACATGCTATAAGCCGTATTCATGTTGCCGAATGGATTGAAACCATCGGCAGCCAACCCTAATCGAACGTTTCTGGGTTCTTGTGCAAAATCTGGATATCTTTGGTCGATAACAATTTAAGTAGTATTTTTTATTTAAACTTTAAGTGCGTCTACTGCTTCTTCTTTTTTTAAGTTCATGAAAACTTTAAAAACAGTTACGTATTCAGTTAGATTTGAACATGTAAATGCAATCTATATAGAGTTTAATGACATGGTGTTAAATTTACGAGGACAAAAGTAAACTATAATTATAAGATGAGGGGTGTTGATTGGAAGTTCACCAAAAAGTTGTTATCCCTACCAGATTCTAAACTCTACCTGCAACTCTTTCTGTCCTCACTTTACAACTTCAAAATTGTCACTCTAAACTCAATTATATAGCCATTAAAACACAATTCATATACATATATACTAACACAGTTGGGGGTGGCAAAGCACCCCTCTGCCACCCTACTAACTCCGCCCCTGACTCCAAATCAGTTTGCTACTTTACATGATTATAATACATCAAAATCAAAAATACTTCACATATCACAGTTAAAAGAATTTGGACCAAAACTGATGTATCTCTAAAACTTTGTAATTTAACATTACTAATCAATTTCATATCGTTCTGTTAAAAAAAAAATCAATTTCATATCGTTAACTCTATTTATTGTGAAAAAATAAACAAAAAATTACTAGAGATTTACATTTAGATTTAGAGAAAGAAGTGAGATACTGAGATGTGAGTTACCTTGATACAGTAGTGTAACGCCAGAAGCAGAGAAATCAGAGATGGAAATGAAGATGAAAAAAGTTATGGTTTTCTATTTTCTAACTTTTGGACAACTGGAACCATGAAAAACTCCTTTTACCTTTTTCTAACTCTCTTAGACTTGGGGGGAGTCATAAATTTGGTGGAGGGAAATTTAATTTTTCGTGAAAATTATTAAGTGGCAGTGTTATTTTTTATTGGTAAAGAAGTGGCAATGTCCAAATAATATATTAAAAGTGACTGATTGCAATATAAGAACTAATTACGGAGAAATTAATAGAGATAAATTGGTGGAAGTGATGTAGTGGGGTAGAGATATAGTAATATATGCTCTTGACTTGGTGGAACTAATTATTATGTAGTGAGGCCATCACGAGATAAATTGGTGGAACTAATTATTATTATTATTATTATTATTATTATTAAAACTCTAATTGTTGTAATATATTAGTACTACTGTAGTGCAAGTTGGTTTAATGTGGGACAAAGTTTTGTCCAATTTTCTTAATAAGATACCAACGTGTAAGTTTTATTGTAAACGTTATGTTATTCATAATTCATGCATGTATGAATGAACATTCGTGATGAAGTGCCAACATACACAATTTCTGTCTTTCAGATTTTCGTATTTGTCTACAATCTACAAGTAACTATCACTTGTACCACTTCCTAACAAATAACCATCATATGAGAAATGATAAATCCACAATTGAAATTGAATATATAGTAAATAAAAAATTAAAGTAAAAAAACAACTAGTAATATTAATAATAATAATTTTTGACGGATCGTTAATAAAAAAATAAATAAAAATGGACAACCATATAGTATGATAGTGTGTGACGCAATACTTATACTAGAAAATAATATTACTAGTTGAATTCAACCTTTTTTCGTTTGTACCTTTAGTGGCGCAATACTTATCTGTTCAAGACTTATCTGTTCAAGACCTTAAGGTGTGTTAACTTGGCTAAAAACTCTAATGAGGACAGCCTGGAACCAGGATATAGCTCGGTTTGGGTGGCGTCAATTAAATCCTCCAGACCTGCACTCGGAGTTTCGATCGTGTCATTCATAGTCTCATCGTCATTCGATCCTTCCTCGGTGAATTCTAAAATCGTTTCCCCTTGAACATCGTGCAAGAAATTTCTAAGGGGATCTGGTGTGTTGTGTACTACTGGCGGCGGTGGTAATTCTTCACCGTGATGCCGCCAAATCTTATAAGAAGGTTCAAACCCATTGCGTATAATATGTTGGTAAATTTCACGAGGTGTATGTCTTCTCGTATTACCACACGTAATACACGGGCACTGACATTTACCAATATCATTTAAATGGTTTTCACACCTCGCAATAAACGCGTTAAGACCAGTAAGAAACTCACTACTAACTCGATTTCGTAATCCAATCCAATTCTTATCAATCGTCATATAAACTACACAAATCAAGTGAACTTCATCATTTTCACGTTAAGACCAATAAGCATATTCATGTTAACAATTTACTGAGTTAATAAAATTAATAATCTAATATCCATCATGTATTTGTTTCATACTCCGTTCTACGTATTCTAATTTTGGAAATGATAAAAGATAATTGTGTAGGGTTGATAGCGAGTATCTTTCAAAACATAAAGGAGGAGTTGAGTTCAAAGTATAAACTTAAAGTACACAAGTACACCTACTTCTTCTCTGATTATTCTCCCCTGCATCACCATTATATATATATTACATAACAGATATATATTATTATTATTGGTGGAACTAATTATTATTATTATTATTATTATTATTATTATTATTATTATTATTAAAACTCTAATTGTTGTAATATATTAGTACTACTGTAGTGCAAGTTGGTTTAATGTGGGACAAAGTTTTGTCCAATTTTCTTAATAAGATACCAACGTGTAAGTTTTATTGTAAACGTTATGTTATTCATAATTCATGCATGTATGAATGAACATTCGTGATGAAGTGCCAACATACACAATTTCTGTCTTTCAGATTTTCGTATTTGTCTACAATCTACAAGTAACTATCACTTGTACCACTTCCTAACAAATAACCATCATATGAGAAATGATAAATCCACAATTGAAATTGAATATATAGTAAATAAAAAATTAAAGTAAAAAAACAACTAGTAATATTAATAATAATAATTTTTGACGGATCGTTAATAAAAAAATAAATAAAAATGGACAACCATATAGTATGATAGTGTGTGACGCAATACTTATACTAGAAAATAATATTACTAGTTGAATTCAACCTTTTTTCGTTTGACCTTTAGTGGCGCTGGTGCGCCACAAAAGGCGCCACAAATGTCATCCCCAAAAGTTTTTAGAGACGACGTGTCGTCCCCAAAAAATAGCACGAAATTTTCCCACCTTTGGAGCCAAATATTTCTGCGCCAAAAAAACAATTAAATATAATTCTTTTTTTGGGAACGACATTTAGGGACGACATGTCGTCCCCAAAAGTTTGGCGGGATTTTTTTTGCTTTTTGGAGCCAGTTTTTTACCAAAAAAATAAATGAAAAATGGTAATTTCTTTGGGGACGACATGTCGTCCCTAAATGTCGTCCCCAAAAAACTGGTCAAACGTCTCAGAAAAAGCTGGCCCATTTTTTGTCGTTTTCCTTATTTTTGGGGACGACATTATGTCGTCCCGAAAAAGGTCGTCCCCAATTTATACTTTTCTAGTAGTGTACAGATCATTGACAGGATATTCCTTTTCAAAACTTAACTAGTTGAATGGCTTAAAAATTGCAAATATAACTAAATGTTGTTTATGGGGTAAGTTTTGATGCGTAGATAGATGTTCAAACATAGAAAGTTTTCAAAACATCTGCAAAGGTACTATAAGTAGAGGGGGTGGAATTTTTAAAAGTAATCTCATTGGATGAAAGGCGTGGAATCTATGCTAGAGTCGTATGGATGGAAATAAACGGTATTTTGGTGGATTATTGTTGTATGTATAATGTAGGAGCAATGGTTCCTGAGCTTGGTGACGAATTATATATCTCAAAATGTTCATATGATTTAATTACTCTGGCTGCTTCTGTAACACCCAGCTAAAATCCACTTGATGAAATGTTGATCATCAGTCCTACAGTAAGGTTACGCCCTCTACATAAGACGTTTTTCAGAAGTATTCAAATTTATTACTTAAAAAGTTTTCAAAATAAATAAGTAATACAAAAGACAACGAATTGTACTTTTAAAACATAAGTAGTAAATATAAAATGCGGTTAATAGTGTTTGAAACAAAAGCTGAACTCCAGCTATGCAAGAATGCAACCTCTAGCAAACAGCGGAAACAAATCATCTAGTACCTGAGAATAAGACATGCTAAAGATCAACATAAAGTTGGTGAGTTATAGGTTTAGTTCCACAATAGTAATATAGAATTACCACAAAAGTTTCGTAGTTCAAAAGTTTGTAGACAACAAAAAGTCTTGTTCCAAATATTTGTAGACAACACCATGTCCTGTTCCAAATGTTTTTAGACAACACATGTTTGTAGACAATAAATATGTCATAATTCAAATGTTTGTAGACCACGATATTTATCAATAATAGTTTCTAAAGTGTATTGCATCTCGTGAGCACTCGAAATATGAACCTTAACACCACGAGTAGTTTCTTACGCGATTTCCTTTACCCTTTAATAGTGTACACCGACCAAGTGTATTGTTTACGAAGTAACATGAACCTCAGTATGCAGGGTGGGTTTTGTCAAAACCCAACACATCTGTCCTTATGATTTGCGCTTGCCAAGGCAATTTAATATATTCAAGCTAAGGGCTTTTCGATCTGTAACTCATGAAATATAAGGGTTGTTTCTATATAATCGAGTCTAGTTGTAACATCTGTTTCAAGCAGAATGTATCCACATCCCAAGTATAAACAGTAAACGTTTAAAAAGAAAGTAGGATTGTGATCTCGTATAATAAACTTTTGAAAAACTAGTAAGCATGGATTCTCAGACCAAAAACAGTAGAGAAAAAGGGGACTATAACTCACCTTTAGCGCAGCTACAAATAGCACAATAGATAAAAAGACGTAGGTCCTTGACCCACAGACTCAACCTAAAAAAGTAAGATGGTCAATAAGTGTCTAATAAGCTAGGTCAGTCCATAGGGTGCACATAGTCCTAATGCTCAAGTTCGACTCACGGTTACAATAAAAGTCAACGAAAGTTAATGCAAGGCAACGCAAGTCAAATATAGTCAACATGGTAACAAATGTCAACCATCTCAGTAGGTCACTTAAGTTAGTCAAATAGTCAAACATTGGTCAACCAAAAAGGTTTTGACTTCAGTTTATGGTTTTTAGCGTTTCTAGTCGTTTACAATAATCGTACGTGTAACCACTACCCAGATAAACATGCATATATCTTAGAGCATAACATGAAAACATGATATTTTCCAAACCTGTAAATTAGTCTTTAAGTTTTCTAAAAACTTAAGCCATGCAATTATACGCATTACAGAAACATAGTTATAGTACCGGTAGCACATAACAGTTTCAACACACGCACCAGAATTGTGAATTCCATAACAAATTCTAGAAAAATCAAAATAACATGAGGCCAGTGGGAGAATTTAGGAAAAAATCCAAATTGTATTCTATGAAAATATGCTATCTGTTGGTGTACCCAATTGGTTCAGTTTATTCATACAATTCTGACCAGCAGATTTTAAGCCAATTAAGAAACGGATTTTCATGTTATGCATTTATACCACATAGGACAACACGTAAACATACTGCCAATTGAATGGTCTTTCTAAACATGTTAAAAGTCATATTCCAAAAGATATTGTCAATCCCTCTTACCAAATTTTCACAATCACAACTTCTGTAGACAAAGGTCGGGTTGTACACGAAGAAGAAGTCCCTATTTTGTTTCGGTCATAACTTAAGCTCTGTAAATTGAAAACACGCAAATCTAGATGCATACTTAATAATTTTTCACAAGAATTTCTTTTATCATAAATAACTTAATTCTAAAGCATGCAAATCTAGAAAATCAGTTTACACGAGAAATCATACCGAAACCGTTTTAATCATAACTTTCGGTCTTTAAATCGAAACCATACAATATGTAAATGAAAATTTAATATTTAATCAATAATAAGCATGTCAAGATCAGTAGAATGTCACAGTATCTCAGAAAAATCAGATTTAAGAATGAAGTTGTATTAAAACCCTAATTGCACGTATCTTGAGAAACGTTTATCGAAATCGCGCATTATCTATATACAAAACTATTAATTTTTGAGAGCAATCCAAATATGTACTTATTTTAGTTAAGTTGGGCATGAAAAAATTGATTTTGGTCAGATCAAATTTCGTGATTTCAATAAAAGCATACAATCGAACAATAAATCACAACAACACATACAATTAATTGAAGACTTGAGCATAGACTCTATCGCAACCCTATATAAGTATGAAAAACAATAGAATATGGAAAATTAGATTTTTTGAATCTTACCCTAATCATATAGTTGTTGGCATAGATGCGTAGAGTTCGTCGAGGGGATCAAGAATATGTAATTTATCTAGCAATCAAGCAAGAAATTGATGATGATATTAAGCCTTGAATATGTCAACTTTTTGATAGGGAAGGAGGCTGAAGTCAATTGTGATTGGTTGGAGACGAAGCTGCATTTTTTTATTTTTTATTTATTATTTTAAGTGATGGATTAAAAGGTTTAAGCGCTTAATTGTTGGTGGGTTGGGCTAAACAAGAAACGGGCCACAATATAACTCAAAAGTATGCGCCATAAGGGAGTGGGTAGCCATTGGGGCTGGAATGATATGCCCATGGGCTCTATTGGCTAGCTAGAACGATTCTATGGTCCGTTTCTATGTTTCGATAATCGAAAACGTGAATCGAATCGTTAAAGGTTAATTCTATCAGATTCTTAAATTAAATTAATTTATCTTAATTAATAAAAGAATTCTAATATTCATAAATTATATAGAATAATTATTTTACTTAATAATTATTTAATTCGTTGTTAGGTGTCGTTAACCGGAACCGAAACGAGAATCGAGCGTTTAACGAAATCTCCGCGCTTTTAATTTATAAATATTCTAATAATTTAAAAGTACTTTTAAAACATAATTATTCTATAAAATAATTATTAAAAGTGAATTATCATTCGTTTCATTGTCTTAAAGAAGTATTTTCCAGTTTTCACTAAACGTAATGTTTTCTAAGGTTTTATAAGCTTCCTGCATACTTCTAAACCAAGTATGAAATCATGTATATGTAGCACATATTAAAGTAGTATATTAAAAAAAGATCACGCGTCGAAAAACATAGAATTTAACTAATGGTCGTTAAGTATTTAACAGATAGTTAATGAAAAAAGTCAGGTTGTTACATTACCTACCCGTTATTGAAACCTTCGTCCCGAAATTTTGGTTAGTGCCATCCCTCGATGTTGTGTTTGGGAAATAGATGCAGGTACTTTCATTTCATTTGATCTTCTAGCTCTCACGTGAGCTCGAATTCTCTACGAGTGTTCCAACGAATTCAGACTATATGAATTGTGCTTTGTTTGAGTCATTTATCCTCACTGTCCAAAACCTCTATGGACTCTTCGATGAAATGAAGTTTAGCGTCTATGCCTATCTCAAAGATATGAACGCTAAGGTTTTACTCTGCTAAATGTTTCTCTGAATTTGAACGTGAAAGGTATCATGAATGCTCTGCTTAGGTCTCTCGACTTCATGATTTACGTAAAAGTTTGTTAAAATTTGCACTCTTGTGGTGAATACTAGTATAGTGTGTGTCGAGTCCATCACCATTGAGGGATGGGATAAGAAGATTCCCATACGCGAAAAGTATGTGTGTAATGAAAGAAGTTTTCTTCTTGGTGTAGCCACATCGAGCATTTTCTAGTTGATTGTTAAAATTGGACAAAATGAGATAGTATACATGTAGTTATATATATTTTGAAGTTGAATAACAGCTGACCATTTATCAGAAGCATAAAGATGGTATAAAAACTTAACGAAGAAGAGTGGGGCCTCAGATTATGTAATATCCAGGGTCTCGATGTGATCAAATGGTACATGGTGGTGATAAGGTTGATCAGACATCATCACCATCATGAGCCATTAGAACTTCGGTATAACTTACCGTAATATAACCACGTTGATCAGGCGTCATTCTATTACACTAATTCATGCCTCAATTCTAGCATCACTTCATAAAGTTTAAGAGGATATAATCATGAAGAACGAATAATGAACAAGGTGTAATGGTATCTCGAACAAAACTCGCATTTAATCGAGAAGATTTTGTGCAACCTCTGAAGGTGTGTGTCCCGCGGGAAATGAATGAATAGTTGTTCACGTCAATGTGTTCAAGGTCAAATGGTGTTTCTTCACAACAGAGTAGCACACCAAATTAGTGCCAATAAAATCAACACTATGTAAATCAAAATACACAAGTGGCGAGTAGTGGAGCTTAGTACGAGTATTGGAGACAATAGTAGTGATAAGAAGCGATAACAGTACTGATCCATAGCAGTGATAGTAGTAAGTAGCGATAGGTAGTGAGCAACGGTATTGATAGCTAATGGTTAATTATTATTGCAGTGGATAGTAATAGATATAAGTGTTAGTACACACATAGTATACATATGTATGTAGTAATGAAACCACTAATACGTAATAATTTATAGTCGGGTTGTAGTCTAGACTCACTAATGCGTCCTAATGACTCGGTCAGACACAGTAATGCAATTCCTAGATCCCTACAATAATTAGCTCTGATACCAACTGTAACACCCAACCAAAATCCGCTTGACGGGATGTTAATCATCAGTCCCACAATAACGGTTACGCCCTCTACATGAGACATTTTTAGAAGTATTCACATTTATTATTTAAAAAATTTCCAAAATAAGTAAGTAATTTAAAAGACAACACATTACACTTTTAAAACATAAGTAGTAAATGTAAAATGTGAATAATAGTGTTTGAAACAAAAGCTGAACTCCAGCTATCCAAGCATGAAACCTCTAGCAAATAGCGGAAGCAAATCATCCAGTACCTGAGATTAATACATGCCAAAGGGCAACATAAAGTTGGTGAGTTATAGGTTTAGTTCCACAATAGTAATAAAGAATGACCACAAAAGTTACGTAGTTCAAAAGTTCGTAGACAACAAAATGTCTTGTTTCAAATGTTTGTAGACAACACCATGTCCTGTTTCAAATGTTTGTAGACAATACCATGTCTTAGTTCAAATGCTTGTAGACAACAATTATGTCATAGCTCAATTGTTTATAGACAACAAATATGTCATTGTTCAAATGTTTGTAGACCACGATATTTATCAATGATAGTCTTTAAAGTGTATTGCACCTCATGAGCACTTGAAATGTGAAGCTTAACACCACAAGTATTTTCCTACGCGATTTTATTTACCCTATAATAGTGTACACTGACCAAGTGTATCGTTTACGAAGTAACATGCACCTCAATATTTAGGGTGAGGTTTGTCAAAACCCAACAGATCTGTCTATATGATTCTCTCTTGCCTATGCAATTTAACATATTTGAGCTAAGTCTTTTCGGTTTGTAACTCATGCAATACAAGGTTTGTTTCTATATAATCGTGTCTAGTTGTAAAATCTATTTCAAACAGTATGTATCCACATCCTAAGTATAAACAATAAACGTTTAAAAAGAAAGTAGGAATGTGATCTGTCGTATAATAAAGTTTTAGAAAAACTAGTAAGCATGTATTCTTACCCCAAAAACAATAGAGAAAAAGGGGCTAACATGCTCGAAACGGACGGTTTGTTTATGCGGTGTCGTTAGGTCATCAGGTGTCGATACAAAGTTATCAACGGAGTTTTAAATTTATATATTGCTGGGCCTAAATATTATTCCTTCCTATGGGTTAGCAAGGGCAAATATGACCTATGGTCATTCTTTGAGCGGTTGAATTTGAAACAGAGCTTATTCAGATAATTTAGTGATTAAGATGGGTTTGTACACAATTTAGTATCCAAGACTAGTGGCCAGGTACACCTTGTGTGGAGAGGCAGGATCCTTTTAGTCCCAATAAATTGGCGACTTTTCAGAAAATCCAACAACCAAGTCCAACCGGTTTATTATAGACACCAATTTTATCCGGAATATCAAATTGTGTAAAAGCTATAATTGGGTTGATTTGATTTATAATTGTATTTAAAATATTAAAGCAATATAATTAAAATAAACTAGCTAGCATGCAATAGCTAAAGATAGAGAAGACGTGGTTGACGATGATTTAAAATAACATAATGTCGGGATGGTTGGGAGACACTCATTTGATAGATATACCATGGTGTAAACACTAGATTCCCTACTAATTGATTTCTCGATTAGCATGTCACGAATAACTAGGCTATCGTGATTCTGATCGAATGGACTATGCTCAACTCTTGACGCTTTATCCGGTTTAAGGATATAAGCGGCCCATCTTGGATTCAATGCATACCTTGGGCACACGAATAAAGTAGCATAGCCATACATATATAATAACCAACCTTTCTTAACACCTTAGTGTATCACCAAAGTGAGTGGTTATGATTGTGTTTCGAATTCCTTTATGTCAATGGTTTGGTAAAATCTAAGGGTTTGTAGACAAATTAAAACCTTTGATGGTTCTCAGTCATCCTTAAAGATTTATAAGCTTAGTTTGTATTGTAGTACGTTAAATTCCCATTTATGATTTAACCCAGCCCTTACTTAAATCTACCCAATAAATCCCTTAGTTATCCACCATGTACTATAGTTATAGTGGTTCCATAGCTTCTAACCTTGACCATGCTCAAGTGGTCCTATAGTACATCAACAATGTACTCTATTGTTGCAACAGTATTTCTTCGAGTCTTATACTCTTGATCAATGTCTTGATCTGGTCCTACGGTAATTTCCCATGTACTTTATAGTATTTCAGATGGGTTCATACCTTAACCAATCTATAAATACAGATAATTAATTACCTTATGATTGTCGACTCTATAAAATGTATTAATCACGTTTATTGGTGGAAGGACGATAATAACGAGGTTTAGTATCATAGACAGAAAGCGAGTACGAAACGATAATCATCCCTAACTAACATTAATAAATCATGGCAAAAAATCAAGTAATTACTCACACATCATGGAAACAAGCATTTCTAATATTAATAAATCACAAACATCGAACAAGAATATTATAATAAATTAATAAAAGAAAGGATAGATATTTATAGCGTTACAATGGTTGATAGCCTATACTACTAACTACATACTAATCTCCTATTGATCACTAGAGAGCGACAATAGAGAGATAATTATTTTCCTAATCTCTGTACTTTTCTCTCTAGAATCTAGAGAGAGAAAGTAGAGAGATAACTAATCTCCTACTGATCACTAGAGAGCGACAATATAGAGATGTTTTAGAGAGAGAAGTAAAGGTGTGTGTTGAAATGGTGGGATGTGCCACCTATTTATAGGAAAGCTTGGTGGCAAAGTTGTAAATAAATGGGCTAAAAACCCCTGGCAAATAGGACGGTAGGTGGGATGCATAGGAGGTATCTCTGGCAAGTAGGACGGCATGTGGGATGCATAGGGGGTATCTCTGGCAAGTAGGATGGCAGGTAGGATGGCAGGCAGGACGGCAGATAGACTTGATTTTTGCAGGGATACGGCTGGCAGGTCGTATGGCAAGCCGTATGGCCACGCTGTTTGGTCAGGCAAGCCATTTGGCATGGCCGTTTGTGATGTTGGCAGGCTGTATGGAAAGCCGTTTTTGCCCTGGTTTGCTGTTTTGCTTGGATCGTTTTGCTCGTTCCCGGGATCATAACTTACTTTATGGGGTCGTAACTTGTCTTTCACCATTTTCGCTCTAGAGTCTTCGTTTTAGCTCCGTTTTACTTGATTCTTTTTGCATCACCTTTGTAATTACTAAATATACCAAATTAACCGAGAAAGTGATTATTTTGGCAATAAAGTTTGGAACTTTATTATTTTTAGGCCTTAATATCGAGGTAAAAACGTGACTTTTTAGCCAATATCAAATATCCCACACTTAGACTTTGCTTGTCCTCAAGCAAACCTTTCTTTTATTTTGAGTTCAAGGATTCTTCTGAGGCTTCATTCTATTATTCAAGTGGATTGTTATTTATTATAAGAGCAAATCAGATAAACCGTCTTCTAAAAGGGTAGAAACTATCTCTGCAAGCATGAGGGGAGGTTACATGACTTTTCCTTCCTTACACGGGTAACTGATGTGCAAAAGTGTAGTGTTTAATTTGCCTTTCAAACTTTTAAATTTATAAAACCTATATTAATACACTTTAACACCCTAGCGAGCAACAAAACTCGATCAGAGGTAGTATTTTAGGTTATCGTCCCAAGAGATCGTAGATGCGGATAAGAGTTGTTTTATTAAATAGTTTAAATCTTATTAAAGAATTAAAGATATATTTTTATGTCTTTTATGTATAGATTCTTATCTCTTAGGAAAGAGATGATTTAATATCGACAAAATAACAAAATATAAAGCAAGAAATATAGATTTATAATAAACAATTATAAAAGAGAAGTGATTACAAGGACGTGTGAATCATAAGGGAATATTAATTATTTCATAACCTATATTAACAAATAGCAAGATAACAATCATAGACCAATCATTATCTCTGAAAGGTTAAGCTAAATTTCGCATATCATTCATAAGGTAGGACCTAAAGCATACATTAACTAAGTGATGTTCATAGCTAATGTCTTCATTCATAGCATTCAAATAATCACATGATAAATATTACCTAAACCTGATGTGGATCCAAGGAAACATTTAATTAGACTGACAAATTATATAAGTTAATAAACTTAATCAGATCAACTCAAGTTACTAGCTGAAAGTTAATCTTAATCAGGTTCTCATGCAATTGACAATTAAACACACATAAACAAAGGTTCTTCAATTAAGCCTAACAACAATGAATTCTATTATATAAGTGTGATTCAAGTTCAACTAGTTAAGTAACTACTAATGATGTTTACCTAATTTTCATGCAATCCAAACACTATATTTGATGGACTATATCTAAACAAGTGATATGAATCGAATATAAGATTATATAATCAATTACTAGTTAATCCTAGATTCATAATATTTAATGATTAACCATGACAAACAAGTTATTAAATCATGGCAGATATAAACAGTTTAAATAATCATCACAGAAACATGAACATACAGATATGGAAAAGAACCAGAAAATATACGTTCTGAAGCATGAAGCCGGCGGCATCCTTCCCACCAAGCCGGCGGCTTAGGAGATGAGGCCGGCGGCTTCATCTATTTCCCAGATGAAATTCAGTTTTCGTCCAAGTAACCACTATAAACGTTTAGTTCATAGTTGAGGACGAACATAAACGAATACAGTAAATAAAATAAGTAAAATAATAAAATAAGGTTTGGATCATACCTTAAAAAGAAGGTAGATGTAAAATAACTTGAATTAAAAACTTGAACCTTGATTACAATGAATAAATCTAACTTAAGGGTTTAGAGAAAACCCTAAAAAAAATGACCTAACCAGAATTATTGAATTCTGAAAACTAATAATTATAAAAACTGAGACCAAAGACCTGTATTTATAACATTCAGGGATGATGGTCAAGCCGGCGGCTTCAATGGGAAGCCGGCGGCTTCAGTGGGAAGCCGGCGGCTTGCCTTGAGTCGGTGACTCCTTTCTTAAGTTAAACTTAATCCGCAAGCAAAATTTCTTTAAACCGTCATCACTAAGCCGGCGGCTTCAGGGAAGGCCGGTGCCTTCGAAGATCCGCCAAATCTTTCTAATTTTGTTTCTATTTTTACTTGAACTTGGTCGACAAGTTGAGAAACCGTGTCTTTTAGGCCGGCGGCTTCAGGATGAAGCTGACGGCTTCATTTTCCCTTTGCTTGATCAACAAGTTCTTTCAATTTTATGGAGATTTTGGAACATTCTGACATATGTGACTCCAAGCTGGCTGCTTCATAGAACCCATGTCGGTGGCTTCATTAGCCTTTCTGCAATTTTATGTGTTTTTGATCCTGTTTGATACATAACTTTGATAAAATCATTAGAAATACTTTTTTTTTTCTCATTTCTACTCATTTTAGCATATTTTGGGGTTTAAATGACTCTAAAATAATAAGATAACTCCTCAAAATGTTACTAAAAACTGTATAATTTTGGAGTTATCAAATTTCCCACACTTAGATCTTTACTTATCTTCAAGTAAACCTTATAAATTATATCATGGGTTTTAAATTAAAGTAAAATTGCAAAGTCAAAAAAATGTCTTAATAAGAAGTTAGTATTTATTATTCGCAAGGACTAGTCTGAACCAGACCAAGGATTACAAGTAATCCTAATGTTTATTAATCAAGATTTATACAAATTGGTCATCATTGGACTCTTTTATTTTCTAACTATAATTTAAAAAGTGTATGGTTCTCATTAGAACTCTTTTCTTTTATTAGCCTTCATTGGACTCTTTTAACTTTTCATTTCTTTTGCTTTCATGCCTAGCAGTTGCTTTACATTTGGTAAATTTTTTCTAAGTTGGCCCTTTTTTAGAACTTTTTTGTTGCCTCAGTGGTCCATGCTTATTATGCCATATGGTAGTGGCTATAAGTTTGCACTCGTTTCACAATTTTCGGCTTTTAACTTCTTATCTTAAACAAGTAATCTGATCTCAAAATTGTGAGTATTCTATTATTAAGATTAAGATTTAAGTTAGTAAAAAGACATAAGTTTAACTAAGAATTTATACTTTTGAAAATTTTAAAATTGTACCCATTTTTCAACTTTTTGGGGAAAAATTTAATCTTTTAAGTGATTAATCACTTCCCTCTCCATAATTAAATTATGGAATGTCCTCATTGCATTTAAAATAATAAAATCGTAATAAATGAAGGACATAAATAAAAATAAGGGAAAGAGTGATGTTACTTGATTGTAGGATCATAGAATGATTACGGAGCACTTTTGCATACTTCTTTTGAATTGAATATAAATAACTTAACAGAATATTAAATATAATACAAAGTATAACATAAACTTAATATTTTATTAATAACTTTTCATCACTTAAACAATTAACACTTAGGAGATATATTGCTCTTACATTGATAATCAAATAATTAAACAAAGAACAAAACATTTAAAAAAACATAAACTTAATAAACATAAAGGGATAGATATTTTTGATTATAGAGTCGGTTGCGCATCTCTCTTCTTCTAATGGAATTACTCCTTAGGCTTATTCTCCTCACACTTATTCTTTTCATACTCATTATATTTCCTTTTTAAATTCGATCTTGTAATTATAGGTAGGGTTTCACTGTTATTTCCTTGATGAATAATAATAGTATTACTGAAATAATTGATGATGGCTTTGGATGTGGGCAGAAATGGTGTTCCTAAAAGAATAGGTGTAATTTTATTTTCCACCATGTCCATGACAAGAAAATGAACAAGAAACTTAGTTAACCCTATTTTGATCTTAACATTTTTCACAATACCCATCGGACGACTTGAGCTTGTGTTACCATAGCAAACAATTCCATCTATCGGTTCTAACGTCGTTAATTTCAATCGATCAAACATACTTAAAGGCATAATATTCACACTAGACCCACTATTAGCTAAAGCACGAACAGATGTGGAACCATTGATTTCACAAAGGGATATGAAATTCTCCTGAATCAGCACGAATTATGGGAAAGTCGAAAATCGAGATTTTTGTTGCATTTAATGGCAATTCACCAACAACTTTCTTTCCTTCAACCAAGTTATCATCTTGAATTTTATTATTACGGGGAGGAATATATTCCCAATGCTTATCTCCTTTTAGTGACTCAACAAACTTTACGACTTCCTCAGTTTCATCATTATATTTTTCTATCTTGCGAGTTACTTCTTTAACTACCTTTTCCACATATTCATCTAAATCAGTGTCCTCTTCCTTTTAACTGCTTTGGACTTAGTAACAATATCCTCTTCATCGGAATCAGGATATCCACCATTCATTTCTTCTATCTCTTTGGACAATTCTTCCTCCGTTAATTCATATTCCCACATTATATCAGCTCCTCTAGATGCTACATATTCATGAATTGCTTCTCTTCCAAGATGTTCTCTTTCAGATATACCCTTAACAGTTTCTCTAAACTTATTATACTCTGGATCATTTTCTCTAGGTCCTTTATCAAAATCATACTCAGACCCATCAGAACCATCACTGTCATCTTCATTAATAAAAGTGACTGCATTTACTTTCTTAACGCAAACCCCCTTAGAAACTTCGGATTCATTAGGAACTTTACCCTTGAAAAGTTTGAATAACTTATTAACATTGCACTCTAAGTTTTGAATGGACGCTTGATGATTATTTTGCACTTGGGAAAGTTGAGCCTTTATGTTATCATTAGCTTCATTTTGATTTTTGATGAAAGTTAGAATGCTTTCTTCAAGATTAGACTTCTTGTCTGTCTGAGCATTAGCAGAATTTGGAATGAAGGGTGCTCTAACAGGAAAGAAACCAGGTGGGTTTTTATTATTAGCAGGATAAGGTGTATTATAATTATTTCGGTAGTTCGGGTTTCCTTGGAATTGATTCACATATGAAACATTCTCGACTTGCTCCATAGTAAGACTAGCAACACAATCTTTAGTGGCATGAGGACCTTGGCATCTTTCACAACCTACCTTAATCATATGCATCTCTTTAGTAAGCTTTTCAATCTACTTCCTAGATTACCTAATTGCACATTCATAGCCTTAACCATATCTTCAGAATCATAACTAACAGATTTTACCGAACGAGAAATGTATAAGTCTTGGTGCCATTCATGGGAATGGGCAGCCAACTTATTAATCAATGTTTCAGCTTCTTCGGCAGTTTTACTCATAATGTTTCCTCCAGCAGATATATCAATCTCTTTTCTTGTAACAATATCACAACCCTTATAGAAAGTAGTTACCTTTTTAAACTTATCCAAACTATGTTGTGGACAACCTCTAAGCATTTGACCAAATCGTACCCAAGCAGAATAAAGAGACTCGTTAGTTTTCTGACGAAAATTAGCAATGTCAGTTTGAAGGGTGACAGTTTTTGATGCGGGAAAGAATCGAATAAGAAACTTTTAAACCATCGTATCCCAACTAGTAATATCTCCTTCCGATAACGAGTTTAACCATTCCCTAGCTTCATATTTTAGTGACCATGGGAAGAGATGAAGATAAATGACATTACTTTCCACATTATTAATGTTAAACAGATTACAAATATCTTTAAAATTCCAGATGTGAGCATTAGCATCTTCCTTTTCCGTACCCCTAAATTGGTTATCTTTAAGCAAATGAAAAATAGGACCTTTAATATCAAAATTTTCTTTTATTTCAGGCTGAGTAATAGCATGACCTAATCCTTTCCGACCAGCTTTCATTAACGCTTCCATTGAATTTTCAGTAGTCATTTCAATTTCTGAACCAAAAAGAGATCCCAAATTAGAATCAGGACTAGACTTTGAACTAGATAATGAATCATCATTAGAAGTAGTTCCTTCGTTGAAAGTTAATTTCTTAACGATATTCGAATCCTTAGAAGGTTTAAATAATATATCAGGATTTGGTAACATATCTTGTAAGACTGGTTTCTTAGACCGAGTATTCATGTGATCTAAAATCATAAAAAGAAACGTTTTAGGAGAAAATCTTTTAGACCTTAAAGGATATAAATATTTACGTTTTGGGTTTATTCTAATTCCTCTTTTAATATTTAAGAAATATATTAGCATATTAGTAAATTTTAGATTAATAAATATAATAGATATTAATGACATAATTAATAACATAAATATTAAATAAAAATTTTTATCGCATAACAACGAATAAACAAACATATGCGGCCTATTGAATTTTTTAATACTTAAGTGACTCGTCAGCGTCTTGGTTTGAGCAGGAGCCTTTAAACCGGAACCCCAATAACCCTCCCCTAAAGGAAGACAGTCATCACCCATTTTTAAGAAATATCAATAACCAAAGTATATCCAATTTCCGTATTTACCGCGCTTCCCGGCAGCGGCGCCAAAAAGTTGATGTGTAAAAGTGTACAGTGTTTAATTTACCTTTCAAACTTTTAAATTTATAAAACCTATATTAATACACTTTAACACCTTAACGAGCAACAAAACCCAATCAGAGGTAGTATTTTAGGTTATTGTCCCAAGAGAGCGTAGATGCGGGTAAGAGTTATTTTATTAAATAGTTTAATTCTTATTAAAGAATTAAAGATATTTTTTTATGTCTTTTATGGATAGATTCTTATCTCTTAGGAAAGAGATGATTTAATATCGACAAAATAATAAAATATAAAGCAAGAAATAAAGATTTAAAATAACAATTATAAAAGAGAAGTGATTACAAGGACGTGTGAATCATAAGGGAATATTAATTATTTCATAACCTATATTAATAAATAGTAAGATAACAATCATAGACCAATCATTATCCCTGAAAGGTTAAGCTAAATGTCGCATATCATTCATAAGGTAGGACCTAAAGCATACATTAACTAAGTGATGTTCATAGCTAATGTCTTCATTCATAGCATTAAAATAATCACATGATAAATATTACCTAAACCTGATGTGGATCCAAGGCAACATTTAATTAGACTGACAAATTATAAAAGCTAATAAACTTAATCAGATCAACTCAAGTTACTAGCTGAAAGTTAATCTTAATCAGGTTCTCATGCAATTGACAATTAAACACACATAAACAAAGGTTCTTCGATTAAGCCGAACAATAATGAATTCTATTATATAAGCGTGATTCAAGTTCAACTAGTTAAGTAACTACCAATGATGTTTACCTGATTTTCATGCAATCCAAACACTATATTTGATGGACTAGATCTAAACAAGTGATATGAATCGAATAAAAGATCATAGAATCAATTACTAGTTAATCCTAGATTCATAATATTTAATCATTAAGCATGGCAAACAAGTTATTAAATCATGGCAGAAATAAACAGTTTAAATAATTATCACAGAAATATGAACATACAGATCTGGAAAAGAACCAGAAAATATACGCACTGAAGCACGAAGCCGGCGGCTTCCTTCCCACCAAGTCGGCGGCTTGGGAGATGAGGCCGGCGGCTTCATCTGTTTCCCAGATAAAGTTCAGTTTTCATCCAAGTAACCACTATGAACGTTTAGTTCATAGTTGAAGACGAACATAAACGAATACAATAAATAAAATAGGTAAAATAATAAAATAATGATAGGATCATAACTTAAAAAGAAGGTAGATGTAAAATAACTTGAATTAAAAACTTGAATCGTGATTACAATGAATAAATCTAACCTAAGAGTTTAGAGAAAACCCTAAAAAAATGACCTAACCAGAATTATTGAATTCTGAAAACTAATACTTATGAAAACTGAGACCAGAGGCATGTATTTATAACATTCTCGGACGGTGGTCAAGCCAGCGGCGTCAGTGGGAAGCCGACGGCTTGCTGATAATGCTAAAAACGAACATATATTTCATAGCATTATCCCTCAAGAAATACAAGCTTTTAGTTGCAATTGTTCTATTTACAAATGATATTAGTTTAAATAATAAAAGATGAAGACAAAAGACAGATTCGACGAATTGAAGACGCAAACGACCAAAAAACTCAAAAGTACAAAGTACAATCAAAGTGGTTCAAATTATTGATGAGAAACGTCTCAAAATTACAAGAGTACAAGACGCAAAACGCAAAATACAAGATATTAAATTGTACGCAAGGACGTTCGAAAATCCAGAACCGGAACTAGAGTCAACTCTCAACGCTCGAAGTAACGGACTAAAAATTACAAGTCAACTATGCACATGAATATAATATAATATATAATTAATTCTTAAAATTATATATATATTATATTATATTTATAAAACCGTCGGCAAGAAGCAAACAACATATGTGAGCTGTCCCAGCTGGCCATGCGATCGCATGGCCAGGAAGAAGGAATTCCATGCGATCGCATGGCCCTGAAATGTTGGCCACATCTATAAAAGGCGACGAGTTTCAGCGAACAAAAACACATCTTTATCTATCTCTCTATCTCAACGTAATATATATATATATATATATATATATATATATATATATATATATATATATATATATATATATATATATATATATATATATATATATATATATATATATATATATATATTGATAGTGCTTCAAACGAACATATATTTAGTCACAATATCATCCCAATATGTAAAGTTTTTAGTTGTAATTATTCTATTTTTAAGTTGTAATCGTTTAAATAAATAAATGTGAAGACAAAGCACGAAGATTAAAGAATTGAAGAAAAAGTGTCACTAAAGCCTGAAAAGTGCCACTAAAGCCATAGTGCACTTAAAAGTGCCACTAAAAGTGAGTTAAAGACTTGCGCGGATTTTGGGAGTTAAGGAAAATAATTTTTTGTGCAAATTACAAATTGCGAAATGCAAAGTACAAGATATTAAATAGTACGAAAGGACGTTCGAAAATCCGGAACCGGGGCCTGAGCCAACTATCAACGCGCGACGCAACGGAGTGAAAATTATGAGTCAACTATGCACAAGAATATAATATAATATTTAACTAATTATATAAATTATTTATATATTATATATATTTAAAAATAACATCGACTAGCTAGAAAACAAAATGATATGAGCTGGATTCCTGGGCCATGCGATCGCATGGCCAGCATGACCAATTTCCATGCGATCGCATGGAGGCCTGTAGCTGGCAACATTACTATAAAAAGGCAGTTTTGTCGAACGAAATATATACTTTTTTCAATCTCTCCCTCTGTAATATATATATATATATATATATATATATATATATATATATATATATATATATATATATATATATATATATATATATATATAGTATAGGGTAGTTTTATATTAGTTAGTTTGGGTTATGTAACGGTTAATTTACGGGTTCTAAAGTCAAAATTCTGTCCGTGTAAAGCTACGCGATAAATAATCAATGTAAGTTATGTTCACCTTTTTAAATTAATGCCTTGTAACTAAGTTGTTATTATGCTTATTTGAACCGAAGTAATCGTGATGTTGGGCTAAATACTAAGATTGGGTAATTGGGATTTGTACCATAATTGGGGTTTGGACAAAAGACCGACACTTGTGGAAATTAGGCTATGGGCTATTAATGGGCTTTATATTAACTAAATGGTACCTAGTTAAATTAATATAAAGACTTATAATTTGACGTATTTATATTTAACCACATACGCTTGACTGGGTACGGTAGGCGGGATATCTATAAATACCAATAATTATTCATTTAACCGGACACGGGGATGGTTTAATAGTTAATAGACTCATTGAAACAGGGGTGGATTACATACAAGGGTAATTGGTGTAATTGTTAACAAAGTATTAAAACCTTGGATTACACGCCGTCAATAACCTGGTGTAATCATCAAACAAAGTTTTAAGACCTTGTTACAGTTCGAATCCCCAATTAGTTGGAATATTTGACTTCGGGTATAAGGTTAAATTTGCCAAGCATTTTATAATTATGACCGATGAACTATTATGGTCAAAAACCAGATAGGTCTCAAATAAATCCAGGACAAAGGACAATTAACCCAGGGTAATAAATTATATTCAAAACGTGAAACATCATGGTTATGGAAGTTTAAATAAGCATAATTATTTTATTTTATATTTCATCGTACCTTTAATTATCGTTATTTATATTTTGCATTAGGTTTTAATTGTGACTTAAAATATAAAATCGACAAACCGGTCATTAAACGGTAAACCCCCTTTTATATATTATTATATATAATTATATATATATTGTACAAATATAATTGTTTAAAAATATAGTGTAAAATAAGTCGTCTCCCTGTGGAACGAACCGGACTTACTAAAAACTATACTACTCTACGATTAGGTACACTTCCTATAGTGTTGTAGCAAAGTTTAGGTATATCCATCTGTAAATAAACTAATTAAAACTTGTATCAATTTGTAACGTATTTCATATTAAAAATAATAGTATTTCGTACCCCTTCGCTCACACATCATATATATATATATATATATATATATATATATATATATATATATATATATTATAATTTTAATTTATTTTTAATAATAATAAGGGTATGTTAGCGAATGTTGTAAGGGTGTAAGTCAAAATTCTGTCCGTGTAACGCTACACTATTTTTAATCATTGTAAGTTATGTTCAACCCTTTTAAATTAATGTCTCGTAGCTAAGTTATTATTATGCTTATTTAAGCCGAAGTAATCATGATGTTGGGCTAAAATATTAAAATTGGGTAATTGGGCTTTGTACCATAATTGGGGTTTGGACAAAAGAACGACACTTGTGGAAATTAGACTATGGGCTATTAATGGGCTTTATATTTGTTTAATTAAATGATAGTTTGTTAAATTAATATAAAGATTTACAATTGGACGTACCTATAAATAACCATATACACTCGATCGGACACGATGGGCGGGATATTTATAAGTACTAATAATCGTTCAATTAACCGGACACGGGAATGGATTAATAGTCAATGGACTTATTAAAATAGGGGTGAATTATATACAAGGACACTTGCTGTAATTATAGTTTAAGTCCCCAATTAGTTGGAATATTTGACTTCGGATATAAGGATAATTTGACGAGGACACTCGCACTTTATATTTATGACTGATGGACTGTTATGGACAAAACCAGACGGACATATTGAATAATCCAGGACAAAGGACAATTAACCCATGGTAATAAACTAAAATCAACAAGTCAAACATCATGATTACGGAAGTTTAAATAAGCATAATTCCTTTATTTCATATTTAATTGCACTTTTAATTATCGCACTTTAATTTATTGTCATTTTAATTATTGTATTTTTTAATTATCGCAATTTTATTTATCGTCATTTTATTTATCGCACTTTTATTTATCGCAATTTCATTATCGTTATTTACTTTACGCTTAAAATTAAGTTATATTTATTTTTAATTTTTTACATTAGGTTTTAACTGCGACTTAAGTTTTAAAATCGACAAACCGGTGATTAAACGGTAAAAACCCCCTTTTATAATAATAATACTACTTATATATATATATATATATATATATATATATATATATATATATATATATATATATATATACAAATATAGTTTTTTGAAAATATAGCGTTAAACTTGGCTAAGATCCCTGTGGAACGAACCGGACTTACTAAAAACTATACTACTGTACGATTAGGTACAATCGCTGTAGCGGTGCTCGATTTCTAGCCCTTGCTTACTCTAAGATAGAAGGCATCTTGTTGTAGCAAGGTTTAGGTATATCTATTCTATAAATAAATAAATATCTTGTGTAAAATTGTTTAATAGTATTTTGTAGTAAAAATATAACTATTTCGTATACACACCTCGCATAACATCAAGTATTTTTGGCGCCGCTGCCGGGGAACTTGCTTAAACGCCGGAAGCAAAACGCTATATATATATATATATATATATATATATATATATATATATATATATATATATATATATATATATATATATATATAAAAGGATTTTTAATTTACTTTTGTAACAATACGTTTTAATTTTTAAAAAAAATAATACAAAAATATAAAAACAAAAACAAAAAATATATATTTTTAAGAATTGTTCAAAATATATAAATTATAAAGTATTTTTATTTTTAGTTTGTAAAAATATAAGTTTTTATTTCATTTATATAAATATTTTATATAATTATTAAAACAGAAAAAATATATAAAAGTATACGGGCCACTACACTGTAGCAGCCCAACTTCTGGCCTGCTATCTTAAGCCATGCGACCGCATGGTATTACAACGGTTAGCTCATGCGATCGCATGAGCGGATTTGACACGCCTGGTACCTGGTACGACCAATTTAGGGTTAGATTAATTTAATTATTATTATTAATTAATAACCCTAATTAGGTTTAGTATATTTTATTATTTAGTTTAGTTTTATTTAATTTATAATATTTAGTTATAATTAGTTTTAATAATTACTAAATTAATACTTTTATAAAATAAATAATATAAAAATAATATTTTTATAAAAATTAGTAATTTTATCAATTTTTGTCTCTTTTTATAAATTGTATATTTTTATTATTTAGTACGTAATTTGTATTTTTTCGTTCGTATTTAGTTTTAAGTCATAGTTTTTGCCATAGTTATTTTTATTTCTAGATTTTTAGACTTTGCCGTAAAATCCCTTAAGTGCTTTTTCTTTAGACTAAGATTTAGGTGCTTTAGAATTTGGGATGCTTTTTTAAGATTTTAGTACCTTTTTAAGTTTATACCGTTTTGGATATAGAATTTCTTTAAGCTTTAATATCTTTAGACGTAACTTTTAATTTTTAGTTTTTAGACTTTTAAGTTTCGACGTGCTACGTTCTTTTTATTATTTTTCGACCTTTTATTTTTCGACGATTTTCAACGCGCTCTTTTTCTTTCTTATTTCTCGACGCTCTAGATTTTTAGGACATAGAATTTTCTATTTCTTCTTTAAAATTTCTTTAAACTTCAACGAAAAATTATTTTAAGCGGTTAAATTGATAGACATCCAAAATTTTCTGGTTCGTAGTAATAGTTGGATTTGTTAGTGGCGAGTTGTGGGCTTCTGATTTAAAGGGTCCTGGCTACCTGCTGCATCTATTGGCTATTCGAAACATTCACCACCTTTTATACGTTCACCACCTTTCATTGAATGCACCGAGCAAAACGTTCACCACCTTTTATACGTTCACCACCTGTAACTCGATCAAGACATCTAACCAATATTGTCGCCATTGATTTTTCTTTAGAATCGTCATCCAGTCGACCAAGTACTCCAATTCAAATTTTCGATAATCCATTTTTTGAACCCGACCTCACAATTGAGAATCTGGAGGATATTCAAGGACAATTCAGAGATCCTGAACCACTAATCTTTCCTCCGGAACCACCAATCATTCAAACACAGATTGTTGAGGAACAACCCATTAAATCAGAATCCTCTAGTGATTCAGATTCAACAAACTCAATCATGGAAAATCTGGAACTTCTAAGTATGGAAGACCGAATGCGAGCTAAACGCACTGGCTAAGGTCACGCAATTACTCAACCAGACATTAATGCGCCAGATTATGAAATAAAAGGACAAATTTTACACATGGTAACTAATCAATGCCAATTTAGTGGTGCGCCGAAGGAAGATCCAAACGAACATCTTCGTACCTTTAATAGGATCTGTACTCTATTTAAAATAAGAGAAGTGGAGGATGAACAGATATATCTCATGTTATTTCCCTGGACTTTAAAGGGAGAAGCCAAAGATTGGTTGGAATCGTTACCTGAAGGGGCGATTGATACATGGGACGTTTTAGTTGAAAATTTTCTTAAACAATTCTTTCTGGCATCTAAAGCCGTAAGACTTCAAGGAGAAATTGTTACGTTCACACAAAATCCAAATGAAACTCTATATGAAGCATGGACAAGATTTGGAAAGTTATTGAGAGGATGTCCGCAACATGGTTTAGACACTTGTCAAATAGTACAAATATTCTACCAAGGATGCGACATCACTACAAGAAAAGACATCGATATAGCATCTAGTGGTTCCATTATGAAGAAAACCGCAACTGACGCTTACAAAATTATTGATAACACTGCTTCCCACTCACATGAGTGGCACCAAGAAAAAGATATCGTTAGATCATCTAAACCAGCTAGAGCCGATTCTAGCCATGACTTTGATTCCATTTCCGCAAAGATAGATGCTGTTGAAAGATGAATGGAAAAGATGACTAAAGATATTCACTCAATACGAATTAGTTGTGAGCAGTGTGGAGGACCACATTTGACAAAAGATTGTCTCAGTATTGAACAAACAATGGAATAAAGAGAGAATGTTTCATACATGAACCAAAGGCCTGGAAATAATTATCAGAATAATTATCAACCGCCAAGACCAATCTACAATCAAAATCAGAATTATAACTGAAATGTTCCATACAACAATCAACAAGGTCCTAGCAATCAGCAAGTATCCAACAATACTTACAATCAGCAAAGGCCTATTTTTCAAAACAAACCACCACAAACCGATGATAAAAAGCCAAATTTAGAAGATATGATGTCAAAGCTAGTTGAATCTCAAACTCAATTTTTCACATCTCAGAAACAAACGAATGAACAAAATGCTCAAGCATTTTGAAATTAACAAGCTTCTATTCAAAATCTGGAACAAGAAGTGAGCAACCTAGCAAGGTTAATAGGTAAAAGAAAACTGGGAAGTCTACATAGTGATACAAATGCTAACCTCCGGAATGAAACAGCTAAATCCATTACCACAAGAAGTGGTATTACAATTAAACCACCTGAAATACCTATAATTTCTGATGACTCTATTCCTACTCCACAAGAACCACAACCTGAGCAAGATAAGGAAACAGAACCGGTAGTTGAAAAAGTTAATGAAGATAACATAGTTAAGGCTAAATCTTATGTTAAACCATACCAACCACCACTTCCTTACCCGAGTAAAATGAGAAAAGAAAGACTTGAAGCCGAGCAATCCAAATTCTTGGATATGTTTAAACAAATAAATGTTAATCTTCCTTTCATTGACGTGATTTCAGGAATGCCTAGATATGCTAAATTCTTGAAAGATCTAATCACAAATAGAAAGAAAATGGAAGAACTCTCGGCTGTTACTATGAATGCTAATTGTTCTGCAGTGCTATTGAATAAGATACCAGAAAAACTTTCAGATCCAGGAAGTTTCACAATTCCATGTTTTCTGGGTAGTCTTAGTTCAATAGAAGCATTGGCAGACTTAGGTGCCAGTATAAATTTAATGCCGTATTCACTATACGCTAAACTAGACCTTGGAGAATTGAAACCAACACGAATAAGCATACAACTAGCCGATCGATCCGTAAAATATCCTAGAGGAATAATGGAGAACATGCTAGTTAAAGTTGGTACTTTAGTATTTCCAGTAGATTTTGTTATTCTGGACATGGAAGAAGATTCTCGAGTTCCTCTAATATTAGGAAGACCATTCTTAAACACGGCCAAAGCAATAATAGACGTGTTTGGTAAGAAACTGACCCTAAGTATAGAGGACGAGAGTGTTACATTTTTTTAGTTAATAGAGCCATGCAACAACCGCAATCTACAGATGATACATGTTATTATATTCAAACTATAGATTCACATGCAGAATTGTTAGAAGAATTTTCAGAATTACAAGGAACAGGAGAATGTTCTTTAGGAGAAGGAACTGAGCCAATTGATGAAGCTGAAATGATAGTCGCACTTATGGCTAATGGATATGAACCAACAACAGAAGAAATTCAAATGATAAAAGAAGAAGATAGATATCGATATAAATCATCGATAGAAGAACCACCGACATTAGAGTTAAATCCACTTCCAAACCATCTGGAATATGCTTATTTACATGGTGAATCTGAATTACCTGTAATAATATCATCTTCTCTTACTGAAAATGAAAAAATCTCAACTCATTTCTGTGCTAAAAGCTCATAAACCAGCTATTGCATGGAAGATTCATGATATTAAAGGCATAAGTCCTTCGTATTGCACACATAAAATCCTTATGGAAGAAGGTCATAAAACGTATGTGCAATGCCAACGAAGACTAAATCCTAATATGCAAGATGTTGTTAAGAAAGAAATTATTAAAATGCTAGATGCAGGATTAATTTATCCAATCTCTGATAGTCCATGGGTAACCCCAGTTCAATGTGTACCAAAGAAGGGTGGCATGACTGTCATCACAAATGAAAAAAATGAGCTTATTCCTACTAGGACTGTAACAAGATGGCGTGTTTGTATTGATTATAGAAAATTAAATGACGCCACCAGAAAAGATCACTTTCCCTTACCTTTCATTGATCAAATGTTGGAAAGATTAGCCGGGAACAGTTACTATTGTTTTCTTGATGGTTTTTTCGGATACTTTCAAATTCCAATAGCACCCGAGGATCAAGAGAAAACCACATTCATGTGCCCTTATGGTCCTTTTGCTTACAAACGCATGCCATTTGGACTTTGCAACGCCCCTGCAACCTTTCAAAGGTGCATGATGGCGATTTTTCACGACATGATAGAAGAATGCATGGAAGTTTTCATGGATGGCTTTTCAGTCTTCGGTGATACTTTTGAAACATGTCTAGTCAATCTTGAACGAATGCTTATTAGATGCGAACAATCAAATCTAGTACTTAATTGGGAGAAATGTCATTTCATGGTTAAAGAAGGCATCGTTCTTGGTCATAAAATTTCAAAGGAAGGAATTGAAGTGGATAGAGCTAAAGTAGATGTAATTGCTAAACTTTCACATCCCACCAATGTTAGAGGGGTTAGGAGTTTTCTAGGGCATGCCGGTTTTTACCGACGTTTCATAAAAGATTTTTCTAAAATTGCCACTCCTATGAATAAACTCCTAGAAAAGGATGCTCCATTCATCTTTTCAGATGGATGCATCAAATCTTTTAATATTCTTAAAGAAAAACTCACTAATGCGCCGATCATGATAACTCCAAATTGGAATCTACCGTTTGAACTTATGTGCGTTGCAAGTGATTTTACAATGGGAGCCAATTTAGGACAAAGGATTGAAAAACGATTTCAACCTATTTATTATGCTAGTAAGACGTTACAAGGAGCACAAACGAATTATACAACTACTGAAAAAGAACACCTTGCTATTGTCTTTGCATTTGAAAAATTTCGTTCATATCTCATTCTAGCTAAAACGGTGGTCTATACCGACCATTATGCTCTTAGATACCTATTTTCAAAACAAGATGCCAAACCACGATTAATCCGTTGGATCTTACTCTTACAAGAGTTCGATATTGAAATCCGAGATAAAAAGGGAGCAGAAAATCTCACCGCTGATCATCTTTCTCATCTTGAAAATCTTGAATTAGAAGTTCTAAATGAATCAGCCATACAAGATAACTTCTCTGATGAATATCTATTGAAGATAGATTATAGTGAAATTCCATGGTTTGCAGACTATGCAAACTACTTAGTATGTGGATTCCTCGAAAAAGGGTTGTCATACCAAAAACGAAAGAAATTCTTTAGTGATATAAAACACTATTTATGGGAAGATCCACATTTGTTTAAAAGTTATCCCGATGGAATAATACGCCGATGTGTATTCGGAGATGAAGCCAGTCAAATCTTAAACCATTGTCACACAGGACCAACAGGAGGGCATTATGGGCCTCAACTTACAGTAAGAAAAGTTTACGATGCTGGATTCTATTGGCCTACAATTTTCAAAGACGCACACCTTCTTTGCAAATCCTGTGATGCTTGTCAAAGGACTGGAAAAATAAGTCAACGTGATGAAATGCCACAAAATGTCATTCAAGTATGTGAAGTATTTGACATTTGGGGTATTGACTTTATGGGTCTATTCATAAAATCTCATAATAATCTCTACATTCTCGTTGCCATTGATTATGTATCTAAATGGGCGGAAGCACAAGCTCTCCCAACTAACGATGCATGAGTTGTAGTTAACTTTTTAAAACATCTTTTTGCAAGGTTTGGAACACCGAAAGCTTTAATAAGTGATCGGGGTACTCATTTTTGTAATAATCAACTTGAGAAAGTTCTTAAAAGATATGGAGTAACTCATAAAATCTCTACTGCTTATCATCCACAGACAAGTGGACAAGTTGAAAATACCAACCGAGCACTAAAACGTATTCTAGAGAAAACCGTAGGATCAAATCCGAAAGAATGGTCCATGAAATTGGAGGATGCACTCTGGGCTTTTAGAACAGCCTACAAAACTCCAATTGGAACCATACCTTTTAGACTCGTTTACAGAAAAGCATGTCATCTTCCAGTAGAAATTGAACATAAAGCATTTTGGGCTTTGAAGACATGTAATCTTGATTTACATGAAGCTGGACGTCTACGGTTAAGTCAATTAAACGAATTAGAAGAATTAAGACATGAAGCATATGAAAATTCATTAATCTATAAGGAAAGAACGAAGAAATTGCATGATAAAAGAATCAGAAGTTCAAAAGAATTTAAAGAAGGAGACAGAGTTCTTCTGTTTAATTCACGATTCAAGCTATTTCCTGAATAATTGAAATCAAGATGGTCTGGACCATTCATAGTCAAAAGATTTTTCCCGTACGGAACTATAGAATTAATAAATTCAAATGGGATTGAATTTAAAGTTAATGGTCACAGAGTTAAACATTACATAGATAGTCCAATGGAAGTTGAAGATGAAGTTAATCACAATTTCGACACCACAGCTAACTAAGTGTGGGAAGGATTGAATCTTTTTATGGTAATAGGTATTTTGTGATAGAGTTAGATATTCTGTTTTCTTGTAGTTCTCGAGAATGGAATCCGAATGGTCTTTCCCTAGCAGACCCTAAAGAACTAGTCTTCTCCCTCCATTCTGAATTTTTATTTTTTTAGGTTTTACGAGATGAAGGATTCCTTTGATCTGAACCATGGTCTAATGCTACATGCTATGATTACTAAACGTAATAATGACACACTTCTGAGTGAACTGGTATCATTCATAAGAGGCAAAATGGACGGAGTAAGAAAAGAACTCAGAAAAGATCATCATAAGATACATTTTGGTAAAGGAAAATCAAAATCTGCAACAAAAAGAAGAGCACGACACCTTGAAAGATGTTATAAATGCGGAAAATGGTCACACGAATGTAAATGTTCAAATAATCAAACATATTCAAATACCGAATTTGTTACTCTATGCAGAGAAGGACCGTTCATATGTTTAGAAGAAAAGATATTGAAGATTCGAGGTTATGCTTACGTAGCTATGGAGAACCAAATCAGACGACTCTCCTATGAGTCGGCTAAAGCAGGTCTCTGAGAATTCTTTCTCACAGGTAAGTTTGTACAGTTTTTATTGTTATTTTTTTATTTTTATTGCTTTTAACCTTTTGATAATAAACGCTGAATCGTTCGCTATAAAGTATTAAATTGGTATTCAATAAAATTAGGTATGCGTAATCGAAATTATTGATATCATACAAAAATTTGTTACATCACTGCGAAATTTACCGTTTATTCTTAAGGTATAAATATCTTTAATCAATCAACCAAAAATATTTCAAAAATTCGTCAGGAGTAAAACTAGGTTATGAAACCGAAATTACTTTACCGAAAAGAGGGGCGTATATTTTTGATAATATTTGATTGATTAAAGTGGGATAAAAGACCAAAAAGATTTTTTTATTTTAATTTTTTACCTTGTTTTTAAAATTAATATATAAATATTAAATTAATATTGTAAACTTTTTAAAATCAATATATTTAAGTTTGTAAATATTTAAAAAATTAATATTTTTAATATAAGTTTGTATGTTTAAAAACAAAAATATAATATGAATTTGGTGTGAATTTTTAATTTTAATAATATGAATTTTTAATTTTATGCATTTTAAATTAAAGTTTGCTGTGAATTTTAAAACAAAAATGTACTTTATTTCATTAAGTTAAAAATGTGATTTCTAAAAATTCGTCGTGAGTTGAAAACTAAGTCGTTGAACCGAAATTGCTTAACCCAAGGGAGGGTCGAGAACTTTTATTATCATTATTTTTAATCTTATTGAATTAAAGTAAGCCAAAAACATTAAAAAAAAACCCAAAAATCTTTTCTTTTAAAACTGCGCTTAAAACGTGACAAATTTTTAAAATTTTGTCGAGGGACGGACTAGGACAACGATCCGAAATGCCCTCATCCTAAAAAGAAACAAAATTTTAATTTTTAATTAATTATATGTTTTATTAGTAACGGTTTTTATAAAAAAAAAAAATTCGGACCCCATGCGATCGCATGGGGTTTGGCCTTCAAATCTATGCGGTCGCATGGTGTCAAAAAACTGGTCAGGTTACAAAGTCCAGCGAGGTCTGCTGCTGCATCACAAACACACACATACATACGAACCTACTCCAAAAACACTCCTAATTTCATCAATTTTTCACCAAAATCAACCAAATTTCTCGCTATAATCCACTCTAATCATGAATTTGATAAGAAGTTTATCAAGAAGGGTAACAATTACACCCCTAAACCTCTTTAAATTTAATTTTTAGTGTTCTTGAGCTATATTTTACCTAATTTGATTTTGTTAATTTCTATTGTAATTAGAGTTAAATTATTAGTATATTATGCATGTATAACCTAGATTGATGCTATTTAACATGATTTGAAGTCAAAAACTTCAAAATTTTTAGGAATCTAGGGTTTGTGTTCTTGAGCAATTTGGGGCTTTTTGATATAAACATGTTATGGCCGATTTTTGTCATGAATTATTGCTAAATTAAGTAGTGTAACATGTTTAGGTAGCTAAATGATCCAAACATGATTTTTGAGAATTAATGTGGACTTTTTAGGTATAAAATTCATGAACTTGATTAAATTGATGTAAATGCCATTTGAAACTTGTTTAATTGCTAGTAATGGTTATTTTAACATGTTATTTGAGTTGAATGCTTATGAACTTTGTAAACATTTTCATATATGCTTATTTGAAAAAGTGTAGAATTGTTAAAATTGTGAAAATGTGTATAAGTTTAATTTTGATTAAACATGTTATTATAATTGTTTCAAGTTGTTAATTTGCTAACACTAATGCATATTTGGATGCACAAAATTTGTGTTTAATGTGTTTTGCAGAGATTTACTAATACTGATGGTGCATCATCATCATCTAGACAACCTGCTCCAGAACCTGAACCAGAAATGCAATATGAACCTGAACAGGAACAACAACAACAACCTGATCAACACATTCCATATTATGATCCGCAACTAGAATATATTGATGCCTACGTAGTATTTTCGATGCATCCGATAGTACAACACCCAACGATTCATGAAGAACAGTTGCATCCTAATCTGAGGTTTGATCGAAGTTGGAGAGATTACCCGACATATCAAAGTAACAAATTCAAACTGGTAATGAAAAATGTAGAAGTGCCAAGGGTAATCGATTGGGAGCCTTTGGAAAGGGTCCAACTTGCTAACTCAGTTAGACAGCATTTGATCCAAAGGTATGGCAGCTCTTCTTTTCCCAATTGGGAACGTTTATTAACCATTCGTTGGCCTGTATATAAGGAATGGTGCGTTGAGCTTATGAGTACTATTTCACTTAATGCGGATGTAGTTAGGTTAGATGATAGAAGTTTTCTTAGATTTATACTTGGCCGTAGGATGTACAGGATGTCCATGCTGGACATGGCCAGGGCTTTACAGATATATACGCCCGCTGAATTACTACTACCCGATTGTATGAATTTGATTTATCATGGTGAAAGGGTAGATAGGAATTTTGATGCTAACGCCGTCTAGAGGCGTATGTCAGATTATAATGTTTTTGGGCGGGCAGGAACACACACCTACTTACATATTCACAGAGCCGAGCTTCGTATAATTCATAGATTTCTGGCTAACTCGATTACACAGAGAGGTCACAACAAGTAGAAAATGACCTTACATGATTTATTCTACCTTAAGTGTATTCGAGACCCAAGAGGCTTTGTTAATATCCCCTACTGTGTTGGTTTTTATTTGTCTAAGATAGTGGAAGGAATACATGAAAGGGGAATAATAGGAGGAGGTATTTTTGTTACTCTCATTGGAGAGTATTTGGGTGTAGATAGGGATCAAGGGGGTCCACTCTTAGTATGTAGGGAACAGGATGATACCTTAGAATTAAAGGTCTATTAGGGTGCTAAGGTATTGAAAATCAGACGCAATCAGGCAGTACCATATGTTGGCCGTCATCCACAGGTAGAGAGAGGTTCAGATGAAGAAATGGAGGAAGCAGATGACATTAGGGATGTCATTAGGGAGGCTATGACTGACGTCTACCAGCGTATAGATGAGGTAGAAATGACAAACCAGGATAGACATAATCGATACGAGCAGTGGAAAGCCCGGAATGAGTACGAGCATTCTAGACAATGACAGCATGATAGATGGAACTATCATCAGCGTCAGATCATGAGTCGGTTATCACCTCAGGACCACTACGTACCGACCCGACCCGCTTACTATCCTCCACACCAGTCCGAGATGAGACCACCATATACTCTCTACGACCCTAACCAGGCCTACCAGTACACCTATCACCAACCATGGAACCCGACCGACGACATGAACTGGAACCCCTATCCAGATTGATATAGTTCCCGTTGGTGATTTCTATGATTTTTATTTTTATTATTCCTATTTATTTATGTTTAAACATATAATATTTGTGATACTTTTATTGTAATGTTTAATATTTTTATTATGTTGTACTAATATTTCATATTTGATTTGAAAGTGGGATGTTAAAGTCCCATTTCAAATTACCATGCATGTTATTATTTGTATTGTATGTATATTGTCCATTGTACACAACAGGGTAAAACAGTGCATTTTCAAAGACTGGCATTAAGTTCAGCAAAAGCTACTAATTTTGATGACAAAACAAAAAACAAATTTGATGTAACAACAAGACGGAATGAACAAATGATATGCACCATTTACCATTCAGCAAACAAACGCCAATATGTTTGGAAACTTTGATAAAATTTAATCATTTTTCTACGCTAATCACCCTCAATAATTTAAATTGTTACTGATTTCTTGCAAATGAGGGAATTGCAAGATCTTAAGTGTGGGAAGGGATTAAATTCTTTCGGATTTTTAAAATTTTAACTTATACACTTGGTTACCATTAAAAATACTAGTAACGCAGTAGTTGTATTAGAATCTAGTGCTCTCTGATAATAAAGAACAGCCCTAGTCTTATATACTGACTACCCAATTCTAGTAAAATTTTTCAAAATTTTCAATTAAATGAACTCAAAATCATGTTTATACATATTTATGAACGATAAAACTAGGTGTTAACACTGAAATTATTGTTACCTCGGAAAGGACATAAATTGAGAAACAACTCAAAATGTTAGAATTAATTTAAAATGGAATAGAGGACAATAAAAAGGCAAAGAAAGGAAAATAAAAGCCAAGTGTGGGAAAAATTTACCAAGTTATTTAAAACATATATCACATATTTTTGTACAAATAATTGAAAATACTTTTGTTTTGGACAATTTTATCAGTTTTACCCAAATTTCTTATAAAATATTTGAAAGAAAAGATGGATCTACACGATGAATCAATTCTATCATTAAAAGGAAGTAAAGTCTTTCGAAAAAGACACGCGCTTCTTGATTTAGGTCAGGAAGTTGTCGTCCAGACAAGTTATAGAGTCTACGAAAAACCTTGAAAAGTTTTCTCGAAAATCAGCTGGAAATCCACGGACCTCAGCATCAAACAGGGTTGCCAAGTGGTCAAACTTATCCTAACCATGAGAGGATCTGTCTCGTAAAATGGGGAGGGCGCCGTGCAAATTAGATTGATAAGACTAATGAATCAGATCTTCAAAAAGGATAATCTCCTTAAAGATCAAAAATCATCTTTTAAGCCTGATATTACTCAATCCTAGAGATTGACCTTTAAAGATTGAGAATTACAAACTCATGGAATTCGATGATATCTAAACTCGAGCTTGAACGAGAAAATATTTTGATCAAAATTACAAACTGATTTGTTTTCTGAAAACCCATTTTTAATGCGTTCATTACCATTGAACGTAAAATCCTAGGAATTCACCTGGAATTCGTTAGGTCACCTGAACCAAATCGGGTGTCAACCGTAAGAACGGTGGTTGCATAGCATGGTCGAAGACAGGACTTTGTGCCAGACAGAAAAATTATAGGGTGAGCTTTACTATTACTCCTACAAAGAATAGTAATTGTATCCGACACGTTATAGACCATAATTAAAAGCATGTCACGGGACATTGCCTTAACAGTTGCTTGTTCAACGCTTTCCTTTACAACCGAACGGTAGTTTACTGAAAGGTAATATACGAAGCAAGTATACTGGACGTGTTGCTTTCCCAATACAAGGTTAGCAAGTGGGTGACACAAAACCATAAGTTTTGAGCTAAAGTTTTCAAATCTGAAACCCGCCAAACCCACAAAAACAATTTGCAAACACCGGTGAAGAGTTATTCCGGAAAAATTATCTAGGATAAAAGCTAGATTGAATTTTCAAAAGATCAAATGTTTTCATAAAGATCCAATTTCCTAAAGGATCTAAATTTTCATAGTCATGTGGGACTGTAAACCACAACGTTACTACCATTGTTCATACCGCCGTATAAAAATCACTGATGTTCAAAGTGTGAAGAATAAAGTAGTGATTCTAGTATTTTTATTTTCAAGACTATATTGCTTGAGGACAATCAATGCTCAAGTGTGGGAATATTTGATAATGCTAAAAACGAACATATATTTCATAGCATTATCCCTCAAAAAAGAGAAGCTTTTAGTTGTAATTGTTCTATTTACAAGTGATATTCGTTTAAATAATAAAAGGTGAAGACAAAAGACAGATTCGACGAATTGAAGACGCAAACGACCAAAAAGCTCAAAAGTACAAAGTACAATCAAAGTGGTTCAAATTTTTGATGAGAAACGTCTCAAAATTACAAGAGTAAAAGACGCAAAATGCAAAATACAAGATATTAAATTGTAAGCAAGGACGTTTAAAAATCCGGAACCGGGACTAGAGTCAACTCTCAACGCTCGACGCAACGGACTAAAAATTACAAGTCAACTATGCACATGAATATAATAAAATATATAATTAATTCTTAAAATTATATATATATATTATATTATGTTTATAAAATCGCCGGCAAGAAGCAAGCAACAAATGTGAGCTGTCCCAGCTGGCCATGCGATCGCATGGCCAGGAAGAAGGAATTCCATGCGATCGCATGGTCCTGAAATGTTGGCCACATCTATAAAAGGCGACGAGTTTAAGCGAACAAAAACTCATCTTTATCTATCTCTCTATCTCAACGTAATATATATATATATATATATATATATATATATATATATATATATATATATATATATATATATATATATATATATATATATATATATATATTATAATTTTAATTTTAATTCTAATTTTAATTTTAATAATAATAAGGGTATGTTAGCGAATGTTGTAAGGGTGTAAGTCAAAATTCTGTCCGTGTAACGCTACGCTATTTTTAATCATTGTAAGTTATGTTCAACCTTTTTAAATTAATGTCTCATAGCTAAGTTATTATTATGCTTATTTAAGCCAAAGTAATCATGATGTTGGGCTAAAATATTAAAATTGGGTAATTGGGCTTTGTACCATAATTGGGGTTTGGACAAAAGAACGACACTTGTGGAAATTAGACTATGGGCTATTAATGGGCTTTATATTTATTTAATTAAATGATAGTTTGTTAATTTAATATAAAGATTTACAATTGGACGTACCTATAAATAACCATATACACTCGATCGGACCCGATGGGCGGGATATTTATAAGTACTAATAATCGTTCATTTAATCGGACACGAGAATGGATTAATAGTCAATGGACTTATTAAAACAGGGGTGAATTATATACAAGGACACTTGGTGTAATTATAGTTTAAGTCCCCAATTAGTTAGAATATTTGACTTCGGATATAAGGATAATTTGACGAGGACACTCGCACTTTATATTTATGACTGATGGACTGTTATGGACAAAAACTAGATGGACATATTGAATAATCCAGGACAAAGGACAATTAACCCATGGTAATAAACTAAAATCAACAAGTCAAACATCATGATTACGGAAGTTTAAATAAGCATAATTCCTTTATTTCATATTTAATTGCACTTTTAATTATCGCACTTTAATTTATTATCATTTTAATTATTGTACTTTTTAATTATCGTAATTTTATTTATCGTAATTTTATTTATCGCACTTTTATTTATCGCAATTTCATTATCGTTATTTACTTTACGCTTAAAATTAAGTTATATTTATTTTTAATTTTTTACATTAGGTTTTAACTGCGACTAAAGTTTTAAAATCGACAAACCGGTCATTAAACAGTAAAAACCCCCTTTTATAATAATAATACTACTTATATATATATTTATATTTATACAAATATAGTTTTTTAAAAATATAGCGTTAAACTTGGCTAAGATCCACGTGGAACGAACCGGACTTACTAAAAACTACACTACTGTACGATTAGGTACACTGCCTCTAAGTGTTGTAGCAAGGTTTAGGTATATCCATTCTATAAATAAATAAATATCTTGTGTAAAATTGTATCGTATTTAATAGTATTTTGTAGTAAAAATATAACTATTTCGTATACACCTCGCATAACATCACTTGCCTTGAGTCGGTGACTCCTTTCATAAGTTAAACTTAATCCACAAGCAAAATTCTTTAAACCGCCATCACTAAGCCGGCGGCTTCAGGGAAGGCCGGCGGCTTCGAAGAACTTGGTCGACAAGTTGAGAAACCGTGTCTTTTAGGCCGGCGGCTTCATTTGCCCTTTGCTTGATCAACAAGTTCATTCAATTTTACGGAGATTCTGGAACATTCTGACATATGTGACTCCAAGCCGGCGGCTTCATAGAACCCATGCCGGCGGCTTCATTAGCCTTTCTGCAGTTTCCTTTGTTTTTGATCTTGTTTGATACATAACTTTGATAAAATCATTAGAAATATTTTTTTCCAATTTTTACCCATTTTAGCGTGTTTTGGGTTAAAATGACTGTAAAATAATAAGATAACTCCTCAAAATGTTACTAAAAAACTGTATAATTTAGGAGTTATCAGTCACTCAAATCACTCAAGTGTTTTGGGGTTCCCTATCCATCTATTAAATGAATTCGCTCATAGCCAGTCATGTTGCAAATATTGTCATAGGCTTGACTAAGAATCAAATCTCCACTGGTTAGATAAGAACAACACTGATCTTCTCCCTAATCATTCTTTCAAGAGGAAGAGCGAGTTTAAAGGTTGGTTTGCGGAGAAAAGCGAAGGTTTTGATATGGCGAAAAGGGTGATTTTTGAATCATTGAAATTTAGAGATATTCGATAGATTTCGGTTTCATGAGGATATATTTTTTCTATGAAAGATGGTACTCTATTTTTGTTGAAGAGTTCCTTTAGAGGGTGCTGATTTTCAATGAAGACTTTGCTTCTTTTCTGCAATCCTCCTGGGTCACAATCTTCATTTTCTTGGAGGATCTATGCCTTTATTCGAAGACTTTTCTCTTCTTTACTTTTGAGACTTTGCTCAACTATTTTTTTTTTTTTTTTTGCGTATCCCATCTTCATAACTTTACATATTAGATCTTGTGCCCAGAGAGAAAGATATTTCACCAGAAATAGGTCTTTTTGAAAAAACTGTCCGGAATTTCGAAATTTTTCGACAAGTGTTTCTAGTAAACTTGGTCGATCTATCTCTTTGAATTTCTAGATTTTGAAAATGAGAAAGGAAAGATGGTGAAAAGGGTAACGTATTTGATAGTGAATTTGGGGGTGAGTATTATCTGATTCATCAACTCTTTGGCGTGAGTTGGTCGGTTTAAATGTGTGGGGTGAAAACGGAAACGGATGGTTTTTTGTCTTCTCTATTCAGAATGACTTTGGAAGGAGTATCTCACCTACACCACGTATGGCACGTACTAACCATTGGCCTCGAAATGTATGTCAAGGTCAAGTTCTAACACTAAATGCTAACATCGGCACTCTCAACGGAAAAGATAGTGAAGCATTAAAAATGAATGCTTATTGGGCCATTTTCGGGGTGCCTCACAACAATTATATTGGGTCAATAATGTCTAGTCATGTAGTGCTCTTTTAGAGAATCGAATCATCCTTAAGAAGATTTATGTCCTCATTGGTCTTAATTTTAGAACAAACACGTTTGATTTTCGAAAGTACTTTTTCATAAAGTATCATTTAGCCAAAAATTTTGAAAAATTTACGTTGAGGACAAAGAATCAAAATAGTAGGTGTACTCGAAAATCTTATAAAAATTATAAGTTAAGAACATTTTCCAAGCATCCCATAGCTAATTACGGTGTGCTACAGCGCTATCCCACACTTCGAGGAACATTATCCCTAATGTTCATTCTTAGATTTTAGGGAGCTAAAATCCCACATAGGGAGCTAAATAAACGAAGAGAAAGAAACGAATTACTCCCCGTGGGTGCTGCTGTGAGCTGAGGATATGAAGGTAGACTGAGTCAGAACCATCTTTTGTTGGATTCGAATCGGTCTTGTTAAAGTGTACTCGAGCTCATTAGGGCGTTCTCATCCTCCATACACCATCCACTAATAACTTGCAATGAAATAATCAATGGGTTTTCTCGTCGTTTCATCATTATTCAAAGAATCTCCACCACAAGCATCAACAGCTGTCTATTACTTGTAAAAATGGAAAAGATCAAACCTAGACAGGTGATTACGCTTTAGGCCATAGACTAACTGATTTGCGTTTTGATGAAAAGTTATTTAAAAACTTGAGGGTTTCAAAATTAGGTTTTTGAAAATTGTAACGACCCAACCCGTTATCCAACCGAAAACAGCACAAAAAAAAATTTCTTTTACACAGTTGGGTGCGAGGCGCGCGACCCCTGTTGTGCGCGGCGCGCACAACCCCTTCCAGCTTCTGACCGGATTTCTCAATTTGGGTAAAAAGATCTCCCACTTCCCGACACTTTTAGACGAAGCGACTTTCACGACACGTTAATATAAGTAAAACTAAGAGATTTCAAAGATAAAAACGAGTTTTACAAAACCGGGCGCACAACGCCCCGAATTACGAATTTCGTACCAAATACAAGTTTCGACCACAAAAAGTTTAATTTCCAAACGACACCTAGACCATGGTGTTTGGGGTTAAACTACCCGAATCTTGGTCGAACTTCCAAAAGCTATCCCCCGAGAGCCACTACTAATCCAAACGGATACCTTTGCCCTTGTCCACGCAGGAGCCTAAAAAGGTAAACAACGAGAGGATAAGCTAACGCTTAGTGAATGCAATAATTATATATATATACATATATAATATACTTACTTGCAAACACTTACACAATACCGTATACGAGCTAGCAATTTAGCAACTATGCAATCACAATGCAAGACTAGATATCCACAATCTCAATAAGCTAGCATTACCAATAGCATATAATTCACAATTTGATATGCTAAAACTATCACACATAACCATGGTTAACCATAATGCACACAAGGGAACGGCACTCGCATAATGACTGTTGGTACTCGCAAAATGACCGTTAGTGTACACTAACCCCCTAGGTGGACGTCCGCACTTACCGAACCACCCTTCACGCACATGTGGTCTCCATCGCACAAAAGAGTAGTGAATCCACATGCCCGGATAACACTATAGTGAATCCATACTTCCGGATAACACTAACCACAAGCCCGCAAGCAAATACACTATATATGCATATATATAATTATTCCACTTACCTTAACGCCTTCGGTGAATGAGAAATCAAGCTTGCAACCTTCAATGTAACGTACCTATTACATTATGCATATAATCAATCACACAATCAAGTTGGTCAACCAACTCACTCACCACCCTAGTGTCATTTGCACTCTTAATCATAATATTAGGTCAATTTCGCCCAAAACCTTAACACTAGCCAAATATGGTCTTAATACACTTTTTAACACAAGGTTATCGCATTTTCATACATATTTAAAAACCTAGGTCACCCAAGACTCATTTGACTCAATTCAAGGTTAACACACCCATTTTAGGTTATCCACTAACCCAAATAACACTCATTCACTTAATGTGATGATCCGGATTTTTCTGACTACTTGATTATACTATTTACATAATTTAATAATTTCTACTTGATAAGCAATGAATTTTAATAAGTCTTGAACCTCTGAAAAGAGTTTTATATAAGCATTTGACCACCCTTTTATTCATACGATTCACGAACGTCATAACTTGTATTAATTATATATATGTATATATATATATATATATATATATATATATATATATATATGTATGTATATATATGTATATATATAATTTCAAAATATGATAATTAAATATCTCATTAAGTATATTCACAAGGTATTATATATATATTTTCATACTACTAATTTAGAGAGTTTTCGAACAATATATATGTTACTATTCAAATGACGTAATTAACTTATGTTAAAATGTATTTACATACAATGTATTATGAGTATAAATACAACCTTAAAAGTATTAAATACACTTAATAATATACAAAAACATATAAAGGATAGCTATACTCGTATTTCCATTCATTTTTCTCAAGAATCCTACTCATATTCATACAGTATATATACACGTATTATACGAAGCTTCGAGAAGTATTTACTATTGATATATACTAATAAAAATCTGTATTAGTGAAGTATTATGTCATGCATGACATCATCAATCTTATTGTGTCATGCATGACATCATCAATTTAACTTATACTAGATATTAGTAAAAAAAAGACAACATAAAGTATTTACTATTCGTATATACAAATAGTAACTTGCATGATTGATGTATTATGTCATGCATGACATCGTCAATCTTATTATGTCATGCATGACCTCATGGTATTTAACTTATCCTAGATATTTGTCATAAAACAACAAAATACAACTAGTATATAAAGACCTAACATGGTATTTTTTTTTACACACATTTAGATCCATTCTACTTTCAATTCTCTTCCAAGTATTCTCTTATTCTTTCTCTCTAAAAACACTCTCTAATATCCTCTCTTCAAATTCTAATAAGCCTTCATTATCTACAACAAAAACTAGTTATAAAAATAATCCATAAACACCATAGAAGTAGTAATCAAGAACACCTCCTTTGATTTAAGTTTTGCTTCCAAGTTTGGTTATCTTTAAGCACCCTTTTAAGGAGTCTTTCAAGCTCTAGAAATCCTCTTCATATTCAGCTACTTCCCTTTCTTAAAACAAGGTATTAGCCTTACCAAAACTCTTGTTCAATTCATATGATTATAGCTATCTATATAAAAGATCATAGTTAATAACAACTAGAACATAGTTTTGATGATTCTAAACTTGTTTGAAAACTAATCTAATCTAACTCTAACAACACTTATTTATACATATTATGATGTTATATTAAACTATTATAAGAACTTATAACTTGTACATATGAAGAACACCTTAAAAACTTAACATACATCAACTAGTCTCCATTCGGTAAAAGCGGACTGTTTTGGGTTGGGAATTAAAAACCTATCTTAGACTTTGAGTTCGAAGCTAAGATTTTGGAGATATGTTAATATATGTAAATAAGACTTTCAATAAATTTTTTATGATTTTAGACAAAGTGGAAGTATTTGATCAAAAATCATATATTGGGTGGATGCTGGGATTCTTCCAAATCTGTCCACTGGTACAAAAAGAGGGTAAAACTATAAAAATTAATATATGGGTTGAAATTTTCGAATTGGTTTTGAAAAATTAACTTCTTAAGGAATCCATAGCAATTTTATTCACTTTAAACGGAGTTGTAATGAATTTTTGGCAAGCAAAACAAAATCTGCTAAAATTAACGTTGTATGGACGAAATTTATCTTATAAAAACTATATTAACCATATCTTTGCTAACTTTTCCTATATATATATATATATATATATATATATATATATATATATATATATATATATATATATATATATAATCTTAGAATTACCCCAAGGCGTATTATGTACGTATTGTCTTGCATCAATCCAGAGACTTGTTGACTTAGGATTTATCAAAACGTATTGTGCACGTATTGTATATATATATATATATATATATATATATACTGATTATTGGACGGTTGGACTTTTTGGACTATTTTGGACTACTAACAATGGACTACTAACATAAAATATTAAAAATTATTATATAAGTATTATATGAACTTGCTATATTAATTTTGTTCATATGTATTATTATCTAAATCGTTATTATTATTATTATAGGTTTATGAATCCAAGGACATCGGCTATATTTTAATAAGTTGAAAACTTGTTAAAACTATACTTTTACGACAGTGAGTATATAGTCCCATTTTTAAACTCTACAAATATTTTGGAATGAGAATACATGCATCTTTTGTTTTTTGAAATAGACACAAGTACTTAAATATATATTCTATGTTGAGTTGTACCTTTGTATATATCCCTAATAGTCTGGTAACTATTTGTTACATGTGGTTAACATGTAAGCGCGAATCCTATTGATAGATCTATTGGGTTTGACAACCCCACTCGGGCTAGTTAGCACTACTTCATAACGGGTGTTTAGTACTTCGTTTACTACACTTGGTACGGTGTAGAGATAACTTTAAAGAGGGAATATGCACAGAAAACATCTGTAAAGTATAGTTACTGGGCGCTCAACAACATATAGAATATCTTTGCTGAAACGTTTATAACATGAAATCTTGTGGTCTATTATTATATCTTATGCTGGCTTTAAAACCTATATCTCACCAACCTTTGTGTTGACTGTTTAAGCATGTTTATTCTCAGGTTCTTAAGAAAGTCTTCCGCTGTTGCATTATCTGAGCAAGCTGTGCATGGAGTCTCATGCTTTTGTTTAAATGAAGTGTTGCATTCAATAAAACCTTTGTCATGTATTATATTCAACTGTTATGTCACATGTGTAGTATTTGGAAACTAATGTAATATGGGGATTATTCCTTAAATAATCGCCCATTTGTTTAAAACATGCATTATGTATAATAATAATGTGCTTTTTATGAAACGAATGCAATATTTTATAAAAAGTATCATATAGAGGTCAAATACCTCGCTATGGGACCAATGAATAACGTACCTCATTTATAGTATTATGGACGGGTCGTTTCAATTGGTATCAGAGCAGAGGTCTTAGCAAACCACAAATTGCATTAGTGTGTCTCACCGGTATTTGTTAGGATGCATTAGTGAGTCTGGACTTTGACCGAACTTGTTTTTGAAAACCATTGCTTATCATTTTTGGTCATAAATTGAATATTATAACATGTAAATATTATGTGGTATATTACTAATGTGGTAGTTAATGTGTGATAGATGTCTACTTCTAGCACCAATCTCATAATCACATTCAGCGACTCCGAAGTTGAATCTCCGGCAAAAGTACCAATCATCGACTTATCTGATAACGACGATGACCCGAACGAAGATGTATCAATCATCTATATAACTGATGACGATGATGACCAGGATTCGGATGCATTTTTAGAAGATTCACAATTCCCAGAGGAACCAGAAGAGGAACCTGAGGAGAACGAAGTAAAAGAAATTATCGAGGAAGAATTTAATAAGGGAAAGAAACCTTTAATCGTCAACCCAGAAATTCCAAAAGCAGAAACTAATAAAACAATTGTTGTACCAAGTACTCCCGATATTACTACACCTATTCAACCATGTCTTACCAATACTACAGAAATGTCATCTACTGAACCCCAACCAAAACCTAGACTTACCGCTGAAATACGCACTATGACAATAGGGAAGCGAAAATTCTATGATTTCCCAGATTTCTTTGAATTCCCAAGGAAGCCTCGTCGTTTCTAATCTATTTTTGCAGCTATTCGACTTCACGCCCTATATAATAATATATCGTGTGCTATATTTCATCTTACTTATGTTTTATGTAAAATAGTGGTATTGAATTATTGTAAAATATTGTACCAAAAGAATAAGCGTGAAGTACTAATGCATTAAGTTTTTCATGATAGAATATTATCATGACTGTAGTAGTCAATTTGTGTACTAGCTATTAAGTATGAACTTTAACGGGTAGGTACTACCCGAGCTACAATTATAAAACACTAATAAGAAGAAAAGGCTTTTATAATAAATGGTTCATATTATTAATATGCTACAAAGTCCCATTGACTACTCATAATATTGTATATGATTAATTTATCTCTTTTGACTATTTTTGAAGAAAATGGCACCTATAACTAGACAAAATATGAGTACCGAGGAACTTCAAGCTTTTCTTATCACAACTGTGACCGCATCAGTAGCTGCAATTAATAACAATAACAATTTCGGGACATCCGGTGGGAGTCATCACCGTAACCATCATGATAACACCACAAAAAATCGGGTAGGATGCTCCTACAAAACCTTCATAGGTTGTAAACCCCATGAATTTGAAGGAACGGAAGGTCCAGTTAGACTAAAGCGTTGGATTGAAAAAGTAGAAGCTGTTTTTGCTATAAGTAATTGTGCAGAAGAAGACCGCGTAAAATACGCTTCTCATACTTTCAAAAGTAACGCTTTAACATGGTGGAATACCTACCTAGCAAACATTGGGGAGAATGCTGCTTACGCCTTACCTTGGGCAGCATTTAAACACTTGTTGTGTGAGTAGTATCGACCTAGGAACGAGATGAATAAATTAAAAACAGAGTTGAGGGAATTGCGCACCAAGGGTAATAACATCACTACCTATGAACAACGGTTCACAGAGCTAGCATTAATGTGTCCTGGAGTATTTGAAGACGAAGAATCAAAAGTTGAATAGTTTGTGAAAGGATTACCTGAGATAATCCAAGAACACGTAAGTGCATCCAATCCAACAACAATGCACGAAGCAAGCAAGATGGCCCATAAGTTAATGGACCAAATCAAAGAAAGAAACAAAGAAAAGGTAGCTGTTGAGGCCAAAACAAATGACCACAAGAGGAAAGGGAATGAAAATATGATAGGAATCACAACTATCAACACCACCACAAGAAACAGGAAGTCTCACGGGGTGTGAGTAGCAGGAGGAACCAGAATACCTACCATGGGAAACAACCCCAATGACAGAAATACAAGAGACACCACTTTGGGAATTGCACGGTGGTGTGTAAGAATTGCAACAAAGTAGGGCATCATATTCAAAATTGTAGGTTTCCTCTCACAGATGTTAATAAAGCCGCACTTGAAGCTGTTGTGTGTTATGGGTGCGGGAAAAAGGGCCATTACAAGAATAAGTGCGTGAACCAAAAGAGAGAGAAAATGGTCCAATCCGTGGAAGAGCATTTAATATAAATGCTAACGATGCACAAGAAGACCGAGAGCTTGTTACGGGTACGTTACTATTGATGAATTACCTGCCTATATTTTATTTGATACTGGTGCCGATAGAAGTTATGTAAGTAAGGAATTTTTCTCTAAATTAAATTGCCCCTTAGTGCCCCTGGAGGATAAATGTATTGTAGAATTAGCAAATGGTAAACTAGTTAAAGCTGATAAAATCTGTCGTAAACGTAAGCTTAAATTAACTAGTGAGACATTTGTAATTGATTTGATACCCGTTGAGTTGGGGAGTTTTGATGTAATTATTGGTATGGATTGAATGTCTAAGATGAGAGCGAAAGTTGTTTGTTATGAAAAGGCGATTTGTTTTCCCTGCGTAAACGGGAAACCATTGATGGTGTTCGGAGAGAAGGGTATTTTAAGCTAAACTTTATTAGCTGTTTGAAGGTCCAAAAGTGCATAAAGAATGGGTGCTATGCTATTTTAGCACATGTGAAGAAGATCGACACGAAAGAAAAGAGCATTAGTGACGTGCTTGTGGTAAGAGAATTTCCCGAAGTGTTTCCAGAAGAATTACCGAGATTACCTCCGCATAGATCTGTAGAATTTCAAATAGATCTAGTACTGGGAGCTGCACCGGTGGCTCGTGCTCCATATAGACTCGCACCGTCTAAAATGAAAGAACTACAAAGTCAGTTGAAAGAATTACTAGATCATGGATTTATTCGACCGAGTACTTCACCGTGGGGAGCTCTGATCCTATTCGTTAAGAAGAAAGATGGATCCTTTCGAATGTGTATAGACTAACGTGAGTCAAATAAGCTAACTATCAAGAATCGGTACCCATTACCGAGAATTGATGACTTGTTTGATCAGCTGCAAGGATCACGTGTTTACTCCAAAATTGACCTAAGATCAGGTTACCATTAGTTGCGAGTAAAAGAAGAAGATATTCCGAAGATCGCATTTAGAACACGCTACGGTCACTACGAATTTCTGGTCATGCCGTTCGGGTTGACAAACGCACCCGCTGTATTCATGGACCTCATGAATCGAGTATGTAGTCCGTATTTGGATAAATTTGTTATCGTCTTTATTGATGATATCCTTATTTACTCCAAGAATGAGCAAGAACACGAGCAACATTTAAGGTTGGTGCTAGAACTGTTAAGAAAAGAAGAGTTATACGCCAAATTTTCTAAGTGCGCATTTTGGTTGAAGGAAGTACAATTCCTTGGTCACATCGTGAGTAGTCAAGGAATTCAGGTTGATCCCGCGAAGGTCGAAGCCATTGAGAAATGGGAAACCCCGAAGACTCCGACACAGATATGCCAATTTTTGGGTTTAGATGGTTATTATAGAAGGTTTATTCAAGATATTTCCCGAATAGCCAAACCATTAACCGCATTAACCCACAAAGGGAAGAAGTATGAATGGGCCTCCGAGCAGGAAACTGCATTTCAGCTTTTGAAAAAGAAACTAACTTCGGCGCCTATTTTATCATTACATGAAGGAAATGACGACTTCGTGATTTATTGTGACGCGTCGCGACAAGGTTTTGGATGTGTCCTCATGCAACGCTCAAAGGTTATTGCTTACGCTTCTCGACAGTTGAAAACTCATGAACGGAATTATACGACACATGATTTGGAGTTAGGAGCGGTTGTTTTTGCATTGAAAATGTGGAGACACTACTTATATGGAGTCAAATGCATAGTGTACACTGATCACAAGAGTCTTCAACACATATTCGATCAGAAACAATTGAATATGAGGCAACGACGGTGGGTTGAGCTAATAAACGACTATGATTGTGAAATTCGTTATCATCCTGGGAAAGCAAATGTAGTAACTGACGCTCTAAGCAGGAAATAAAGAGAGCCGATTCGAGTACGAGCAATGAATATGAAAATTCGTACGAATATCACTACACAAATAAAGGAGGCTCAACGAGGAGATCTTACTGAAGAAAACTTTGGAAATGAGATGCTCAAGGGTTTAGACAAGCAACTTGAAGAAAAATTTGGAAATGAGATGCTCAACGAGGAGCATTCCAACTTACTTCTCCTTCCGCAACGTCTTCAATACTTCACGCAAATGACGTTCATGTTCTTTCATATTTTTCGAATAGACAAGTATGTCATCAATGAACACAATTACCGACTTGTCCAACATAGGTTGGCACACTCGGTTCATAAGGTCCATGAATTCTGCCGGTGCATTCGTAAGACCAAAAGGCATAACCACAAATTCAAAATGCCCGTAACGCGTTCGAAAAGCCGTTTTCTCAATATCTTCCTCACGGACCCGCATTTGGTGATAGCCGGACCGCAAGTCAATTTTAGAGAAGTACGTCGCACCTTAGAGTTGGTCAAACAAATCTTCAATCTGAGGCAATGTATAACGATTCTTGATCGTCACCTTATTCAACTCCCGATAATCGATACACATCTGCATACTACCATCCTTCTTCTTTACAAATAAAACTGGAGCGCCCCACGGCGAAGCACTCGGTCGAATAAAACCCTTTTCAAGCAACTCTTGGGTTTGATTTAACAACTCTTGCATTTCTGTTGGTGCTAAACGATAAGGAGTTTTAGCAATGGGAATAGCCCCTGAAACCAACTCAATGCGAAATTCCACTTGTCTTTCCGCCGGAACACCCGGTAATTCATTCGGAAAAATGTCTTTGAATTCATTAACCACCAGAATTTCACGAATGGATGGTAGCTCTTCACGAGTATCAACTACATGGCAAGAAAAGCCATGCCACCACCACTAAAAAACGACGTGCCAGTGTATAAGTGCATAATGGCACAAGTCTTCTACGTTTCTCGCCATGAATAATTAACTCTCCCCCACTTAGGGTCTTCACACGGATAGACTTTTCATGGCATGCGATATCGGCTCTATAAAGATCGAGCCAATCCTTACCGATGATGATATCAAATTCACCAGAGTCATCGGGATGAGATCAATTTTAAAGGTTTCGGTACCAAACACAACATCGCAATCATTACACATATCAACCCCTAGAACCGTCTTACCATCCGCTATTTCAACTTCTACCGGATGACTTAACTTAGCTAGTGGTTTATCAAGCTTAGACACAAAACGCGGAGACACAAACGATAAATTAGCACCGCTATCAAATACTATCCTTGCTGGATTAGAGTTAACCATGAATGTACCTGAGACAACTTCGTTGGATTGCTTGGCCTCATCATTGGTCATTAAATAATTATGTCGCCTCGCCGTCCCCGGCTGTAACAACCCTGCTTTTTCCGTTACTTCTATTAACCTTCCGTTAGTTTATTTAACGGCGATCATTTGACTTTTATGTGTTTATGTGTAATAAATGCGTACTTGAGCTTTGGAGGGTTATAATAATTAATATGGGTTGATATTAATTCAAATAAATATTTCGGATAATGAAATACGATAAAAACGATACGATTTTGATAACTGGCTTTTGAGCAACGAAACACTCGGGTTTATTTTAATAATTAATTTATTAATTATTAACTTTTTAAAAATAATTAATTTATTGGGTTTTTAATAAATTAACGTTTGGTTGCGTTTATCGATCGGTTTAGCGTTCTGGGCCTTCGGTACGACTAAACGACACTTGAAACGAGCCACGATTACACGGAATTGTAAAACACGAGCCCGGGAGTACCCCATGGGTCCCAATCGGCCGAACTCCCCCTCCCCACCCCTTTGATTTTAAAATTTTGCAACTTGGAGGACTTATGTGCAATTTAGGAGAACTAGGGTTAGTATAAATTAAAGTGTTTAACAAAAATTAGGTAAACCCTCACACAGAAAAACTAAGCAGTCGATCCCTCTCCCTCCCTCCTTGACCGTCGACCATCATCACCATCACCATAACTTCAATTTTAATTTTTTGATCAAACCTCAAGAACAAACGTTGTGATTCGCGTTATCCTCTACGTATTGGTGTGCTTTAATTGTTGATCTAAGGTATATTTACATGAAACCTAATATTAAAAATCTGATTTTTAATAAAGTTTCATAGTTATGTTGTCAATTGCTCAAGTCTATACGCGTACGTGTTAATTGTAATCGTTATATTGATTGTTTGATGCGTTAGGGTTTAAAAACGACTTTGTTTATGCATGATCAGAAAAATTAAGTTTTTCATGTGTTAATTATTATATTATATTCATATTCCTTGCGAAAAACTATTAAGTTTAGGCTTTGGATTCACTTGATTTCGTTTCCGGATAATCAAGTTATGCTTAATTGAAATTAACGTTGTGTTTTCGTGATTGATCAGAAATCTGGAATTGATAGACCATGAATTAGCATGTGAAACATATACCACTGGAAATATAATTTAAAAACACTCAATTTAGACTAGGATATCATGTCATTTGCTTACGTAAAACCCGAGATATGCTTGAATTAGTGTAAAAGTAGTTTTATACAGCACTTGCATGAAAATAACCTTGTATGATAAAATGTGATAACTTTTGTGATTAAAGCTTTGCATATTTGAAATTTACACAAATAGTACTTCACCTTTCATGTAGATATCATAGGCTAATTATCTCTAGATCTTCGGATAATCGCGTGCGAATGTGACTAACTAAACTAAAATCGAATCTGTAAATTGCTCTCTGTTTTATACTTTGTGGATTGTGTTTATTGAATGAGCATGTAAGCTTCTGGAATATGAATTTTAACATGATATGTGACTTATTGTTAGTTTATTTCAATCTCTGAAACCTTATGCATTGGGCACAATAGAACCATACTTTATGTAGATTCTGATTTGAGCTGAAAAACTGAACATTCAACTTGCATGAATAAACTGTGCAAATTGGCTAAAAAAAATTTGCTATATTTTTTATATGTGTTACTTTTACTTGTCCTTGAACTATGGCCACTGGTATTGTATCAATTTCATGTCCCTAACTCCGGTTATAGCCAAAACGAAATCGGTGCGCGGTCAGAAACTGACTGGGCAAACCCCAAATGTACCCCTTCTGATTCCTGACTTTTAATTATCGTATGAGTCCCTGGCCAGACTTTTTAGAATAGATTTTAAGTATATTTATGATCTGGAGTTTTCCATGTTTACGTGAATTTTGTACTATGAGATATTGTGCTAAGTATGGTACGTGTTCATGAACTTTGTGCACAACGATAAATTGAAATTGTGAAAATGATCATTCATGACCTGAAACGTATTGTTTGACTTAGGTTTGACATGTTGACCAACATTTGAAATGAACCTATTTATGTTGACTTTAATTGACTACTTTGACCAAGTTTGACTTTCGGTTTGACTTCGGTTGACTTTGTTTGACTTGCATGATATAGTTGACTTTTACTTGGAAACGCGTCGAGTCGAGCAATATGACAACTTATACTATGAAACCACACTTATTTAAGATACATATATTGACCAACCTAAATGCGTATACTTAGGTTGCATTATTCAGCTGTAAACCGTACAAGTTTTATCTGTCATCCAAGTTTATTCAAAGGTGAGTCTACAGTCCCACTTTTTACATGTTTTCAGGGATGAGAATACAAGCTGTTATACTTACTTTATCAAATGCTTTTGTATTGACACGAGTACTATATATGTGTACTGAGTTTGTTCACAAAGCCTCTAGCTTGAATACTTTTAATACCATCGGTGTAAGCACGATTTAGATGGACGGATCCGTTAGGTTGACAACCTCACCCGCTATAAAAACTGTGGTGCATTTATTTTGAACATTAGATACGCTCGAACAAGTGTATAATATTTTAGGAGGTAAAGGTGGGTATAGTGGCTTCTATACTCGGGTCATTGCTAGTATCCTGGTGCTCAGATTATGCAAATGCTAAAATCTCGTGGTCAAGGAAACTAAACTATTTTTCTGATAACTGTTTTTAGATACTGCTACATTATTTTAAACCTGTAGATTCACCAACATTATTGTTGACCTGTTTTTGCGTATTTTTATTCTCAGGTCCTTAAGAGGTAGGCTTCCGCTGTGTTTGCTGCATGTCTGGCCGTGGAGTCAGCATTTGATTTTATGAACATTATTTACTTCCGCATTTAAAACTTTTATAACTGTTTAAATACTGTTGGCTTGTGGTTATGATCACAACAGTGTTTCTATTTTGGGATTATTAACTTATGTTTTTGAAAGTCAACTTTTAATAAAATTAAATGCGATTGCTTTAAACGTCTCATATAGAGGGCGTAACTGTTAACTGTGGGACCTGGATTAACGCGTCGTCAGATGGAAATTTCGCGGGGTGTTATAGTTGGTATCAGAGCCTTGGCTATAGGGAATTAGGATACATTAGTGTGTCTAACCGTAGGGTGCATTAGTGAAGTCTAGTCTATAGTCGTGTGTCTTGGATGACTTTTATACCTCATACTTGCATTGTTTGCTTCACAATACTAAATGTAGGGCTACCCCTTACATCACGTACATATACACCTTATACCCATATGATATGAACTTGAACTAAACACTATACTACGAATCGCATACGTATACGTGACGCGAGATTTAACGGAATTAAGTTGACTACGCCATCTTGAACTTATGGAGCGACGTCGAATGGAAATGTGAGATAGCGTAATGTGATGACCGGGATTACATTACGGTAACTCATATAGAAGTTTCGACATCGCAAAATAAGGAATTGGGGCCGAGTCAAGTAGGTTACTTGGGTAAACAACGTTTAGAAAACAAACCGTGTAATCTTAAATGTGAGTAGAAACTTACACTGTGCAAATTAATTGTATTATAACTTGTAATCTTGACACAACTCATCACTGCTCGACACTACCTGCTACCACCGATCACTACTTGTCACTACAAAGACACTACTTAAACACACTCGTCATTTCATACCACTATTCAGTACTGTTTATCGCTGTTAACTACTACTCAACACCGCCTCTCATTGCTAGTCACGACTGAACACTACTTCTCACTGCTTGTCATTACTAAATACTACTCACTGCTACCCCTTGCTACTTGCTACTACTCAATACTACTCATTACTGCTTACCACTACTAAGTAATACTCGACACTACCAACACCTCCGCGTTTTACTACTCGCTAATGTGCATCATAACTCATTTTTGATAAGTCTTTAGAGGAGGAGTTCCTGGTAACAGCCCGCACAATACATAGTAGATATTGTATACTCGACTTCCAACTTACCTATCATTCAGCCATCCGCTGTTCATGGTTCTGTTTCCCAACACGAGCCTACCGACTGATAACCATTATGTCTTATTAGGTGCATTAGTATACATGTGTAAATACTTATGATGCGAGCATGCTATCTAACAACTTATCCGTCACTACTGTCATCCCTGCTTATCACAACCCATCCTACTTATCGCTAACGCTACCACTCGTTGCAACTAGTAATACTACTCGTTACCATATCCCTTCTCATTCTGTTCCAACGTACGTTTCTTAAGTGGCAATGATTTTCATTATACCCACAAACATTACCAATCAACTTTGAACACATCGAAGCGAACTACACTTCAACTGTTTCCCGCGAGACACACATGCCTGGGAGATTGTACTAACCCTTTTCGATTAAATATCAAATTTTGTTTGAATTGCTATTACACCTTGTTCATTTTCATTTTCCATGAAACTCATCACGTTTTCACTCATCAACCATAATGTTCATATATGTTGTTAACACCAATGCTGAGAGAAGCTTTAGCGCTAGAGAATTTGGTAGCAACGTTTATAACCCTGCACCTTCCTTAGACAACGTGTACTCTATAGAACTATTAAACCGAGGAGTTTTTAACCTCATGGTTGAAACAAACTGGTTATCTGATGATACAAACAAGGCAGCTACGACCAAAAGGCTATTCGAATTCCATTTCACCGACCGTAATGGTGTACGGAGAGGAGATTAGTACACCGTCATGTTACACTAATTACTCGAAGGTCCAGAAGTACATGAGATGAGAATGTCTCGCAATTCTAGCACATGTGAGTAAAGATGAGCCGACATTTAAGAGAATCGAATATTTCCCAACTATTAGAGATTGCCCTGAGGTTACACGTCCACCTCACCGTGAAGTCGAATTTCGGATTGATTTGGTACCAGCAGCTGCACCCGTTACGTGTACAATATACGGACTTGCACCATTAGAACTACAAGAGCTTCCCGTGGTGAAGAACATCAGGGTTGTAATGCCCTAAATTGTGACTGGTACTGGAAGGTGGGTCACATAACCACGAATTTCCGAGTTGGAGCTCCAGTCTTGTTTGTTAAAAAGAAAGATGGGTCGATGAGGTTGTGTATCGACTATAGAGAATTGAACAATTTGACAATCAAGAATCGGTATCCGCTACCAAGGATTGATGACTTATTTGATCAGCTACAGGGATCTAGTTGTTATTCGAAGATTGATTTGAGATCCGGGTATCACCAATTGAGAGTCAAAGAAACTGATGTCCCGAAGACAGCGTTTAGAACACGTTATGGAGATTATGAGTTTACAGTGATTCCGTTTGGGTTGACGAACGCACCAGCAGTGTTCATGGATCTCATGAACCGCGTGTGTACGCCATACCTAGATAAATTCGTCATTGATGACATATTGGTGTACTCCAAGAACAAAGAAGAGCACGCACAACATCTACGATCAATTTTGACTATGCTTAGAGATGATCAGTTGTATGCAAAGTTCTCTAAGTGTGACTTTTGGTTACCAGAGGTACAATTTCATGGCCATGTTATAGGGGCCAATGAAATACAGGTCAATCCAGCAAAGATTGAGTCGGCTAAGAATTGGAAAACTCCAAAGACGCCAACTCAGGTTCGGCAATTTTTGGGTCTAGCTGGTTACTACCGAAGATTCATCGAATGATTCTCTAAGATCGCCTGGCCATTGACCGTGTTGACTCATAAGGGCAAGAGGTATGAGTGGTCAGAACCACAAGAGTCCGCATTTCAGTTGTTGAAAGAGAAGTTAACAACTGCACCAGTATTGTCACTACCCGAGGGAAGTGAAGATTTTGTTGTTTATTGTGATGCCTCGCGTCAAGGAATGGGTTGCGTGCTTATGCAACGAAATAAAGTCATTGCATATGGATCGCGACAGTTAAAGATTCACGAGCAAAACTACACTACGCACGACCTTGAATTAGGAGATGTTGTCTTTGCACTTAAAATGTGGAGGCACTACCTGTATGGAACCAAATTTACTATCTTCACTGACCATAAGAGTTTACAGCACATATTCGATCAGAAACAACTCAACATGCGACAACGATGTTGGATGGAACTACTTAATGATTATAACTGCGAACTTCAATACCATCCAGGCAAGGCGAATGTTGTGGCGGATGCTTTAAGCAGAAAAGAGCGAGAGAGACCTCTTAGGGTTAAAGCTCTTAACATAGTTGTCCGTACGAATCTCACATCATAAATTCGCGAAGCACAACAAGAAGCCGTGAAACAAGAAAATGTCAATGTTGAATTTCTAAGAGGAATGGATAAGAAATTTGATATCAAAGAGGAAGGAACACGGTACTTTGCCAATCGAATCTGGGTACCAAAATTTGGTAGATTGAGAGAACTAGTATTGGAGGAAGCACACAAGTCAAGGTACTCAATTCATCTAGGATCAGATAAAATGTAGCAAGATTTGAAAGCATTTTATTGGTGGCCAAATTTGAAAGCTGATATTGCTACCTATGTCAGTAAGTGCTTGACTTGCGCTAAAGTCAAGGCTGAGCATCAGAAGCCATCAGGATTATTGACTCAACTAGAGATTCCCCAGTGGAAGTGGGAAGGTATTACCATGGACTTCATCACGAAACTGCCGAGAACGGTGGGAGGTCACGATACTATTTGGGTTATCGTGGATCATCTCACTAAGTCTGCACACTTTTTACCGATAAGAGAAACTGATAAAATGGAGAAGTTGGCTCAGATCTACATTAAGGAAGTCGTCTCTAGGCATGGAGTGCCTATATCCATTATATCCGATCGCGACAGCAGATTCACTTCCAGATTTTGGCAGTCATTACAGAAAGCAATGGAGACTCGTTTAGATGTGAGTACAACATATCACCCCCAGACAGATGGCCAGAGCGAGCGAACTATTCAGACTTTTGAGGACATGTTGAGGGCATGTGTTATTGATTTCGGTAACGAATGGGATAAGTATTTACCACTAGCTGAGTTCTCATACAATAATAGTTACCATGCGAGCATTAAGGCTGCACCTTTCGAAGCATTGTACGGAAGGAAGTGTAGATCTCCCGTTTGTTGGAGCAAATTGGGAGATAGTCAGTTGACAGGCCCTGAGATTATTCAAGAGACAACTGAGAAAGTTCTACAGATTCAGGAACGATTGAGAACGGCTCGAAGTCGTCAAAAGAGTTACGTCGATGTTAGACGAAAGGACATAGAATTCCATGTTGGTGACAAAGTTATGCTTAAAGTATCACCTTGGAAGGGTGTTGTACGATTTGAGAGACGAGGTAAACTGAGTCCTAGATATGTTGGACCATTCGAGATAACTGAAAGAGTTGGACCGGTAGCTTACAGATTGGAACTGCCACAAGCTCTCAGCGGTATACATGACATTTTTCATGTATCCAATCTAAAGAAGTGCCTAGCAGAGGAGAATTTGATTATTCCTTTAGAGGAACTACGTATATATGACAAACTTCATTTCATTGAGGAACCTGTCGAAATTTTGGGCCGTGAGGTCAAACAGCTGAAGCAAAGCAGAATTTCTATCGTTAAAGTTCGGTGGAATGCGAGAAGAGGACCAGAGTTCACGTGGGAGCGTGAAGACCAGATGAGACTGAAATACCCGCAACTGTTTCCCGAGGAAACTACTTCAGAGGACGATTACTAAAATTTCGGGACGAAATTTTTAATAACAGGTGGGTAATGTAACAACCCTGCTTTTTCCGTTACTTCCGTTAACCTTCCGTTTTTTTATTTAACGTCGATCATTTGACTTTTATGTGTTTATGTGTAATAAATGCATACTTGACCTTTGGAGGGTTATAATAATTAATATGGGTTGATATTAATTCAAATAAATATTTAGGATAATGAAATACGATAAAAAACGATACGATTTTGATAACTGGCTTTTGAGCAACGAAACACTCGGGTTTATTTTAATAATTAATTTTTAATTATTAATTTTTTTAAAATAATTCATTTATTGGATTTTTAAAAAATTAATGTTTGGTTGTGTTTAACGATCGGTTTAGCGTTCCGGGCCTTCGGTACGACTAAATGACACTTGAAACGAGCCACGATTACACGGAATTGCAAAATACGAGCCCGGGAGTACCCCATGGGTCCCAATCGGCTGAACTCCTCCTCCCCACCCCTTTGATTTTAAAAATTTGCAACTTGGAGGACTTATGTGCAATTTAGGAGAACTAGGGTTAGTATAAATTAGAGTGTTTAACAAAAATTAGGTAAACCCTCACACAGAAAAACTGAGCAGTCGATCCCTCTCCCTCCCTCCTTGACCGTCGACCATAATCACCATCACCATACCTTCAATTTTAATTTTTTGATCAAAACTCAAGAACAAACGTTGTGATTCGCGTTATCCTCTACGTATTGGTGTGCTTTAATTGTTGATCTAAGGTATATTTACATGAACCCTAATATTAAAAATCTGATTTTTAATAAAGTTTCATAGTTATGTTGTCAATTGCTCAAGTCTATACGCGTACGTGTCAATTGTAATCGTTATATTGATTGTTTGATGCGTTAGGGTTTAAAAACGAATTTGTTTATGCAAGATCAGAAAAATTAAGTTCTTCAAATGTTAATTATCATATTATATTCAGATTCCTTGCGAAAAAATATTGAGTTTAGGCTTTGGATTCGCTTGATTTCGTTTCCGGATGATCAAGTTATGCTTAATTAAAATTAACGTTGTGTTTTCGTGATTGATCAGAAATCTGGAATTGATAGACCACGAATTGGCATGTGAAACTTATACCACTAGAAATATAATTTAAAAACACTCAATTTAGACTAGGATATCATGTCGTTTGCTTATGTAAAACCCGAGATATGCTTGAATTAGTGTAAAAGTAGTTTTATACAGCACTTGAATGAAAATAACCTTGTATGATAAAATGTGATAACTTCTGTGATTAAAGCTTTGCATATTTGAAATTTACACAAAAATTACTTCACCTTTCATGTAGATATCATAGGCTAATTATATCTATATCTTCGGATAATCGCGTGCGAATGTGACTAACTAAACTAAAATCGAATCTGTAAATTGCTCTCTGTTTTATACTCTGTGGATTGTGTTTATTGAATGAGCATGTAAGCTTCTAGAATATGAATTTTAACATGATATGTGACTTATTGTTATTTTATGTCAATCTATGAAACCTTATGCATTGGGTACAATAGATCCGTACTTTATGTAGATTGTGATTTGAGCTGAAAAACTGAACATTCAACTTTCATGAATAAACTGTACAAATTGGCTAAACAAAATTTCCTAGATTTTTTATATGTGTTACTTTGACTTGTCTTTGAACTATGGCCAATGGTCTTGCATTAATTGCATGTCCCTAACTCTGGTTATAGCCAAAACGAAATCAGTATGCGGTCAGAAACTGACTGGGCAAACTCCAAATGTACCCCTTCTGATTCCAAACTTTTAATTATCGTATGAGTCCCTGGCTAGAATTTTTAGAATTGATTTTAAGTATATTTATGATCTGGAGTTTTCCATGTTTACGTGAATTTTGTACTATGAGATATTGTGCTAAGTATGGTACGTGTTCATGAACTTTGTGCACAACGATAAACTGAAATTGTGAAAATGATCATTCATGACCTGAAACGTATTGTTTGACTTAGGTTTGACATGTTGACCAACATTTGACATGAACCTATTGATTTTGACTTTAGTTGACTACTTTGACCAAGTTTGACTTTTGGTTTGACTTCGGTTGACTTTGTTTGACTTGCATGATATAGTTGACTTTTACTTGGAAACGCGTCGAGTCGAGCAATAAGACAACTTATACTATGAAACCATCCTTATTTAAGATACATATATTGACCAACCTAAATACGTATACTTAGGTTGCATTATTCAGTTGTAAACCGTACAAGTTTTATCTGTCATCCAAGTTTATTCAAAGGTGAGTCTACAGTCCCACTTTTTACATGTTTTCAGGGATGAGAATACACGCTGTTATACTTACTTTATCAAATGCTTTTGTATTGACACGAGTACTATATATGTGTATTGAGTTTGTTCACAAAACCTCTAGCTTGAATACTTTTAATACCATCGGTTATAGCACGATTTAGATGGACGGATCCATTAGGTTGACAACCTCACCCGCTATAAAAACTGTGGTGCATTTATTTTGAACATTAGATACGCTCGAACAAGTGTATAACATTTTAGGAGGTAAAGGCGGGTATAGTGGCTTCTATACTCGGGTCATGCTAGTATCCTAGTGCTGAGATTATGCAAACGTTAAAATCTCATGGTCAAGGAAACTAAACTATTTTTCTGATAACTGTTTTTCAGATACTGCTACATTACTTTAAACCTGTAGATTCACCAACATTATTATTGACCTGTTTTTGTGTGTTTTTATTCTCAGGTCCTTAAGAGGTAGGCTTCCGCTGTGTTTGCTGCATGTCTGGCCGTGGAGTCAGCATTTGATTTTATGAACATTATTTACTTCCGCATTTAAAACTTTTATAACTGTTTAAATACTGTTGGCTTGTGGTTACGATCACACCAGCGTTTCTATTTTGGGATTATTGACTTATGTTTTTGAAAGTCAACTTTTAATAAAATTAAATGCGATTGCTTTAAACGTCTCATATAAAGGGCGTAACTGTTAACTGTGGGACCTGGATTAACGCGCCATCAGATGGAAATTTGGCGGGGTTTTATACCGGCGCCTTCTCTAGCCTTTTAACTTGATCGGTGCGCAAATCGGGACACTCCTACTGCCGGTGTCCTTATTTATTACAATTAAAACAAGTGAATTTGGTTGTCGCCGGGTTCGTGCAATCACGAGATATATGTCTGTTTTGCCCACAATTATAACACCGAGGGTGGTATTCTTTAAAACCACCCTTCTTCACACTATTAACACTCTCGGAACTCTTCTTGTTCTTCTTGCTTGAAAAACTCGAATGACTCGAACCTTTGAATTTTCTCTTAAAGAAAGAGAAATCACTTCTTTTTGGGCCTTCCGGTTCAAAACCCCGAGCCAACTCATACAACTCTTCAAATGACTTAGCCATTCCCCGACTAATCTTACGTTTCAACTCATCGTTTAAAGTGCGATAGAAATCTAACATCAACATTCGGTCATCACCAACGTACTCCGGGCAAAAACGAGTCTTTGACAAGAAGGTAGACTTGAGAGTAACCAAGTCCATCAAACCTTGTCGCAAATCGCGCAACTCATCCCGAATTGTGTTTAGGTCAGCTTGAGTTCGATATTCATCAAAGAACAACTTCTTAAACTCTTCCCACAACAAGCTCATACATTGTTCTTCACCATACAATTGGATTTTATCATCCCACCACAACTTAGCCTCTTCACGCAACATGCTAGAACCATACCTTGTTTTCTTCTCGGGAGGACATTCCGCGGTACGAAAAGCACCCTCTATGTCGGAGATTCAACATGTACTTTTCAACGGATCTCTAACCCCATTAAACATAGGAGGTTGAACATCATTGAAATTCTTGTAATGGAAGTCTCGCCTTCCATGCCCACCATTACCCTCACCCCCCTCACCACGAGGATAAATGTTTCTAGCTTCTAATGCATCTTCGATAGCGGAATTCATTCGCTCATTGATTAACTCAGTTACTTGCCCATCAACCGATTCTTGGAAGACCTTTCGGAGATCCGCAAGAAATTCCGCTTTTTGCTTTTTAAAGATGGCCTCAACCTTGGTCGTGAATTCGGAGTCCTCGCTCGGGCCTCCGTCATTAGTGTCGTGTCCGTTTCTCATCTTCATTCTATAAAACGGAATAGGTTAAACAACGAACGAAAATACATGTCACATATATACATATACACCTCACCGCCCCATCTTGCTCAATAATCATCGTACATCGCTTGTTTGACATGATTTGAACCCGTAACAATGGTAGCTAATCATTGTTACGCGAGCACGTCGCATTAACTTGCTAGTACAATGTCTATCTCGCTTGATGTTTGCAATTACAACACAAAACAATTAGTGCAAGGTTAGTTCACATAAACCTAAGCACTAGTCAATCCCGGTCCGACACGTCTCCTACAAGTCCCGCATAAAATGCATACACAATAAAGTCTAAGTCTAGGCACCTATCTCAAGTTGCCTAAATCCCTTAAACCATGCTCTAATACCACTTGTAATGACCCAACCCATTATCCAACCGAAAACAGCACACAAAAAAATCTTTTACACAGTGGGGTGCGCGGCGCGAGACCCCTGTTGTGCACGACGCGCACAACCCCTTCCAGCTTCTGACTGGATTTCTCAATTTGGGCAAAAAGATCTCCCACTTCCCGACACTTTTAGACGAAGAGACTTTCACAACACGTTAATATAAGTAAAACTAAGAGATTTCAAAGTTAAAAACGAGTTTTACAAAACCGGGCCCACAACGCCCTGAATTACGAATTTCGTACCAAATACAAGTTTCGACCACAAAAGGTTTGACTTCCAAACGACACCTAGAGCATGTTGTTTGGGGTTAAACTACCCGAATCTTGGTCGAACTTCCAAAAGCTAACTCCCGAGAGCCACTACTAATCCAAACGAATACCTTTGCCCTTGTCCATGCTGGAGCCTAAAAAGGTAAATAACGAGAGGGTAAGCTAACGCTTAGTGAATGCAATAATTATACATATACATATATAATATACTTACTTGCAAACACTTACACAATACCGTATACGAGCTAGCAATTTAGCAACTATGCAATCACAATGCAAGACTATATATCCACAATCTCAATAAGCTAGCATTACCAATAGCATATAGTTCACAATTCGATATGCTAAAACTATCACTCATAACCATGGTTAACCATAACGCACACAAGGGAACGGCACTCGCACAATGACCATTGGTACTCGCACAATGATCGTTAGTGTACACTAACCCATAGGTGAACGTCTGCACTTATTGAACCACCCTTCACGCACATGTGGTCTCCATCGCACAAAAGAGTAGTGAATCCACACGCCTGGATAACACTATAGTGAATCCACACGCCCGGATAACACTAAACACAAGCCCGCAAGAAAATACACTATATACGCATATATATAATTATTCCACTCACCTTAAATTCTTCGGTGAATGAGAAATCAAGCTTGCAACCTTAAATGTAACGTACCTATTACATTATGCATATAATAAATCACACAATCAAGTTGGTCAACCAACTCACTCGTCATCCTAGTGTCATTTTAACCCATAGTGCAATTTCGACCCATTTGCACTCTTAATCATAATATTAGGTAAATTTTGCCCAAAACCTTAACACTATCCAAATATGGTCTTAATACACTTTTAACACAAGGTTATTGCATTTTCATAAGTATTTAACAATCTAAGTCACCCAAGACTCATTTGACTCAATTCAAGGTTAACACAACCATTTTAGGTTATCCACTAACCCAAATAACACCCATTCACATACCTCCAAAGTGTGCTAGTGATTAACTACCATTTAAGACTCATAAACACCAATTAACACTTTAAAACCCTAGGTTAGTCATTCTTGAGTCCTCATGACTCAATCTTACCCAAGAACACCATAAATCACCAAATATGGGTATTATGTTCACTATTTACCCAAACCTTAACCCTTATGTAATCAAAGTAAGGAAAACAAAGTTAGGACATACCACCACAATCAAAACGTAGCTAGTGGATAGATGAACAACTTTAATACACACGCTTTGGCCCGAAATCAACTTCTTCCTCCTTGATTTGAGCTTTCTCTCTCTCAAATGGGTTTCTCACTCTAGAACCTTTAATTGGAGAGATGATGTGGTTAGTGATAATGTTGAATGTGTTTCAACCACCACACAACTGGCCATAAGTGACTTAAACTCGTCCCCATGTGAAAAGACAAGAATGCCCCTCATTAAACTTTAATTTAAAAAACTGGAATCTGTGCACAGGAGCAGTGCGCGGCGCGCACGAAGGTCTGGGCAGGATCTGGCCTCTATTTAACTTCACAATGCTTCCCACACTTTATGTACCCTATTTACACTTCTGTACATTAATTGTTCGGGTCTTACAAAAATTCAACAAATCAATGTATGACTAAAAAGCTTAATGCCACACTTAAAGTGTTGACTGCCTTTAATTTTAAGACTTTTGAAATTATGTAGCAATTAATTCACTTAAGCCCAAGATAAGTAGGAGAAGTGAATTTGTCCTAATAAAAATTGAAAATTTTATTTTAAGTTTCACTTTTCACTTATTCAATTAACCTAATTATCCTAATCTAACTACTACTAAAGTTATAGAAAAATAAACACACTGGTTGCCTCCCGAGAAGCGCTTGTTTTTGTTCGAGTCACGAGCCTGACTCTAGCCTTATTTCTCAGGAAATCTAGGCAGCTCCCTTGCATCTATCATTAGACACAAGAGGTAATATTGGAACATACCTATGGTATTTAGGCGGACATAGAATAAGGTATGTCCAATGAGAGGAGAAGGTGGTTTGAAGTGAATGCTTTATTTAACTTAAGGTATTACAAAGCTATCAACTTCATTTATTCGAATGGGATGGTCAATGGGGTCCTCATAACTCAATGATGTGTATGTCATTATGTATCCGAGTGATGGTTTGTAGGGTAGCCCTGACGCAAAACCCGTATTTCTTCTAAGTGACTTCTGGTTGGTCATAACATTATACTCTAGGCATGGAGGTGGGACAATGTCCATTGACGTCTCTAATACGGTAACAATATTAACAACTACTTCGGTGCTAGAATCCTCCATCCCTTTCTTTTCATCCGGGCTTTCCATTTCTATTTCCGAATCCACCTCCTCGTCACTCTGGTCGGGAGATTCAAATATAATTGGTTCAGAGAGTTCTTCAAGAACGAAGTCTTCTCCAGTCACTAAAAGATCAAAATAAGGTGGGAGTGAATATAGGGTAGGTGTGGAGTGGTTATTCTTCTTGTCTTCTACTTCTATCTTTTTCTCTTCAATCTCGGAATAAAAGGTGACTTTCCTAGTGGAGATGGTATTTATTTCGCCATTCCCATCAGAAGGACATATAGACTCGTTGATCGTGAAAGTGAACTCTTCTCCACGGGCTCTCAAGGTGATAGTCCGTGAATAAACGTCAACGATCACTTTGGCTGTATTCATGAAAGGCCTTCCTAAGATGATAGGGGTTTTCACGTCTTCTTTAATATCCATAACCACAAATTCGGTCGAAAAAAGGAATTTGTCGACCTTAACCATAACGTTCTCAGCTATTCCCTTAGGATATCTAGTGGATTGGTCAGCTAGCTGGATGCTCATTTTAGTAGGGTTAAGATTTCCAATTTCGAGTCTCTGGAACAGTGAGTTGGGCATGAGTTTAATGCTGGCACCAAGGTCAGTGAGAGAATAGATAGTACCAGATTGGTCGATAGAACAAGGAAGGGTAAATCGTCCGGTATCCCCTAGTTTTTCAGGAAGAGTATTTAAGAGAATAGCTGAACAATCCGCGTTCAGCGGGACATTGGGTACTTCGGGTATCTTATCCTTGGTTGATAGGAGTTTCCTAAAATACTTCTTACTCTGAGGATTTTTAGATGTGATAACCCGGAAATTTCCAACCAAATTTAAACTTAATCTTTATATGATTTTGACACGATAAGCAAAGTCTATAATGTTGAGTCTCAAAACTTTTGGAACTATATTCATGTAATCAATTACCCTCTGACTGTACTCGACGATTCACGAACAATTATATGTATATAGATATGTATATATAATATATAGTTATATTAATTGAAAACATTAACAAAGTATTAAATATATAATACTTTACATGAACGTATTTGTTCAATATATTTATCGACGGAATTAAAAGATAATATCGAATGATTGAATTATCTGATACATTGTGATATGATTACGGGTCTCTGTTGTGGAGTCCACTGTGATTTAAGAAAATTTGTTCTTTTTATCATTATTCGGAAAATGGTAAAGTGATTTACAAGTAAGAAAAAATGTGTCAATTAACGGGAACTAGACAAGGATTAGTGGAAATTCCTGTTTGATTTCCAATTCAAGCTTTAATATATTTTCCTCTTGACTTTGATAAGATAACTTAGATGTTGGGTACCGACAAGTTAAGTAAATCGACATTTTACATTAAGATGACTTCATACGTTTATTTAACCTTTGGACTTTATCTTACGCTTCACTAGCAAACGGTAATTTAAAAACTTGAAAACCTGTTATGAGTTTTATATGATTTTACTTTCTTAAATAAAAATATTTTTATGATCATAGCCTTTCGATAAAATGATTTGTTTTGGAAAACCAAAATTTATAATATTTATTTAATTTAGAAAACGTTATCAAGGATTGAATTATTAAAACATTTCGTTTATAGAAAGTAATTTATTATATTTATAAAATTAAAAGAACTTAATTTAAACTTTATATTCTAAATATTAAATTACAAATATATATTTATTGTTTCAAAAATACAAATGTGATATGATATCATATCTTCTATTATTTAAACGATTTTAAATTATATAATTAAATTTGAAAAACTAAATATTATATTAAATAAATATTTTAATTGTATAAATTTATATATATATATTTTACAATGTAATATTAATCTAGTTATAAAACGTTTTGGATTTAAGTAATATTTTTTACATATTATTAAATATATTTTAATAAACAATGAGAAGTTGATTTATGGAAGCAAACGACTAAAACACTCAAATGATTAAGTTACACTTTGAGTGGGATACTTTTTCATTGATTTGAGTCTTGTTAATTATAAAGGTACAATACACGAAACGTAAAGTACAATTTTTCTAAGCGTACAAAACGTCGTTTGAAAAACCAGAACCGAGACATTAGTCAAGAGACAACGTACAAGTCATCGGAACTAAAATTTCAGATTATTATTATTATTATTATTATTATTATTATTATTATTATTATTATTATTATTATTATTATTATTATTATTATTATTATTATTATTATTATTATTATTATTATTATTATTATTATTAAGATTATTATTATTATTATTAAGATTATTATTAAGATTATTATTATTATTAAGATTATTATTATTATTATTATTATTATTATTATTATTATTATTATTATTATTATTATTATTATTATTATTATTATTATTATTATTATTATTATTATTAAACTCACTATTATTAGTAGTAGTATTATTATTATTAGTATTATACATAAAATACTACGACGGAGTGCTATTCGAGTGATCTCAAACGGGTTTTAAAACGGGTTTAAGCTTTGGAATTATGGGTTATAGCTAAGGATGTTATGGGTACATTGAGGATAGCTGGTCAATGGTGATGAGATTAGGATGGTATAACTCTCATCACTTTTATTATTATTATTATTATTATTATTATTATTATTATTATTATTATTATTATTATTATTATTATTATTATTATTATTATTATTATTATTATTATTATTATTATTATTATTATTATTATTATTATTATTATTTTTGTTATCGTTAATATTATTATCTAATAATTATTATTATTATTAGCATTATCGTTATAAGTATTATCATTAAAATTGTTATTATTATTATTATTACTATTGTTACTATCACTAAGGTTATTATTATTATTATTATTATTATTATTATTATTATTATTATTATTATTATTATTAGTATAATCTTTAGTATTATTAAAATTGTTATTATTATTAATACCATTATCATTAAAACTATCAATAGTATCATTACTATCATTATCATTATTAGAATTATTATTGATTTTAGTATTATTATTAAAAATAATTATTATAATTATTATCATTGATATTATTACTGAAATTATCATTATTATTAAAAGTTAACACTTTTATCAAAACTATCTTTTTTGTTATTTTTATTATTATTATTATAATATTAAAATTATCATTTTTATTAAAATCATCATTTTTATGGAAATATCATTATTATTATTACTATTATTTTCATTATCATAATTATTATTATTATTGTTATTAGTACGAATTATTGTTAAAATAATTTATTACTAATAATAATAAAGTATTATTATCATTATTATTAAAAACATCGTTATTATGAAAATTTTCATTTTTGATAAAATTATCATTTATTATTATTACTATCCTTATTATGATAATTATTATATTTAGTAAATATTATTATTAAGATAAGTTATATTACTTTTACTGATATTAAAAATAATTATTATCATTGTTATTATCATTAACATAATTATTATATTTTTATTATCGTCATCATTAATACCATTATTACGATATTGTTATTACTACAAATAAAAAGATCATTATTTACTATTAAAATTATTATTTTCATTATCAAATATAATTATTGTTATCATTTATATCATTAGTATTTTTACTATTACTAAAATGATTATTATTATTATTATACAACTTTTATTTATTATTATTAATATTAATTAACAAATAAATATTAATACAAAAATATATTTACTACATGTAATACAAATATTAATATTACATATCACTATATTTTCATTATTTAAATTAATGTTAATTATATTACTTAACATATAAATATATGTTTTTATAGTATATAAACCTTAATATAAATTTTTATATTATATTGAATTATAATTAAATGATTAAATTATTTAAAAAAAAGTATTTATTACTGCTATATTAATAAATGTAATTTTGAAAATATATATATTAACTATTTAAAATATATAGAATAAATATAACTTGTTATTAATATAACATATAAGTTGTTAATATAAAAGTATATTATTAATATATATATATATATATATATATATATATATATATATATATATATATACACTTGTTTATTATGGGTGTTAATATGTAAACTTGTTATATGTTTTAATATATACGTAACTAATATAGGTTCGTGAATCCGAGGCCAACCCTGCATTGTTCAGTTTCGTCGTATGAATATTTTTACTACAAAATATTGTATCGTGAGTTTCATTTGCTCCCTTTTTAAATGCTTTTGAAATATATATTTTTTGGCTGAGAATACATGCACTATTTTTATAAATGTTTGACGAAATAGACACAAGTACTCAAAACCACATTCTATGGTTGGATTATTATACCGAATATCACCCTTTTTAGCTTGGTAGCCTAAGAATTGATGTTTATTATAATTGCCACCAATTGACGCGAATCCTAAAGATAGATCTATTGGGCCAAACAAACCCCATCCGGGTTACGGATGCTTTAGTACTTCGATTTTATCATATCCGATGAAAGTCCCGGAATGATGGGGATATTCTAGATGCATTCTGTTAATGTCGGTTACCAGGTGTTCACCATATGAATGATTTTTATACACAGGTTATGTGTATCATGTTTTGTACACGGGTTACGTGTGCGGTTAAATATTTAAATCTTGTGGTCTATTAAAATTATGGAAATGAATGATCATGATAAACTAATGAACTTACCAACCTTTTGGTTGACACTTTTAAGCATGTTTATTCTCAGGTATGAAAGAAATCTTCCGCTGTGCATTTGCTCATTTTAAATATAGTACTAAGAGTCATTCATTGCATATTTCAAAAGACGTTGCATTCAAATCATCGAGTCCAAAAAGATTGTTAATAGATGAACGAAAGATTAGTCAATTATATTTGGGAAACATGTTAATATCATTGGTATGCATATTTGTAAACTTTCGTTGAAATGAAAGTTTGTCTTTTAAAAAGAATGTGATGTTTGTAAAATGTATCATATAGAGGTCAGTACCTCGCAATGTAATCAACTATTGTGAATCGTTTATAATCGATATGAACGGGTCCTTTCATTTGGTATCAGAGCAGTGGTCTTAGAGAACCAGGTCTTGCATTAGTGTGTCTAACTGATAGTTGTTAAGATGCATTAGTGAGTCTGGACTTTGACCGTGTCTGCATGTCAAAAGTTTTGCTTATCATGTCATGTCAGAAATTACATGCTTATCATTCCTAGTCTAGACACGTCTTACTGTATTTATTGCATTGATAGTGTACAGATAAATTCATATCTTAGTGTATCTATTACTATAAACTTTGCCTGACAGCTTTCGAAAGTTCCTACGTAATCTACGGAATCTTCTGTACTATATATAGGTATTCTATGTAATTGGAATATCATCCAATATCCGAAAATCATTTCATATCAAAAAATTCTTTATCTAATCGTGTAAGATGAATTCTGCAACCAGTTCAAGTTCCTCGGATTACGATATGGATTTCCACTCAAACTCCGAAAGCAGTGTAACCGGAATGGATCAACCAATTAGCCATCATCAATTCTGGATGAATTGGGGATGGATTTGTAGCCTACTTAATCATTGAAGACAAGAAGAAGGTGATCCCTTCCATCCACCACATTTTCCTCTTGGCGAATAACCTGAAGCACTTACCGGCAAACCTGTACGAAACACCATTTTCACCCTCATTTCCAGAATAGCTCGCAACGATTAAGTAATATCTACATTTCTAGATCTTATTCATCTGCTCATCCGAACCGCCAATCATTCCGGTGTAATAGAAGAAGTCAACGAGCTTCGCGCTCGAGTAGTGGCTTTGGAAAATATGATGCACAACTTGTAGACATCACAAGCACCACCAGCATCAGCAGTACCGCCGACAACAACACCAACAGTACCATTACCACCACCAACAACAACCGTATCACAAACTAATGTTATGCGAGGTGTATACGAAATAGTTATATTTTTAATACGAAATACTATTAAATACGATACAATTTTACACAAGTTATTTATTTATTTATAGAGTGGATATACCTAAACCTTGCTACAGCACTTATAGGCAGTGTACCTAATCGTACAGTAGTGTAGTTTTTAGTAAGTCCGGTTCGTTCCGCAGGGAGCTAGCCAAGTTAACGCTATAATTTTTTAAAACTATATATATATATATATATACATATATATATATATATATATATATATATATATATATATATATATATATATATATATATACATACATAAGTAGTATTATTATTATAAAAGGGGTTTTTACCGTTTAGTGACCGGTTTGTCGATTTTATGTCTTAAGTCACAATTAAAACCTAATGTAAAATATTAAATATAAAAATAACTTAATTTAAAGCGTAAAGTAAATGACGATAAATAAAATTGCAATAATTAAAAAGTACGATAATTAAAAGTGCGATAAGATATAAAATAAAGGAATTATGCTTATTTAAACTTCCGTAATCATGATGTTTGACGTGTTGATTTTAATTTATTACCATGGGTTAATTGTCCTTTGTCCTGGATTATTCGATATGTCCATACGGTTTTGTCCATAATAGTCCATCAGTCATAATTATAAAGTGCGAGAGTCTTCGTCAAATTATCCTTATACCCGAAGTCAAATATTCCAACTAATTGGGGATTCGAACTGTAACAAGGTCTTAATACTTTTTTTGTGAATACACCAGGTAATCGACTGCGTGTAATCCAAGGTTTTACTACTTTGTTAACAATTACACCAATTACCCTTGAATGTAATCCACCCCGATTTTAATGAGTCCATTAACTATTAATCCATCTCCGTGTCCGGTAAATTAACAATTATTCGTATTTATAGATATCCCGCTCACCGTACCTGATTAAACGTATGTGGTTATATATAGATACGTCAAATTGTAACCTTTATATTAAATTAACAAGGTATCATTTAGTTAATATAAAGCCCATTAATAGCTCATAGTCTAATTTCCACAAGTGTCGTTCTTTTGTCCAAACCCCAATTATGGTCCAAAACCCAATTACCCAATCTTAATATTTAGCCCAACATCACGATTACTTCGGCTTAAATAATCATAATAATAACTTAGCTACGAGACATTAATTTAAAATGGTTGAACATAACTTACAATGAGTATTAATCGCGTAGTGTTACACGGACAGAATTTCGACTTACAAACTTACAACATTCGCTACCATAACCTTATTATTATTAATCTTAAATTAAAATTAAAATTAAAATTATAAAATAAATATAAATATATATCAGAGATTGAGAGGGATTGAATTATATTGTGTACCCAATTCGTCAGAAAACTCGTTCAATTTATAGACTTAGCCATGTATAGTAACCCATGCGATCGCATGGGTTTAGGCCTTCATAGCCATGCGATTGCATGGCCACCTTCCACTGGTCCAAATGCTTCCAAAACGTGGGCTGCTGCGTATTATTTAATATTTATAATATAATATATATAATTATATATATATTATATTATATTCTTGTGCATCGTTGACTTGTAATTTTAGTTCCGTTGCGTCGCGCGTTGATAGTTGGTTCATGTCCCGGTTCTGGATTTTCGAACGTCCTTTCATACGATTTAATATCTTGTACTTTGCGTTTTGCGGCTCGTACTCTTGTAACTTTTAGACGTTTCTCATCAATAATTTGAACCACTTTGATTGTACTTTGTATTTTTTAGCGTTTTGGTCATTTACGTCTTCAAATCGTCGAATCTGTCTTTTGTCTTCACCTTTTATTATTTAAACGAATATCACTTGTAAATAGAACAATAGCAACTAAAAGCTTGTCTTTCTTGAAGGATAATGCTATGAAATTTATGTTCGTTTTTAGCATTATCAAATATTCCCACACTTGAGCGTTGCTTGTCCTCAAACAATATAGAACTTGAATATAGCTTTACTAGAATCACTTCTTTATTCTTCACAATTTATACATCAGTGATTTTTATACGGCGGTATGAACAATGGTAGTAACGATGTAGTTTACAGTCCCACATGACTATAAAAATATAGATCCTTTAGGGAAATTGGATCTTTATGAAAAACATTTGATCTTTTGAAATTTCAATCTAGCTTTTACTCTAGTTTAGTTTTTCAGAATAACCCTTCACGTGTGTTTACAAATTGTTTTTGTGGGTTTTGTGGGTTTCAAATTTGAAAATTTTAGCTCAAAACTTATGGTTTTGTGTCACCCACTTGCTAACCTTGTATTAGGAAAGCAACACGTCCAGTTTACTTGCTCCGTATATTACCTTTCGGTAAACTACCGTCCGGTTGTAAAGGAAAGCATTGAACAAGCAACTGTTAAGGCAATGTCCCGTGACATGCTTTTGATTATGTCTATATCGTGTCGGATGCAATTACTATCCTTTGTAGGAGCAATAGTAAAGATCACCCTATATTTTTTCGGTCTGGCACAAGGTCCTGTCTTCGACCATGCTATACAACCACTGTTCTTACGGTTGACACCCGATTTGGTTCAGGTGACCTAATGAATTTCGATGAATTCTTGGGATTATACGTTCAATGGTAATGAACGCATTGAAAATAGGGTTTCAGAAAACAAATCGGTTTGTAATTTGATCAAAATATTTTCTCGTTCAAGCTCGAGTTTAGATATCATCGAATTCCATGAGTTTGTAATTCTCAATCTTTAAGGTCAATCTCAAGGATTGAGTAATATCAGTCTTAAAAGCTGATTTTTGATCTTTAAGGAGATTATCCTTTCTGGGGATCTGATTCATTAGTCTTATAAGCTAATTTGCATGGTGCCCCCCCATTGTACGAGACAGATCCTCTCATGGTTAGGATAAGTCTGACCATTTGGCGACCCTGTTTGATGCTGAGGTCCATGGATTTCCAGCTGATTTTTGAGAAAACTTTTCAAGGTTTTTCGTAGACTCTACAGCTGGTCTGGACGACAACTTCCTGACCTAAATCAAGAAGCGCGTGTCTTTTTCTCAGAAGACTGTACTTCCTTTTAAATTCCATTTATATTACAATAAACTGGGTAAAACTGATTAATATCGTCCAAAACAAAAGTATCTTCAATTATTTGTACAAAAATATGTGATATATGTTCTAAATAACTTGGTAAATTTTTCCCACACTTGGCTTTTATTTTCCTTTCTTTGCCTTTTTATTCTCCTCTATTCCATTTTAAATGAATTCAAGCATTTTGGGTTGTTTCTCAATTTATGTCCTTTCCGAGGTAACAATAATTTCGGTGTTAACACCTAGTTTTATCGTTCATAAATATGTATAAACATGATTTTGAATTCATTTATTTGAAAAAAAAAATTTAAAATTTTTTACTAGAATTGGATAGTCAGTATATAAGACTAGGGCTGTTCTTTATTATCAGGGAGCACTAGATTCTAATACAACTACTGCGTTACTAGTATTTTTAATGGTAACCAAGTGTTTAAATTAAAATTTTAAAAATCCAAAAGAATTTAACTCCTTCCCACACTTAAGATCTTGCAATGCCCTCATTTGCAAGAAATCAGTAACAATTTAAATTATTGAGGGTGATTAGCGTAGAAAAATGATTAAATTTTACCAAAGTTTCCAAACATATTGTTGTTTGTGTTGAATGATAAATGGTGCAAATCATTTGTTCATTCCTTTTGTTGTTACATCACACTTGTTTTTCGTTTTATTGTCAAAATTAATAGCTTTTGCTGAACTTAATGCCTGTCTTTGAAAATGCGCTGTTTTACCCTGTTGTGTACATGAGATAAAATACTTACAATACAAATATAAACATGCATGGTAATTTGAAATGGGACTTAATATCCCACTTTCAAATCAAATATGAAATATTAGTACAAAATAATAAAAATATTAAACATTACATTAAAGTATCAAAATGTTAAATGTTTAGCATAAATAGATAAAATAATAAAAGAGAAGACATCACCAATGGAACACTATTGATTTGGATAGGGGTTCCAGTTCATATCATCGTTCGGGTTCCATGGTTGGTGATAGGTGTTCTGGTATGCTTGATTGGGGTCGTACAGGTCATAGGGAGGTCGCATGTTGGGCTGATGCAGTGGATAGTAAGCAGGTCGAGTCGGGATGTAATTATTTGGTACCTGATATGATAGCTGGCTCATGATTTGGTGCTAATGAACATGCCAGCTATCGTGTTGGCGTCGCCTGGAAGTCTCATACTCATTCGCGGCTTGCCACTGCTCATACCGACGATGCCTATCCTCATTAGTCATTTCTACCTCATCTATACGCTGGAAAACGTCAGTAGCACTATCCCTAATGACATCCCTAATGTCATCCGCTTCCTCCATCTCCTCATCCGAACCCCTCTCTACCTGTGGATGGCGGCCCTGATATTGTACTGCCTGATTGCGTCACCTAGTCAATACCTTTGCACCTTGATAGACTTGCAAATCTAAAGTCTCATCCTGTTCGCTACATACCATCATCGGACCCCCTTGATCCCTATCTACACCTAAATACTCTCCAATGAGAGTAACAAAAATACCTCCTCTAATTATTCCCCCTTCCTGTATACCTTCCACCATTTTGGACAGATAAAAACCAATACAGTAGGGGATATTAACAAAGCTTCTAGTGTTTCGAATGCACTTAAGGTAAAATAAATCGTGTAAGGTCATTTTCTCCTTATTGTTACATCTTTAGTAATCGAGTTTGCTAAGAATCTATGTATTATATGAAGCTCGGCTTTATTAATATCTAAATAGGAGTGTCTTCCTCCCCGCATAAACACAATAAAATTTGACATACGCCTCCAGATGGCGTTAGCGTCAAAATTTCTATCTACCCGCTCACCATGATTAATCAGATTTGTACAATCAGGTGATAGTAATTCAGCGGGAGTGTAAATCTGTAAAGCCCTGGCCATGTCTAGCATGGACATCCTGTACATCCTACGGCCAAGTAAAAATCTAAGAAAACTCTTATCGTCTAACCTATCTACATCCATATTAAAAGCTATAGTACTCATTAGCTCAACACACCACTCCTTATATACAGGCCTACGAGTGGTAAATAAACATTCCCAATCGGAAAAAGAAGAGCTGCCATACCTTTGGATTAGATGCTGCCTAACTGGGTTAGCTAGGTGGACCCTTTCCAAAGGCTCCCAATCTATTACCCTTGGTACTTCTACATTTTTGGTCCAAAGCTTAAATTTGTTACTTTGGTACGTCGGATAATCTCTCCAACTTCTATCAATTCTTAAATTGGGATGCAACTGTTCTTCATGAATTGTTAGATGTTCTATTATATGATGAACGGGAAATACTACGTAGGCAATAAAAAATTGTGGCTCCGGCTCATAGTATGGTACGTGTTGATCATAATGTTGTTGTTGTTCAGGTTGGTGTTCCGGTTAGTGATATTGCATCTTTGGCTGTGGTTTCGGATCAAGTTGCCTAGACGATGATGCACCGTCCGTATCTGTATTTCTCTTCAAAATACATTAAACACAAAATTTGTGCATCCAAATATGCATTAGTGTTAGCAAAACAACAAATTAAAACAATTGCAATAACATGTTTAATCCATATTAAACTTATACTCATTTTCATATTTTTATCAATTCTACAATTTTTCAAATAAGCACATATGAAAATGTTTACAAAGTTCATAGGCTTTTATTTCAAATAACATGTCAAAATAATCATTACTAGCAATTAAACAAGTTTCAAATGGCATTTATATTAAATTAATCAAGTTCATGAATTTTAGACTTAAAAAGTCCACTTTAATTCTCAAAAATCATGTATAGGATCAAAGTTTGGATCATTTAGCTACCTAAACTTGTTACACTACTTAATTTAGCAATAATTCATGACAAAAAATCTGCCATAACCTGTTTATATCAAAAAGCCTCAAATTCCTCAAGAACACAAACCCTAGATTTCTAAAAATTTTTGAAGCTTAAGGCTTCAAATCATGACAAATAGCATCAATCAAGGTTATACATGCATAATATACTAATAATTTAACTCTAATTACACTAAAAATTAACAAAATCAAATTAGGTAAAAATTAGCTTAAGAACACTAAATTTCGAATTTAAAGAGTTTTAGGGGTGAAATCTTTACCTTCATGCTTCCCCATCTGAGAAAAGACATGATTATAGCGGATTATTGTAAGAAATTTGGTGAATTTTGGTGAAAAATGGCGAATTTTTGAGAGGGTTTTGGGATGTTTTCGTATATGTGTGTATAAATGTGTGAGACAGAGAACAGTCAACTGGCCTTAACAACCTCTCCAGCTTTTTGATGCCATGCGATCGCATGGTGGTGTAGGCTAAATCCCATGCGATCGCATGGGGTCCCTGTTCTTTTTTTTTTTTTATAAAAACCTTTAACTTATAAAACAAATAATTAATTTTAAAATTTTGTTTTCTTTTAGAATGAGGGCGTTTTGGATCGTTGTCCTAGTTCGTCTCTCGACAAAATTTTTAAAATTAGTCATTTTAAGCGTTGTTTTAAAAGCAAAGATTTTTGAGTTTTTTTTTAAATGTTTTTGGCATACTTTAAAACAATAAGATTAAAATAAATGATAATAAAATTTCTCGTCCCGCCCTCGGGTAAAGCAATTTCGGTTCAATGACCTACTATTCAACTCACGACGAATTTTAAATATCAAATTTTTAACTTAATGAAATAAAGTAAATTTTTGTTTTTAAATTCACACCAAACTTAAATTTAAAATGCATAAAATTAAAAATTCATATTAATATTATTAATATTTATGTACATTAATTTTACAAACTTATATTGAAAATATTAATTGTTAAAATATTTAAAAACTTAAATATATCGATTTAAATAGATTTACAATAATAATTTAATATTAATTTAAAAACAAGGTAAAAATTAAAATTAAAAATCTTTTTGGGCTTTTTATCCAACTTTAATCAATCAAATATTAACAAAAATACACATCCCTCTTTTGAATAAAGTAATTTCAGCTCTATTACCTAGTTTTACTCCTGACGAATTTCTGAAATATTTTGGATTGATTGATTAAAGATATTTATACCTTAAGAATAAACGGTAAATTTCGCAGTGATGTAATAAATTTTTTGTATGATATCAATAATTTCGGTTTCGCATACCTAATTTTATTGAATATCAATTTAATACTTTATAGCGAACGATTCAGCGTTTATTATCAAAAGGTTAAAAGCAATAAAAATAAAAACAAATAAAAACTGTACATACTTACCTGTGTGATAGAATTCTCAGAGACCTGCTTTAGCCGACTCATAGGAGAGTCGTGTGATTTAGTTTTCCATAGCTACATAAGCGTAACCTCGATTCTTCAATAACTTTTCTTCTAAACATATGAACGGTCCTTCTCTACATAGAGTAACAAATTCGGTATTTGAATATGTTTGATTGTTCGAACATTTACCTTCGTGCGACCATTTTCCGCATTTATGACATGTTTCAAGGTGTCGTGCTCTTCTTTTTGTTGCGGATTTTGATTTTCCTCTACCAAAATGTGTTTTATGATGATCTTTCCCGAGTTCTTTCCTCACTTTGTCCATTTTGCCTCTTATGAATGATACCAGTTCACTCGGAAAGATGTTATTATTACGTTTAGTAATCAAAGCGTGTAGTAGTAGACCATGGTTCAGATCAAAGGAATTCTTCATCTCGTAAAACCTAAAAGAAATAAAAATTCAGAATGGGGGGAGAAGACTAGTTCTTTAGGGTCTGCTAGGGAAAGACCATTCGAATTCCATTCTCGAGAACTACACGAAAACAGAAAATCTAACTCTAACAGAAATACATATTACCCTTAAAAAAATTTGATTCTCCCCACACTTAGTTAGCTGTGGTGTCAAAATTGTGATTAACTTCGTTTTCAATTGGACTATCAACAACTTGTATATCTCTAACTTTTGCTTCAAGCCAATTGTTGATTTCCTCTGTAACTTTCACAAATTCAACTAACATTGCTTTTTCTTTAGGCAACAATTTGGATATTAATCAGTTACATAACTTAAAGTTCCCCTTAATCCTAGCATCTTGAATCCGTTTATAAAGTTTCTTCGTTGAATAGTTGAAAACGGGTTCATCTAATTTCGTATCAATAACGGGGTTCTTTGTTATCGGTTCATCATTAGTTGTTTCTTCATCTTCCCCACACTTAGGCATTTTTATTGGTTCAACAGTTTTGGTTGGTGGAGATCTAAACTTTCGGTTCACAAAGGTGACCGATTTGTCACCATGCCTAAGTGTCATTCTACCTTCTCTTACATCAATGAACGCTTCGGTGGTTGCTAAAAATGGGCGACCTAAAATTAGAGGAATATCAAGGTCTTCCTCCATATTAATAACTATGAAGTTTGCAACAAAGGTCAAACTTCTCACTTTAACAAGTAAATTATTGGATATTCTGTAACATCCCGCATTTTTCCGTTAAATTATTTTAACGCCCGTCTTTTATTTTAATAATATCCTCAGTATCTCGATTCGTATCCTTCATTAGCTTACATTCTTAAAATATTTTTGTCATTTGGATTATAACATCTCTCGTTCTCTCGTGTAATTTAAAAATATTCATTCGGTTAATTCCCGCACCCGATTACAAACTTGAGGGACTAAACTTGCCAAAGTGTCAAAGATTTGACTAGGTCAAAGGAGTCAAACACCACCTCCTCCATTCATTATTTTCATTTTCATTTTCATTTTCTTCTCATACTTTCACATTTTCTCTAAATTCTCTAAACAAAGAATTCATCATCCATTCATGATCTAGCAAGTGTTTCACAAAACAAATTACATATTTGGAATCCTCCCTTCATCCTCTTCGACTTGATACCAATTTCATCTCATTTGGGTAACTTTCTAAAATTACTAGATTTTGTGTTCTTGATGTTTTTGAATTATAAAAGTGTTAATTAGTGTCTATGGCTCGTGTATAACATGAATATATGTTTTGTTTGTTCGATTTGTTGATTTGAGTAACTAGTTTGAACACTTGAAAATGGGTTTTCTTAATCTTTGATTTTGGAAGATTAAATGTTGTTAAATTGTTAAAGTTCATGTTTTAATTGTGTTACTAGTATCACTAGCTTCGTTATGATGCGTAGGTTGATTAAGAAAACTTCAAATACATGATTTGTGATTTTTGTGAATTTTGATTAGGGTTTGATGAACTTGAAATGAACTTTTGATACTTTGGATGCCATGAAATGTTGTTAGTAAGTGTTTAGTTGTATTGCATGAGTAATTACCTTCGAAACGGCATATCATATGTGTGGATTGGATTCCCAAATCATGTAATGCATTTCAAGAACTTGAAACTTTGAAAATGGACCTTGAATGACCACTTGGCGAGAAATCGGTTATTGTAAATGATGTTTTCGCTTGATGAAAAGTAGTTAGTTGTGTTCCTTGTCAAAATACCTTTTCCGATGATATAAGATACATGTTTTGGTTGTTTGTGGGTCATAAATGGTGATTGTTTGAAGTTAGGTTCGTGCATAAAACTTAAAAACTGCCAGATTTCTCTGCACAGGTAATGGCATGGCGCGCCATATACCCGCGCGACGCGCCAAAGTAGGCTGTCCAACTTTGTCCATTTTTGGAAAATGTTTGCTATGCTACGCATCTCCGATTCACATGAGACTTGTTCTAACATGCTTATACATGAATAAAAACCTCAGAAAAATAGTTCGGGACTCGATCTGAACGTGTTGACTTTTTCGTTGACTTTGACCGACCAAAGTTTGAATTTTTTTCAAACTTAACCAAATGATTATGCAATCTTTCTAACATGATTCTATACTTATATCTTGCATGAAACTTGACTATTTGAATCACATGCTACATAATCGAGTCGTAACGAGCCATAGGACTAATTGAACACCTTTGACCTATCATGTTTACCGTTATTGATACAACCTATATGTTTAGGTCAAGACTAGCTTTGTCTTTGCACGCGTTTACTTGTTGAAGTACTTTATTAACTCTTGCACTTAAGGTGAGATCATAGTCCCACTTTTACTCTTTTTGAACTTATATTTGGGATGAGAAAACATAAATGATTCTTTTTAACTAAGTGAACACAAGTACAGGAAAACAAACATTCTACATACGATTTTAGAACAAAAATCCTCAATTCGATTATCATTAGTTACATTTGCAGTGTGTAAGTTTAGGCGTGAACTTATGTTGTATGGCCATATGGGTTTGACAAACCCTCATCTAGGACTGTTCGCTACCGTCTACGGATGAAATATATTTTCGAGAGACAGTGTTGTTCTAGCACTATGAATGGGGTATCAACGGACGGAACGTTAAGCCTTGATAATTGGGTGCTCGTGAATAGTAACTTTTAGAATGTACTACTACTTTATCAATGTTGCAAATCTTGTGGTTCGACTTACTTTTACTCACTTACTTATTTAAACCTATGATTTCACCAACGTTTTCGTTGACAGATTTCTATGTTTTTCTCAGGTCTGCACGATATGTGAAACATGTTTCCGCTCATTATTTGATACTTGCATTGGATGTCGAGTATACATGCATTTCATGAAGCGTCTTTTGACTTTATTTGAAACCGTGTCGCCTAGATTTCATTTGTACTAATAACTTTGTAACTTAACTTTTGGATGAACAATTCTTGTAAACTTTTGAAAAACCTTTACTTTAGAAACGAAGGCGACATATTTTGGTCAAACGTTGTCTTAAAGACTTATGACCATGTAATGGGACCTACGTAGACGACGCCGTCACTTGACGATTTTTCGGGGTCGCTACAAGTGGTATCAGAGCTTTGGTTGTAGGGATTTAGAGTTCATTAGTGTCAACCCCGAGTCATAGGGTACATTAGTGAATCTAGACTACAACCGGCATATAGACTGAAGTAGGAATTACTTGATTATTTGTGCATTATACTCAAACTCTTTTATCATATCTAACTCGTATTCGATCTTGATCTTACGTTGATAAATTTTGTTGACGCGCCACCTTGACTTTATGAAGTAATGTTAAATGCACATGTGAATCAGGGTAATATAATTTCCGGGATTATATTACGGTGATTCACAAGAACGTTCCGACATTATGACATAAAGAATTTAAGGCGAGTCAAGGAAAAATTTTCTCTCTATCCTTTTTCCGTATCACGGTTAGTATTGTTGAAAATACTAATCAACGATATTCTTGTGTCATGAAGGAACAATGGCTCACCAAGGTCAACACAATACTCCTCTCGAAACTCTAGAACAAGCTCTTCAACAAATGATAGCCACCGCCGTAGGTGAGGCCGTGGCCGATCACTTTTCCAACAACAATAATCAGGGAGCCGGTAATTCAAACGAGGGGTGCTCCTACAAAAGCTTCATGAAGTACAACCCTCCCACTTTCGATGGAATCGGGGGACCAGTTGCTCTCACCCAATGGTTTGATCAAACGGAATCCGTTTTTAGCATAAGCGGTTATCGAGACTGAGATAAGGTCAAATTCTCCACCCTCACTTTCACCGGTGTTGCTCTCTCATGGTGGAACACGTATGTACGATCGGTGGGTATCGATGAAGCCCACACACTCCCTTGAACTGAATTAAGAGAAAGAATGATCACCGAATATTTCCCGCGTGATGAGACTCGAAGGCTCGAACAGGGACTAAGAAATTTAAAAACGGTCGGGAATGACCTCGAAGCTTATAATCAACGGTTTGCCGAACTAGCCTTAAGTTGTCCGAATCTCATGACTCCCGAGTCCCTAAGAGTTGAACTTTACATGGATGGCCTCCCTAAGAGCATTCAACACGGGGTAATGACATCCCAACTCACTAACCTACAAGAGGCTTTAACAATGGCCCGCCAAACTTTAGAAACGGTGAATGAAATGGAAGCAACGGCACCAATGGTCGAGAACCAATCGAGCGGCAATAAAAGAACATGGGAAGCCTCTCAATCAAGCAACCACAACAATAACAACTTCACCAAAGAGCCCATTTCCCCCGGCGGCAAGAAAGGGTATTCCGGAAGTCTACCATCTTGCAACAAGTGCCACAAACATCATTATGGTGAATGTTGCAAACCATTTTGCAACAAATGCCGCAACCGTCATTATGGTGAATGTGGTAAGTTAATTTGCCACCGGTGCCAAGGAAGGGGTCATATGGCCAAACATTGTGGAAGTGCCACTCCCGTCACTCAAAAGGGACCCAACACACAAAAGTCAGTCACTTGCTACGCATGTGGCCAAACGGGTCATTTTAGGAATGAATGCCCAAATAATAAAATCAACCCCAACGCACGCCGTTGAACTTTCAACATCGACACCTAGGATGCCCGAGACGACGATGGACTAGTCACGGGTACGTTTCTTCATAACAAACCGTATATTTCATACTTATTCGATTCGGTTACCGCTAGACGTTTTATAACCAAGGCTTTGACTCGTGCTCTTTGCACTCCAACTTTTTCCCTAGGTACTACCTACGCCATTTAAGTGACCAACGAAAAATTTTTGTGTATCGATAAATTTTATCGGAGGATATACGTTAAACTTATTGGGTGGATAATTTGAATTGTGACTTGACACCTATAGAACTAACGAGCTCAAAACCTATTCGTTAAGGAGAAATTGTTTCCCTAAAATTATGTATAGATTATTATTGTGAACTAAGTAATTTTCGGTTGGAAACCGATACCCTCTTCCTCGTATCCATGACCTCATGATTATTTGCATGAATCCCGTGTGTATTCCAAAACGACCTCCGTTCCGGTTATCATCAATTGGGGGTTAAGGGAGACGATGTCTCCTAAGCCATTTTCCGAACTCGCAACGTTAGTTGTAAATCTCTCTTAGTACCATTCGATTTATCTAGGGCTCCGTCCGTATCCATAAAACTCCTGAACCGCGTATGCAAACTTATCTAGACAAATCCGTTATCGTATTTATAGATGATATCTTAACCTATTCAAGTAAAGAAGGAAAACGAACAACATCTCCGTCTTACGCTCGAACTCTTGAGAAAAGAGCAACTCTATACCGAATTCTCCAAGTGAGAATTTTGGATAAACGAAGTCAAATTTCTAGACCATGTTGTTAGTGGTCAAGGCATTACAACACATCTCGCAATTGGAACCACACGTAATCGGGAAACCCTCACGACTCTGACTTGTACTCGTAAAATCTTAGATCTCTCCGATTATTACCGCAGATTCATTTTCGACTTTTTCTCGTGTTACTCGTCCTTTAACCCCGTTAACTCCCCCAGGAAAGGACTAAACCTCTCCGTGTCTGAACTTTTAACGCGATTATTCACACCAACCTTACTAGCTAAATTCATGTAACACAATGAAATTCAAATATGGAAATATTTCTACTTGAACGCCCGAAGGGCATACTCTCTCGACTCAAAATCAAGGAAACTGAAATTCGTTATTTTTGCACGAATGATTGGAATACTTAATTATGGATCCGATCAATCTTCTCATCACCACGTACCACGTTACATAACACTGTTATTTCACTATGACCGTCTGATATTACTGGGACCCAAGATAACACACAATCCAAGGATACTTCCTTTCTCTTTGACTTATCGTCCTCATGCTCCTGATACGGACAACTACTACTCGACCCCGAACTATACAACTACGTGTTCTATCTCGTTTTCCCACCAGGTCTCAACATTTGACCACTAGATGCGCAATATGGCTACCTCAGGATGTGAGCTCATCCTATTCTAAGTTCTCATTCCACTCCTGTCCTTTCGCTCGTACTTTTGTATAAGGAAACCTTTTATATACTTTCTCAATGGAGAGAGAGACTCATCATGTATTACTAGTATTCACCACGAGGGTGAATAGCCCTGGAAAACGTTCTCTGTAGCCGGTAAGGAACTTGTTCCAACGAACATTTTCAAACCCTAACTAGCTTGTTCAAACATATCTTAATTCTATTCCAACACGGTGTACCATTGTCGATTATCTCGGATCACAATACTCGTTTCACTTCTAGTGTTACAAGAAGCCTTAGGGACACGTTTAAACATGAGTACCACGTATCATCCACAACCAACGGACCAAACAAACGTACGTTTCACATCTTGGAAAGACATGTTACAAACTTGTATTGTTGCCTTTAGTTGTCTCCTCTCACACAGCAGTTACCATTCGTGTATTAAAGCCGCACTTCCGAAACCCTATATGACCGCAAATGTCATACCCCTATTCGTTGGACCAAAGCATGTGGCAAGCAAATCACCGGATCCGAACTCAATCAAGAAATAACAGTTGAGATCGTACAAGTCCGAGAAGGACTCAAGACGACCCGTAGTCGCCAAAAGGGCTATACCGATATTCGACGTAAACCTCTCGAATCCCAAGTCAGTAACCGTGTAATATTGAGAACTCGCACCTTGGGAAGGTGTAATCCGTTTCGGGAATCAGGGAAAGTTAAAACCGCGATATATTAATCCTTTTGAAACCTTGGGGCGTATTGGAACCGCTCCTACCGTTTAGAACTTTCGACTCAATTAAGTTTCCGTTTACCCTACGTTCCATGCAACAAACTTAGAGACGTGTCCTACGGAACAGGAACGTGCTACTCTCCTAGATAAACTTACTATTGATGGCAAACTCCCCTTCATGGGAAACTGGTTGAAATTGTGGATCGTAAAACCAAGTCTTAATACAAACTGAGATCTCGACTGTCAAAATTGGTGGGAATGCCCAAGGACGTATCTTCACTTATTCACAGCATTGACAACACTAGGTCTCGAGTAAGAAACAACGACTATTGCTTCCAACTAAATTTTGGGACGAAATTTCTTGTAAGGTGTGGGTAATGTAACATCCCGCATTTTTCCGTTAAATTATTTTAACGCCCGTCTTTTATTTTAATAATATCCTCAGTATCTCGATTCGTATCCTCCATTAGCTTACATTCTTAAAATATTTTTGTCATTTGGATTATAACATCTCTCGTTCTCTCGTGTAATTTAAAAATATTCATTCGGTTAATTCCCGCACCCGATTACAAACTTGAGGGACTAAACTTGCCAAAGTGTCAAAGATTTGACTAGGTCAAAGGAGTCAAACACCACCTCCTCCATTCATTATTTTCATTTTCATTTTCATTTTCTTCTCATACTTTCACATTTTCTCTAAATTCTCTAAACAAAGAATTCATCATCCATTCATGATCTAGCAAGTGTTTCACAAAACAAATTACATATTTGGAATCCTCCCTTCATCCTCTTCGACTTGATACCAATTTCATCTCATTTGGGTAACTTTCTAAAATTACTAGATTTTGTGTTCTTGATGTTTTTGAATTATAAAAGTGTTAATTAGTGTCTATGGCTCGTATATAACATGAATATATGTTTTGTTTGTTCGATTTGTTGATTTGAGTAACTAGTTTGAACACTTGAAAATGGGTTTGCTTAATCTTTGATTTTGGAAGATTAAATGTTGTTAAATTGTTAAAGTTCATGTTTTAATTGTGTTACTAGTATCACTAGCTTCGTTATGATGCGTAGGTTGATTAAGAAAACTTCAAATACATGATTTGTGATTTTTATGAATTTTGATTAGGGTTTGATGAACTTGAAATGAACTTTTGATACTTTGGATGCCATGAAATGTTGTTAGTAAGTGTTTAGTTGTATTGCATGAGTAATTACCTTCGAAACGGCATATCATATGTGTGGATTGGATTCCCGAATCATGTAATGCATTTCAAGAACTTGAAACTTTGAAAATGGACCTTGAATGACCACTTGGCGAGAAATCGGTTATTGTAAATGATGTTTTCGCTTGATGAAAAGTAGTTAGTTGTGTTCCTTGTCAAAATACCTTTCCGATGATATAAGATACATGTTTTGGTTGTTTGCGGGTCATAAATGGTGATTGTTTGAAGTTAGGTTCGTGCATAAAACTTAAAAACTGCCAGATTTCTCTGCACAGGTAATGGCGCGGCGCGCCATATACTCGCGCGGCGCGCCAAAGTAGGCTGTCCAACTTTGTCCATTTTTGGAAAATGTTTGCTATGCTACGCACCTCCGATTCACATGAGACTTGTTCTAACATGCTTATACATGAATAAAAACCTCAGAAAAATAGTTCGGGACCCGACCCGAACGTGTTGACTTTTTCGTTGACTTTGACCGACCAAAGTTTGACTTTTTATCAAACTTAACCAAATGATTATGCAATCTTTCTAACATGATTCTATACTTATATCTTGCATGAAACTTGACTATTTGAATCACATGCTACATAATCGAGTCGTAACGAGCCATAGGACTAATTGAACACCTTTGACCTATCGTGTTTACTGTTATTGATATAACCTATATGTTTAGGTCAAGACTAGCTTTGTTTTTGCACTCGTTTACTTGTTGAAGTACTTTATTAACTCTTGCACTCAAGGTGAGATCATAGTCCCACTTTTACTCTTTTTGAACTTATATTTGGGATGAGAAAACATAAACGATTCTTTTAAACTAAGTGAACACAAGTACAGGAAAACAAACATTCTACATACGAGTTTAGAACAAAAATCCTCAATTCGATTATCATTAGTTACATTTGCAGTGTGTAAGTGTAGGCGTGAACTTATGTTGTATGGCCATATGGGTTTGACAAACCCTCATCTAGGACGGTTCGCTACCGTCTACGGATGAAATATATTTTCGAGAAACAGTGTTGTTCTAGCACTATGAATGGGGTATCAACGGACGGAACGTTAAGCCTTGATAATTGGGTGCTCATGAATAGTAACTTTTAGAATGTACTACTACTTTATCAATGTTGCAAATCTTGTGGTTCGACTTACTTTTACTCACTTACTTATTTAAACCAATGATTTCACCAACGTTTTCGTTGACAGATTTCTATGTTTTTCTCAGGTCTGCATGATATGTGAAACATGCTTCCGCTCATTATTTGATACTTGCATTGGATGTCGAGTATACATGCATTTCATGAAGCATCTTTTGACTTTATTTGAAACCGTGTCGCCTAGATTTCATTTGTACTAATAACTTTGTAACTTAACTTTTGGATGAACAATTCTTGTAAACTTGGGAAAAACCTTTACTTTAGAAATGAAGGCGACATATTTTGGTCAAACGTTGTCTTAAAGACTTATGACCATGTAATGGGACCTACGTAGACGACGCCGTCACTTGACGATTTGTCGGGGTCGCTACATATTCCAACCGGGTGTTTAATGGTTTGATCAAATAATTGAACACCTATTCTGGTTGGTCTTAATTTACCCACACCTAATCTTTTGTATAAGGAAAGAGGCATAACATTTGCACTTGCTCCTAAATCTATGAGTCCATTATACATAGCACCATCATTAAGCAAGCAAGAAATGATAAATTCACCTGGGTCTCCTACTTTAGTAAGTAGAGTTGGTTTGTTAACCTTTTCCGGGTGATCTTTTCTTGGTTCTTTCACTTCTACTCGAATTTCTTGTTCACATTTTTCTTCGTTTCTTGGAATGGGAGGTTTGTATAGGAATTTTTCTTCATCACTCCAATTTGAAGCTTCCCCGTCTTCCAATTTTTGTTTTTCATATGTTGTTGATAACATATTTATGTTTTCATTCTAAGGATTTTCTTGAGTGGTGAAATTATGATTAACTTCATTGTCAACTTCCATCGGACCATGTATGTAATGTTTAACTCTGTGACCATTAACTTTAAATTCAATCCCATTTGAATTTATTAACTCTATTGTTCCGTATGGGAAAACTCTTTTGACTATGAATGGTCCAGACCATCTTGATTTCAATTTTCCAGGAAATAGCTTGAATTGTGAATTGAAAAGAAGAACTCTATCTCCTTTCTTAAATTCTTTTAAACTTCTGATTCTTTTACCATGCCATTTCTTTGTTCTTTCCTTATAGATTAACGAATTTTCATATGCTTCATGTCTTAATTATTCTAATTCGTTTAGTTGACTTAACCGTAGACGTCTGGCTTCATGTAAATCAAGATTACATGTCTTCAAAGCCCCAAAAGCTTTGTGCTCAATTTCTACTGGAAGGTGACATGCTTTTCCGTAAACGAGTTTAAAAGGTGTTGTTCCAATTGGAGTTTTGTAGGCTGTTCTAAAAGCCCAGAGTGCATCCTCCAATTTCATGGACCATTCCTTCGGATTTGATCCTACGGTTTTCTCTAGAATACGTTTTAAAGCTCGGTTGATATTTTCAACTTGTCCACTTGTTTGTGGATGATAACCGGTTGAGATTTTATGAGTTACTCTATATCTTTTGAGAAATTTCTCAAGTTGATTATTACAGAAATGAGTACCCCGATCACTTATTAAAGCTTTCGGTGTTCCGAACCTTGCAAAAAGACGTTTTAAAAAATTGACTACAACTCGTGCATCGTTAGTTGGGAGAGCTTGTGCTTCCGCCCATTTAGATACATAATCAATGGCAACGAGAATGTAGAGATTATTATGAGATTTTGGAAATGGACCCATAAAGTCATTACCCCAAACGTCAAAAATTTCACATACTTGAATGACATTTTGTGGCATTTTATCATGTTGACTTATTTTTCCGGCCCTTTGACATGCATCACAGGATTTACAAAGAAAGTGTGCGTCTTTGAAAATTGTAGGCCAATAGAATCCAGCATCGTAGACTTTTCTTGCTGTAAGTTGAGGCCCATAATGCCCTCCTGTTGGACCTGTGTGACAATGGTTTAAGATTTGACTAGCTTCATCTTCGAATACACATCGGCGGATTATTCCATCGGGACAACTTTTAAACAAATGTGGATCTTCCCAAAAATAGTGTTTTATATCACTAAAGAATTTCTTTCATTTTTGGTACGACAACCCTTTTTCAAGGAATCCACATACTAAATAGTTTGCATAGTCTGCAAACCATGGAATTTCATTATAATCAATCTTCAAAAGATATTCATCAGAAAAGTTGTCTTGTATGGCCGATTCATTTAGAACTTCTAATTCGGGATTTTCAAGACGAGAAAGATGATCTGTTGCGAGATTTTCTGCTCCCTTTTTGTCTCAGATTTCAATATCGAACTCTTGTAAAAGTAAGATCCAACGGATTAATTGTGGTTTGACATCTTGTTTCGAAGATAGGTATCTAAGAGCAGAATGGTCGGTATAGACCACCGTTTTTGCTAGAACGAGATATGAACGAAATTTGTTAAAAGCAAAGACAATAGCAAGGAGTTTTTTTTCAGTAGTTGTGTAATTTGTTTGTGCTCCTTGTAACGTCTTACTAGCGTAATAAATAGGTTGAAATCGTTTTTCAATCATTTGTCCTAAAATGGCTCCCATTGCAAAATCACTTGCATCACACATGAGTTCAAATGGTAGATTCCAATTTGGAGTTATCATGATCGGTGCATTAGTGAGTTTTTCTTTAAGAATATTAAAAGATTTGATGCATTCATCTGAAAAGATGAATGGAGCATCCTTTTCTAGGAGTTTATTCATAGGAGTGGTAAATTTAGAAAAATCTTTTATGAAACGTCGGTAAAAACTGACATGCCCTAGAAAACTCCTAACTCCTCTAACATTGGTGGAATGCAGAAGTTTAGCAATTACATCTACTTTAGCTCTATCCACTTCAATTCCTTCCTTTGAAATTTTGTGACCAAGAACGATGCCTTCTCTAACCATGAAATGGCATTTCTCCCAATTAAGTACTAGATTTGATTGCTCGCATCTAATAAGCATTCGTTCAAGATTAACTAGACATGTTTCAAAAGTATCACCAAAGACTGAAAAGTTGTCCATGAAAACTTCCATGCATTCTTCTATCATGTCGTGAAAAATCGCCATCATGCACCTTTGAAAGGTTGCAGGGGCGTTGCATAGTCCAAATGGCATGCGTTTGTAAGCAAAAGTACCATAAGGGCACCTGAACGTGGTTTTCTCTTGGTCCTCGGGTGCGATTGGAATTTGAAAATATTCGGAGAAACCGTCAAGAAAACAATAGTAACTATTTCCCGCTAACCTTCCCAACATTTGATCAATGAAAGGTAAGGGAAAGTGATCTTTTCTGGTGGCGTCATTTAATTTTCTATAATCAATACAGACACGCCATCCTGTTACAGTCCTAGTAGGAATAAGCTCATTTTTTTCATTTGTGATGACAATCATGCCACCCTTCTTAGGTACACATTGAACTGGGCTTACCCATGGACTATCAGAGATTGGATAAATTAAACCTGCATCTAGCAGTTTAATAATTTCTTTCTTAACAACATCTTGCATATTAATATTTAGTCTTCGTTGGCATTGCACATAGGTTTTATGACCTTCTTCCATAAGGATTTTATGTGTGCAATACGAAGGACTTATGCCTTTAATGTCATTAATCTTCCATGCAATAGCAGGTTTATGAGCTTTTAGCACAGAAATGAGTTGAGATTTTTCATTTTTCGTAAGAGAAGACGATATTATTACAGGTAATTCAGATTCACCATGTAAATAAGCATATTCCAAATGGTTTATAAGTGGCTTTAACTCTAATATCGGTGGTTCTTCTATCGATGATTTGTATCGATATTTGTCTTCTTCTTTTAACATTTGAAGTTCTTCCGTTGTTGGTTCGTATTCATTAGCCATAAGTGCAGCTAACATTTCAGCTTCATCAATTGGTTCAGTTCCTTCTACTAAAGAACATTCTCCTGTTCCTTGTAATTCTGGAAATTCTTCTAACAATTCTGCATGTGAATCTATAGTTTGAATATAATAACATTTATCATCTGCAGATTGCGGTTGTTGCATGGCTCTATCGACAGAAAAGGTAACACTCTCGTCCTCTATACTTAGGGTCAGTTTCTTACCGAACACGACTATTATTGCTTTAGCCGTGTTTAAGAATGGTCTTCCTAATATGAGAGGAACTTGAGAATCTTCTTCCATGTCCAGAATAACAAAATCTAATGGAAATACTAAAGTACCAACTTTAACTAGCATGTTCTCCATTATCCCTCTAGGATATTTTACTGATCGATCTGCTAGTTGTATGCTTATTCGTGTTGGTTTCAATTCTCCAATGTCTAGTTTAGCGTATAATGAATATGGCATTAAATTTATACTAGCACCTAAGTCGGCCATTGCTTCTATTGAACTAAGACTACCTAGAAAACATGGAATTGTGAAACTTCCTGGATCTGATAATTTTTCTGGTATCTTATTCAACAACACTGCAGAACAATTAGCATTCATAGTAACAGCCGAGAGTTCTTCCATTTTCTTTCTATTTGTGATTAGATCTTTCAGAAATTTAGCATATCTTGGCATTCCTGATATCACATCAATGAAAGGAAGATTTACATTTATTTGTTTAAACATATCCAAGAATTTGGATTGCTCGGCTTCAAGTCTTTCTTTTCTCATTTTACTTGGGTAAGGAAGTGGTGGTTGGTATGGTTTAACATAAGGTTTAGCCTTAACTGTGTTATCTTCATTAACCTTTTCAACTACCGGTTCTATTTCCTTATCTTACTCAGATTGTGGTTCTTGTGTAGTAGGAATAGAGTCATCAGAAATTACTGGCATTTCAGGTGGTTTAAGTGTAATACCACTTCTCATGGTAATGGCTTTAGCTGTTTCATTCCCGGGGTTAGCATTTGTATCGCTAGGTAGACTCCCCGGTTTTCTTTCACCTATCAACATTGCTAGGTTACTCACTTCTTGTTCCAGATTTTGAATAGAAGCTTGTTGATTTCTAAATGCTTGAGCATTTTGTTCATTGGTTTGTTTCTGAGATGTGAAAAACTGCGTTTGAGATTCAACTAGCTTCGACATCATGTCTTCTAAATTTGGCTTTTTATCATCGGTTTGTGGTGGTTTAATTGGAAAAATAGTTCTTTGCTGGTTGTAAGTATTGTTGGATACTTGTTGATTGCTAGGACCTTGTTGGTTGTTGTATGGAACATTTCGGTTATAATTCTGATTGTAGTTTGGTCTTGGCGGTTGATAATTACTTTGATAATTATTTCCAGGCCTTTGGTTCATGTATGAAATATTCTCTCATTGTTCCATTGTTTGTTCAATACTGAGACAATCTTTTGTCAAATGTGGTTCTCCACACTGTTCACAACTAATTCGTATTGCGTGAATATCCTTAGTCATCTTTTCCATTCGTCTCTCGAAAGCATCTATATTTGCTGAAATGGAATCAAAGTCATGGCTAGAATCGGTTCTAGCAGCTTTAGATGATCTAACGATATCTTTTTCTTAATGCCACTCATGTGAGTGGGAAGCAGTGTTATCAATAATTTTGTAAGCTTCAGTTGCGGTTTTCTTCATAATGGAACCATCAGCTGCTATATCGATGTCTTTTCGTGTAGTAATGTCGCATCCTTGGTAGAATATTTGTACTATTTGATAAGTGTCTAAACCATGCTGCGGACATCCTCTTAACAACTTTCCAAATCTTGTCCACACCTCATATAGAGTTTCATTTGGCTTTTGCGTGAACGTAATAATTTCTCCTTGAAGTCTCACGGCTTTAGATGCCGGAAAGAATTGTTTAAGAAATTTTTCAACTAAAACATCCCATGTATCAATCGCCCCTTCAGGTAACGATTCTAACCAATCGTTGGCTTCTCCCTTTAAAGTCCAGGGAAATAACATGAGATAGATCTGTTCATCCTCAACTTCTCAGATTTTGAATAGAGTACAGATCCTATTAAAGGTTCGAAGATGTTCATTTGGATCTTCCTTCGGCGCACCACTAAATTGGCATTGATTAGTTACCATGTGTAGGATTTGTCCTTTGATTTCATAATCTAGTGCATTAATGTCTGGTTGAGTAATTGCATGACCTTGGCCAGTGCGTTTAGCCCTCATTCGGTCTTCCATACTTAAAGGTTCCAGATTTTCCATGATTGAATTTGTTGAATCTGAATCACTAGAGGATTCTAATTTAATGGTTTCTTCCTCGACAATTTCTGGATGAGTGATTTGTGGTTCAGGAGAAAATATTAATGGTTCAGGATCTCTGAATTGTCCCTGAATATCCTCCGGATTCTCAATTGTGAGGTCGGGTTCAAAAAATGGATTATCGAAAATTTGAATTGGAGTACTTGGTCGACTAGATGACGATTCTGAAGAAAAATCAATGGCGATAATATTGGCTAGATGTCTTGATCGAGTTACAGGTGGTGAACGTATGAAAGGTGGTGAACGTTTTGCTCGGTGCATTCACTGAATATCCTATTAGTTATCAAAGATAACAATTATATAAGCTATCAAATTAATAGACTTTTCTGATTTTGCCCACGTTTCGAATAGCCAATAGATGCAGCAGGTAGCCAGGACCCTTTAAATCGGAAACCCACAACTCGCCACTAACAAATCCAACTATTACTACGAACCAGAAAATTTTGGATGTCTATCAATTTAACCGCTTAAAATAATTTTTCGTAGAAGTTTTAAAGAAAATAAAGAAAATTTTATGTCCTAAAAACTAGAGCGTCGAGAAATAAGAAAGAAAAAGAGTGCGTCGAAAAACGTCGAAAAATAAAAGGTCAAAAAAATAACAAGAAAGTAGCGCGTCGAAACTCAAAAGCCTAAAAACTAAGAATTAAAACTTACGTCTAAAGGTATTAAAGCTTAAAGGAATGCTATATCCAAAATGGCAATTACTTAAAAAGGCACTAAAGTTTATTAAATATAAAAGTGATAAGCGACGTCGTAGAATTCTAGAGCGCCTAAATCTTAATATAAAGAAAAAGCACTTAAGGGATTTTACGGCAAAGCCTAAAAATTTAGAAATAAAGTAACTACGACAAATACTAAACTTAAAACTATATAGCGAACGATAAATATAAGTTACGATTAAACCATAAAAATATACAAAATATAAAAATAAGCTTAAAGTTATAAAAATATAATTTTTATATTATTTATTTTATAAAAGTATTAATTTTATATATTAAAAAAATTAATTAAAAACTTAAAACTTAAACTTAATTAAGAACTAAAACTAATTATTAATTAACTTAACCCATATTCTAATTAATTAATAATGATAATTATTAAACCAAACCCTAATCCTGTCGTCCTAGGTACCAGACCTGTCAATCAGTCTCATGCGACCGCATGAGATTTAGTTGCCTGGGCCATGCGATCGCATGGCTTCGGGTTTCAGGCCTGTTTGTTTGGGCTGCTACAGTTCTCGGCCTAGATTCTTTTTAATTATTTTTTTTTCTATTTTTAACTTATAAAATATTTATATAAAATAAATAAAAACTTATACTTTAAAAACTAAAATAAAAAAATAGAAATACTTTATAATTTTATATATTTTAAACAAACTCTTAAAAATATATATATTTTGTTTTTTTATATTTTTGTATTTTTAATATTTAAAACGTATTTTTACAAAAAGAAATTAAAACTTAATAAAAATATTTTTTTATAATAGCGTTTCGCTTCGGCGTTTAAGATGTTCCCCGGCAGCGGCGCCAAAAATACTTGATGTTATGCAAGGTGTATACGAAATAGTTATATTTTTACTACGAAATACTATTAAATACGATACAATTTTACACAAGTTATTTATTTATTTATAGAGTGGATATACCTAAACCTTGCTACAACACTTATAGGCAGTGTACCTAATCGTACAGTAGTGTAGTTTTTAGTAAGTCCGGTTCGTTCCGCAAGGAGCTAGCCAAGTTAACGCTATAATTTTTTAAAACTATATTTGTATATATATATATATATATATATATATATATATATATATATATATATATATATAAGTAGTATTATTATTATAAAAGGAAGTTTTTACCGTTTAGTGACCGTATTGTCAATTTTATGTCTTAAGTCACAATTAAAACCTAATCTAAAATATTAAATATAAAAATAACTTAATTTAAAGCGTAAAGTAAATGAAGATAAATAAAATTGCAATAATTAAAAAGTACGATAATTAAAAGTGCGATAAGATATAAAATAAAAGAATTATGCTTATTTAAACTTCCGTAATCATGATGTTCGACGTGTTGATTTTACTTTATTACCATGGGTTAATTTTCCTTTGTCCTGGATTATTCGATATGTCCATACGGTTTTGTCTATAATAGTCCATCAGTCATAATTATAAAGTGCGAGAGTCTTCGTCAAATTATCCTTATACCCGAAGTCAAATATTCCAACTAATTGGGGATTCGAACTGTAACAAGGTCTTAATACTTTGTTTAATGAATACATCAGATTATCGACTGCGTGTAGGTTTTACTACTTTGTTAACAATTACACCAATTACCCTTGAATGTAATCCACCCCTGTTTTAATGAGTCCATTAACTATTAATCCATCCCCGTGTCCGGTAAAATGAACAATTATTCGTATTTATAGATATCCCGCCCATCGTACCCGATTAAGCGTATGTGGTTATATATAGATACGTCAAATTGTAACCTTTATATTAAATTAACGAGGTATCATTTAGTTAATATAAAGCCCATTAATAGCCCATAGTCTAATTTCTACAAGTGTCGTTCTTTTGTTCAACCCCCAATTATGGTCCAAAACCCAATTACCCAATCTTAATATTTAGCCCAACATCACGATTACTTCGGCTTAAATAAGCATAATAATAACTTAGCTACGAGACATTAATTTAAAATGGTTGAACATAACTTACAATGAGTATTAATCGCGTAGTGTTACACGGACAGAATTTCGACTTACAAACTTACAACATTCGCTACCATAACCTTATTATTATTAATCTTAAATTAAAATTAAAATTAAAATTATAGAATAAATATAAATATATATCAGAGATTGAGAGGGATTGAATTATATTGTGTACCCAATTCGTCAGAAAACTCGTTCAATTTATAGACTTGGCCATGCACAGTAACCCATGCGATCCCATGGGTTTAGGCCTTCATAGCCATGCGATCACATGGCCACCTTCCACTGGTCCAAATGCTTCCAAAACGTGGGCTGCTGCGTATTATTTAATATTTATAACATAATATATTTATAATTATATATAATTATATATGTATTATATTATATTCATGTGCATCGTTGACTTGTAATTTTAGTTTCGTTGCGTCGCGCGTTGATAGTTGGTTCATGTCCCGGTTCCGGATTTTCGAACGTCCTTTCGTATGATTTAATATCTTGTACTTTGCGTTTCGCGGCTCGTACTCTTGTAACTTTTAGACGTTTCTCATCAATAATTTGAACCACTTTGATTGTACTTTGTATTTTTTAGCGTTTTGGTCATTTGCGGCTTCAAATCGTCGAATCTGTCTTTTGTCTTCACCTTTTATTATTTAAACGAATATCACTTGTAAATAGAACAATAGCAACTAAAAGCTTGTCTTTCTTGAAGGATAATGCTATGAAATATATGTTCGTTTTTAGCATTATCACAAACCTCAACTTCACAATCTGTCCTACGAGCATCAACGTCATACGCCCTGTAGATACCAAGGAATACCAACGACAATAATCGATAAAGTATTGATTCATAACTTCATTGGAGAAATTTTATACGGCGATTATGTAATATCTAAAGTTTTAGAGATTACTTATTCTAATTCTAATCGTAAGCCAGATGAGTGAATAAAAATAAGGTAGAGCAAAAACCCTGACAGGAATGATGCGTGATTTACAAACTAGACTTGTTATACAAGTACCACCAGCAGTACCATCAGCATCACCGACACCAGCGGCACCTGCAACATCACAAGCTTCGTAAACTCCATAATCACAGCGGACATCATCACGAATCAACGAGTACATTGTATCAACGAGTTATGAAGTATTAACTCATTCTCTCTTAAGAATTTATATGTATATATAAAACATAATAAATCTTTTCGTACTAAGCTATTGTGTGTGAATCTTTAACTGGTAGGTACTACTCGGTTAATTCACAATACTAATATGCTATGATATACATCCTTTGTTAATGACTTGACAATCGTTAACTATAATCTCCTCTTCAACTCAATAGATTCCATTTCATATTAAATCAAGTGTTCAAATACAGGTTTGATTTTACACTTTCATTTTCAATGTACTCAAAAACTTTCTAGAAAACATCATTCATATCTTGCGAAGTTCACAAGAATTCCACGAGCACCAACATCATTCATCAAGGAAATATCAATAAAAATGAATAATGAAGTATTTATTCATAATTTCATTTACGTTGAAGAGATAATCCGCGAAGATTACGAAATTTCTAAAGTTTTAGAGATTATTCATTTCTAGTTCCAGCCGAAAATCCAATGAGTTTAATTTAATATTAACTCGTTAAATCTGTATTACATCTGAAAAAAATATACATATATTTTCATAAAGACTGTAATAAAAATTTTCTTGTACAAAAGATTACTTGTGAAATTTTTAACGGGTAGGTACTGCCCGAGAAATATTTAAAGTTCACAATTAATATGTTACATTCTTCGATTCTGATTCAGCAATCATCAACTCTACTCGCTACTATCACAACGATATACATTCTTTCATAGAAATCAAAATAACCATTCTCATCCAAATTTAATTACATATTCTGATTTTGACAAATCAGAATCCAAGTCAAGATTTAACAGAAGACATCACTCTTAGATTCCTACATCTTTCAAAGCCATACTTTGTATTCAAAACTTTGCTAGAACATCACTTTTATTCATAACACTCAAAAAGATAGTAGAATCATTCAAGATTCACGACGACTTCATCATTTGGATATTGACGATGACAACCTGCATCTAAACCCTTCAAAATTCTTGAAAACACCTCAACTAAGAAACAATCGAGAGAATGAACCAATCACGCGATACATACGAAGATTATATGCATATAGTTATGCACCTGAAGAACACTTAGAACCTAAGTAAAAATTTAAAACGTATCCGTGTCAGATCCTTTAGCAATATTATTACCCAAAATAACTTTGCAATCCCTTTTCAAAGTAGCAAATTTTGTCACTGCTCCAACAGACACCTTCGACTTTTCATCCAGGGTAGCCCTATTATAACCTTGATATATATGTTGCCCTTTCGTCATCGTTACCGGGGAACCTTTTATATCCCATCACATTAGCAGTAAACGTACCAGCAACTTCATCACTCTTTGGCTTTAGTCTCTCCAAAAAATATCTATATTTATTCATTGAATCCTATCATGTACTCATCTACATCTTGTAACGATAATTTCCATACCAAATACCGGGAAGTATCAATAATTATTTTCGAATCTCACAGCGTTTCTACGACAACAGTTATATATATACATATAACGTTATCTTCTAGAATTGTAATTCTGAAATTTTGAATAGCACCCCAGCCTACGAATCAGTACTATGAAGTTTTGAAAAAGCTGATGAAGCAGCAAGGATTGTAGACATCATTAATAGTCAAAAGTTTGATGATAAAGAATGGTAGGTTGGAAAAGCTCAAAAGAAAGATTGGTACTGAACAACGGATTGAGCAAACCATGAAGGAGGCTGTGGACAAATCACAAGGACTAAACCTGTAATCAAAGAATCCCGATGATTCAATTTCTGATGGAGATTACAGAGGACAAATAATCTTGTTACACATTCTAAAACAGTACAGAAGAATTTTCTTCATCATCCTTTGATCTGAGATATTTTAAAATTCTAAGATATAATTTTATCTTTCATCATAAATATCCTTGATATTTCTGAAGATATCTTCATGAATATTCTTATTCGAAATTAACTACCTCTTAGCGGTATCTGTGTTACATCATAAAGGAAACTGTTTTAGTTTCTAAATTCTGAAAAATTCAAATTTAAAATAGATATGTTTTGGAAGTAGTGTTGGGAATTGAAACATGAGTTAGTATAATATAATGACACTTGGTCAACGTGATTATATTACAGTAAGTCATGCTGAGTTTCTAATGGAACGTGATGATTCACAGACCATAACGTCATCATGTTCCATGTTACACGACTCTTACATTCTACCTAATCTCCAAACATATCAAGAACATATCTTCCTGATAGTTCTATCTTTTCTCTTGAATTCTGGTAATTTAACCAATCAAAATCGTGCTATTACAATTTCTTTCTTAGAACACTAACTATGTTCATTCCGAAATTCATATCTACAAATTCTGGACCATTACAGAAGAAAAACATAAGCATGGAGCTCTGAAGTATAAGGGAAAGTATAAAGCCAACAACAACACCCAAATTACAAACCGTGTATATCAATACGTATTGCAACGTAAAGACACGGGAGAATTAAAAATACTATAACCCCAAGGTAATAGTAGAAGAAAATAAATTCCTCCGGTGACAGATGAAAAAGAAGAATGAAATATACGATAGCTAGGAAAATATCAAGGATAAGAACTGGATCGAGCATATTGACAAATGCTTTAGAAGTATGAATTGAGGAACAAAGTAGAGAAATGAGGGATGTGGAAACAAGGAAATGAAGGAGTGGATTTATAGTGAAATATCCGACAGAACAATCGAAACAGATTATCGCATTTAACCAAAGAGGATCCCAATTTCCTTAATTACCGAAGAACCAAATCTTATTACGAAGATTTCCTCTAAATCCCTTGAATTCCGGAAATCAACCGTTTATTACGAAGATTTCCTCTAAATCCCTTGAATTCCGGAAATCAACCGTGACTACATCACCAGTTAAGACGAACCTGCATTTACTCATTTCACTCTTTTGTGATAACTTCACTCGTACTCTTCACAAAATCAAATTATTTTATCTATATTACTCGATGATGATAAAACTCTAATTTTCAGCTTATGTGCATAATGAAAACATACTTATTGTTAGCCATGACAATCCCAATCAAATTTCAGGACGAAATTTCTTTAACGGATAGGTACTGTGATGACCCAGAAATTTCCAACTAAATTTAAACTTAATCTTTATATGATTTTGACACGATAAGCAAAGTCTGTAATGTTGAGTCTCAAAACTTTTAGAACTATATTCATGTAACCAATTACCCTCTGACTGTACTCGACGATTCACGAACAATTATGTGTATATAGATATGTATATATAATATATAGTTATATTAATTGAAAATTGTTAACAAAGTATTAAATATATAATACTTTTCATGAACGTATTTGTTCAATATATTTATTGACGGAATTAAAAGATAATATCGAATGATTGAATTATCTGATACATTGTGATATGATTACGGTTCTCTGTTGTGAGGTCCACTGTGATTTAAGGAAATCTGTTCTTTTTATCATTATTCAAAAAATGGTAAAGTGATTTACAAGTAAGAACAAATGTGTCAATTAATGAGAACTAGGCAAGGGTTAGTGGAGATTCCTGTTTGATTTTCAATTCATGCTTTACAATATTTTCCTCGTGACTATGATAAGATAACTTAGATGTTGAGTACCGATAAGTTAAGTAAATCGACATTTTACATTAAGATGACTTCATACGTTTATTTAACCTTTGGACTTTATCTTACGCTTCACCAGCAAACGGTAATATAAAAACTTGAAAACCTGTTATGAGTTTTATATGATTTTACTTTCTTAAATAAAAACATTTTTATGATTATAGCCTTTCAATAAAATGATTTGTTTTGGAAAACTAAAATTTATAATATTTATTTAATTTAAAAAACATTTTTAAGGATTGAATTATTAAAACATTTCGTTTATAGAAAGTAATTTATTACGTTTATAAAATTAGAAGAACTTAATTTAAACTTTATTTTATAAATATTAAATTACAAATATATATTTATTGTTTCAAAAATACAAATGTGATATGATATCATATCTTCTATTATTTAAACAATTTTAAATTATATAATTAAATTTGAAAAACTAAATATTATATTAAATAAATATTTTAATTGTATAAATTTATATATATATTTTACAATGTAATATTAATCTAGTTATAAAACGTTTTGGATTATAAACAACGAGAAGTTGATTTATGGAAGCAAATGACCAAAACACTCAAATGATTAAGTTACACTTTGAGTGAGATAGTTTTTCATCGATTTAAGTCTTGTTAATTATAAAGGTACAATACACGAAACGTAAAGTACAAGTTTTCTAGGCGTACAAAACGTCGTTTGAAAAACCGAAACCGAGACATTAGTCGAGAGACAACGTACAAGTCATTGGAACTAAAATTTCAGATTAACTATGCACGAGAATATAATATATATATATATATATATATATATATATATATATATATATATATATTAAATATATATATATATATATATTAAATAAATCATCAGCAGCCCACGAGGAAATCGAGTTGTGAGCTGGAAAGTGTGGTGCCGCGATCGCGGCCAGAATACCCTCACCCACTCCGCGATCGCGGAGCTAATGGGTCCAGATTGGGACTATAATGCTCGAACGTGATCGAGTTACAATTCATTTCATCATTCATCTCTCAAACTCTCGACATATATATATATATATATATATATATATATATATATATATATATATATATATATATATATATATATATATATATATATATATGTATATATATATATTATTAAGATTATTATATTATTATTATTATTATTAAACTTATTATTATTAGTAGTAGTATTATTATTATTAGTATTATACATAAAATACTACGATGGAGTGATGTTCGAGTGATCTCAAACGGGTTTTCAAAACGGGTTTAAGATTTGGAATTATGTGTTATTGCTAAGGAGGTTATGGGTACGTTGAGGATAGCGGGTCAATGGTGATGAGATTAGGATGGTATAACTCTCGTCACTCTTATTATTATTATTATTTTTATTATTATTATTATTATTATTATTATTATTATTATTATTATTATTATTATTATTATTATTATTATTAGTTTCGTTGTTATTGTTATCGTTATTATTATTATCTAATTATTATTATTATTATTAGCATTATCGTTATAAGTATTATCATTAAAATTGTTATTATTATTATTATTACTATCGTTATTATCATTAAGGTTATAATTATTATTATTATTATTATTATTATTATTATTATTATTATTATTATTAATATTATTATTATTATTATTAGTAGTAGTAGTATAATCTTTAGTATTATTAAAATTGTTATTATTAATAATACCATTATCATTAGAACTAACATTAGTATCTTTACTATCATTATCATCATTAGAATTATTATTAATTTTAGTATTATTATTAAAAATAATTATTATAATTATTATCATTGATATTATTACTGAAATTATCATTATTATTAAAAGTTAACATTTTTGTCAAAACTATCTTTTTTGTTATTTTTATCATTATTATTATAATATTAAATTTATCACTTTTATTAAAATCATCATTTTTATGGAAATATCATTATTATTATCATTACTATTATTTTCATTATCATAATTATTAGTATTATTGTTATTAGTAGGAATTATTGTTAAAATAATTTATTACTAATAATAATAAAGTATTTTTATCATTATTATTAAAAACATCGTTATTATGAAAATTTTCATTTTTGATAAAATTATCATTTATTATTATTATTATCCTTATTATGATAATTATTATATTTAGTAAATATTATTATTAAGATAAGCTATATTACTTTTACTAATATTAAAAATAATTATTATCATTTTTATTATCATTAACATAATTATTATATTTTTATTATCGTCATCATTAATACCATTATTACGATATTATTATTTCTACAAATAAAAAGATTATTATTTATTATTAAAATTATTATTTTCATTATCAAATATAATTATTGTTATCATTTATATCATTAGTATTTTTACTATTACTAAAATGATTATTATTATTATAATACAACTTTTATTTATTATTATTATTAATATTAATTAACAACTAAATATTAATACAAAAATATATTTACTACATGTAATACAATTATTAATATTACATATCACTATATTTTCATCATTTAAAATAACATTAATTATATTACTTAACATATAAATATATGTTTTTTCATATATAAACCTTAATATAAATTTTTATATTATATTGAATTACAATTAAATGATTAAATTATTTAAAAAAAGTATTTATTACTGCTATATTAATAAATGTAATTTTGGAAATATATATATTAACTATTTAAAATATATAGAATAAATATAACGTATTATTAATATAACATATAAGTTGTTAATATAAAAGGTATATTATTAATATATATATATATATATATATATATATATATATATATATATATATATATATATATATATATATATATATATGTGTGTGTGTGTGTGTGTGTGTGTGTGTGTGTATATATATATGTATATATATATATATATGTATATATATGTATATATATGTATATATATATGTATATATATATATATATATATACTTGTTTATTATGGGTGTTAATATATAAACTTGTTATATGTTTTAATATATATGTAACTAATATAGGTTCGTGAATCCGAGGCCAACCCTGCATTGTTTAGTTTCGTCGTATGAATATTTTTACTATAAAATATTGTATCGTGAGTTTCATTTGCTCCCTTTTTTAAAGCTTTTGCAATATATATTTTTGGGCTGAGAATACATGCACTGTTTTTATAAATATTTGACGAAATAGACATAAGTACTCAAAACTACATTCTATGGTTGGATTATTATACCGAATATCACCATTTTTAGCTTGGTAGCCTAAGAATTGGTGTTTATTATAATTATCACCAATTGACGCGAATCCTAAAGATAGATCTATTGGGCCTAACAAACCCCATCCGGGTTACGGATACTTTAGTACTTCGATTTTATCATATCCGATGAGAGTCCCAGAATGATGGGGATATTCTAGATGCATTCTGTTAATGTTAGTTACCAGGTGTTCACCATATGAATGATTTTTTACACAGGTTATGTGTATCATGTTTTGTACATGGGTTACGTGTGCGGTTAAATATTTAAATCTTGTGGTCTATTAAAATTATGGAAATGAATGATCATGATAAACTAATGAACTCACCAACCTTTTGGTTGACACTTTTAAGCATGTTTATTCTCAGGTATGAAAGAAATCTTCCGCTGTGCATTTGCTCATTTCAAAGAAAGTACTTGGAGTCATTCATGGCATATTTCAAAAGACGTTGCATTTAAATCATCGAGTCTAAAAAGATTGTTAATAGATGAACGACAGATTAGTCAATTATATTTAGGAAACATGTTAATATCATTGGTATGCATATTTGTAAACTTTCGTTGAAATTAAAGTTTGTCTTTTAAAAAGAATGCGATGTTTGTAAAATGTATCATATTGAGGTCAGTACCTCGCAATGTAATCAACTATTGTGAATCGTTTATAATCGATATGAACGGGTCCTTTCATTAGACCCGATGTCCAAAAATTTACCGTCAAGCTTAAAAGATTTCATCTTGTTATGTCTTTTTTTGAGTTGGCCCGGGAATGGAATGGGTGTTTTCCTAGTATGTTTAGGTGATGACTCAATGACTACTACCGAACGGGTGTTTCTTCTCCTTAGAAGAAACTGATGGTTGGCTATGTGCCACCTTTGAGTAATTTTTAGGATAACCTAGAGAATCGAGACATTGATTTAGCTGGCTTATTTGATTTTCAAGACTACTCAAGTGATTAGTCATGACTAAGTTAGTTGCGTCTTATATTGCTGTGATCATGTTGATTATTCGCAGTAGGAAATCGTCTGGACTTGTCTCTGGTGGGGTAGTGGGTTTGGTAGGTTGGTTGTTCGGATGAGCTAGGATCTTATTAGAGTAGGTAACAGAGTCCTCACATTCAGCCTAGTATACCTTGGTCGGATGTGGGTCAGTACAATTCTGGCATAATTACACTTGAGACACCTGTTGCGGGAGTTTCTTTAGCTCTCCAACTTTTTTGGTGAGGTTTTATATTTGGTCCGAGAGAAATTTGATAGTTTTATTTTCGATAGGATCAGAGAAGGAAAGTGGTGTTGCTGATGAAATGTGCTCTTCCGTGTTCCAATCGTGATGGTGCATAGTCATCTCCTCGACCAATCTCCAGGCCTCGTTAGTAGTGAAGTTCATGAAGTTACCTTGAGAAAAATCATCAAGAGTAGACTTGCTGTTCCGATTCAGACCTTTGTAGAAGGTCAAAATTTGAATAAAGCTCTCAAGAAGGTGGTTCGGGCATCTTCGAAGCAAATGTTTGAAACTTTCCCATGCAGTGTAGAGTGATTCATCGTATGCTTTTTGAAAGTTTATGATATCATTCCTAAGTCTGATTTGTTTTGATGGGGAAAAGTACTTGATTAAGAAAGTTGTTCCCATTTCCTCCCATGAGGTGATAGAGTTGAGTTCTAACCCCTCGAACCAGGTTTTTGCATGAAGAGTTAAGGAATAGGGGAACAGATACAGACGGACTACATCTTGTCCAACCCCATTTTGCTTATATGAGTTGGATAAGTAGAGGAATCTATCTAAGTGAGAGTGGGGATCATCAATTGGTAAGCCGTGAAATTGGCAATGGTTTTAAATAAGTTGTATGATGCTATACTTAAGCACAAAAGATGCTCTGTTAACCTCTGGATAGAGTATCGGTCATCCTCGTCCTTTCTAACGAGGGTTTGGTAATGTCAGTGAGAGTGATGCGTGCGACTATCGTCGAACTATCGGCAGGTAAGTGTGGATCTCGTCGGATGGGTACAATGTATGATATCGGATAGAAGAAAGGATGTGTTGGAAGATTTCTTATCAGTCTAAGTAGGTTAAACCATCCTAAAGGTTCACTAATAAGGAAGTCCATTTTAAACTTTTTAATATTATCTAACCTAACTACGGTAAACTAGTAACTTATGACAAAGCTAGTCTCAGTCAAAAGGGTCTCTTAAAAACTAACTAATATAAACAGGCTCCAAATCGTATTACCGCTCCCCGGCAGCGGCGCCAAAAATTAACTCTACGTATGATATGCTCGAATCGGAAAGAGTATTTAGGCGGTGTCGTTAGGTCATAAGGTGTCGATACGAACTTATCAACGGAGTTTTAAATTTATATTATGTTCGGCCTAAATCTATTATTCCTTCCTATGGGTTAACAAAGGCAAATATGACCTAGGGTCGTTCTTTGAGCGGTTGAATCTGAAACACAGCTTATTTAGATAATTTAGTGATTAAGATGGGTTTGTAATGGCTAGGTACACCTTGTGTGGTGAGGGAGGATCCTTTTGGTCCCAATAATTTGGTGAATGTTCGAAAAATCCAATAACTAAGTCCAATCAGTTTATTCTAGACACCACTTTTATCCGAGATATAAAATTGTGTAAAGGCTATAGTTAGGTTGATTTGATTTATAATTGTAATTAAAATATTAAAGCAATATAATTAAAATAAGCTAGCTAGCATGCAACAGCTAAGGACAGAGAAGACGTGGTTCACCATGATTTAAGATAACGTAATGTCGGGATGGTTGGGAGACACTCATTGGATAGATATACCTTGGTTTAAATACTAGATTCCCTACTAATTGATTTCTCGATTAGCATTTCACGAGGAACTAGGCTATCGTGATTCTGATCGGATCGACTATGCTCAATTCCCGATGCTTTATTCGGTTTAAGGATATAAGCGGCCCATCTGGGATGCAATGCATACCATAGGCACACAAATAAAGTAGCATAGTCATATATATATATATATATATATATATATATATATATACATATATATATATATATATATATATATATATATATATATATATATATATATATATATATATATATATATAATATCCAACATTTCTTAACACCTTAATGTATCACCCAAGTGAGTGGTTATGATTGTGTTTCGAATACCTTTCTGTCAATGGTTTGGTAAAATCTAAGGGTTTGTAGACAAATTAGAACCTCTGATGGTTCTCAGTCATCCTTAAAGATTTATAAGTGTAGTTTGTATTGTAGTGCGTTAAATTTCCATTTATGATTTAAATCAGCCCTTACTTAAATCTACCCAATAAATCTCCAAGTTATCCACCATGTACTATACTTATAGTGGTTCCATAGCTTCTAACCTTGACCAAGTTCAAGTGGTCCTATAGTACATTACACTGTACTCTACTGTTGCAACAATATTTCCTTGAGTCTTATATTCTTGACCAATGTCTTGATATGGTCCTATGGTAATTCCCCATGTACTTTATAGTATTTTCGATGGGTTCATACCTTGACCAATGTATAAACACAGATAATTAATTACCTTATAATTGTCAACTTTATAAAAGTTTTTAATCACGTTTATTGGTGGAAGGACGATAATAACAAGGTTTAATATCATAGACAGAAAGCGATTACGAAACAATAATCATCCCTAACTAATATTATTAAATCATGGCAAACAATCAAGTAATTACTCAGACATCATGGCAACAAACATTTCTAATATTAATAAATCAAAAACATCGAACAAGAATATTATAATAAATTAATAAAAGAAAGGATAGATATTACCGAATAATGTCGGCAGAATAACACTTGTATTTCTTCATAATATCCATAGCGTTACAATGCTTGACAGATTCTACTACTAACTACATACTAATCTCCTATTGATCACTAGAGAGCGACAATAGAGAGATAATTATTTTTCTAATCTCTGCACTTTTCTCGCTCTAGAATCTAGAGACATAAAATAGAGAGAGAACTAATCTCCTACTGATCACTAGAGAGCGACAATAGAGAGATGTTTTAGAGAGAGAAGTGAAGAAGGTGTGTGTTGAAATGGTGGGATGTGACACCTATTTATAGAAAAGCTTGATCGCAAAGTTGTAAATAAATGAGTTGAAAAACCCCTGGCAAATGGGACGGCAGGTGGGATACATAGGGGGTATCTCTGGCAAGTAGGACGGCAGGTGGGATGCATAGGGGGTATCTTTGGCAATTAGGATGGTCAGGCCGTTTGATGGCAAGAATTTTGTGATGTTGGTAGGCCGTATAGCAAGCCATTTTTGCCCTGGTTTGCTGTTTTTCTTGGATCGTTTTGCTCTTTCCCGGGATCGTAACTTGGTTTCTGGGGTCGTAACTTGTCTCTCACCGTTTTCGCTCTAAAATCTTCGTTTTAGCTCCGTTTTACTTGATTCTTTTTGCATCACCTTTGTAATTACTAAATCTACCAAATTAACCGATAAAGTGATTATTTTGGCAATAGAGTTTGGACCTTTATTATTTTTGGGCCTTAATATCGAGGTAAAAACGTGACTTTTTATCCGATATCAGGGGCTAGCTATAACTCACCTTTAGCTCAGCTACAAATAGCACAATAGATAAACAAGATGTGGGTCCTTGACCTGCATACTCAATCTAAAGAAATTAGTTGGTCAATAAGTGTCTAATAAGCTAGGTCGGTCCATAGGGTGCACATAGTTCTAATGCTCAAGTCCGACTCACAGATACAACAAAAGTCAAAGAAATTTAATGCAAGTCAACGCAAGTCAAATATAGTCAACATGGTCAACAAAAGTCAACCATCTCAGTAGGTCACTTAATTTGGTCAAATAGTAAAACATTGGTTCACCGAAAAGGTTTTGACTTCAGTTTATGGTTTTTAACATTTCTAGTCATTTACAGTAATCGTACGTGTAACCACTACCCAGATAAACATGCATATATCTTAGAGCAATTAACCTAAAAATATGATCTTTTCCAAACCTGTAATTTAGTCTTTTAGATTTCTAAGAACTTAAGACATGCAATCATACGCATTACAGAAACACATATATAGTACCGGTAGCACACAACATTTTCAGCATGCGCACCAGAATTGTAAATTCCATAACTAATTCTAGAAAAATCAAAATGAGATGAGGCTAGTGGGAGAATTAAAATTCAATCCGAATTTTAATCTATGAAAATATGTGTCTTTTGGTGTAGCCAATTATTAAAGATTATTCGTACAATTCTGACCAGCATATTTTAAGCCAATTAAGAAACAGGTTTTCGTGTTAAGCATTTCTACCACGTAGGATAACAAATCAACATACCGAAATTTTGGGGTCTTCCTAAGCATGTTATAATTCATATTTCAGAAGATCATGTCAATCTCTCAAACCAATTTTTCACAATCACAACTTCTGTAGACAAAGGTCAGGTTTTACGTGAAGAAGAAGTCCCTATTTTGTTTCATTCATAACTTAAGCTCTGTAAATCGAAAACACGCAATATATAGATGAAAATTTAATAATTTTTCACGATGATTTTATTTATCATAATTTCAAAACTTAATTCCAAAGCATGCAAATCCAGAAAATCAGTTTACACGAGAAATCATACCGAAGCCGTTTTAATCATAACTTTCAACCTGTAAATCGAAATCATACAATATCTAAATGCAAATTTTATAGTTTTTTGAAATCTAATAAATAATAAGCATGTTAAGATCAGTAGCATGTCACAGTATCTCAGAAAATCATATTTAAGAATGAAGTTGTAATAAAACCTTAATTGCACGTATCTTGTTAACCGTTGATTGAAATCACGGGTTATCTATATGCAAAACTATTAATTTTTCGATAGAAATCCAAATATGTACTTATTTTATCTGAATTGAGCATGAAAAATTTGATTTAGTTCAGATCAAATTTTGTGATTTCTATAAAAGCATACAATCGAACAATAAATCATAACAACGCATACAATTTATTGCAGACTTGAGGATAGACTCTATCGCAACCCTGTATAAGCATGAAAAACAATAAAATCTAGAAAATAGAGTTTTTGTATCTAACCCTAATCATACAATTGTTGGTATAGATGCGTGGAGTTCGTTGAGGGGATCAAGAATATGTAATTTATCTAGCAATCAAGCAAGAAATTGATGATCATCTTAAGCCATGAAGATGTCGAATTTTTGATGAGGAAGGAGGCTGAAGTCGATCGTGATTGGGAGGAGAGGTGATGAAACATGACTAGGAACTCCGAATTCAACAGATTTAACTCACACAAAGGCGGAATTAGTGAATCAAACCCTCTAGTGAATATGAAAAAGCTTTTTGGGTTTAATTTAGTCAAACCACAACAATGATTGTGTAATTAGATTAACACCTAGAGCTATTATTCACCTCTTGCAAGGATTTGGGTTGAGAGAGAATCGGACAGGTTACCAGATCTGAGTGAATGTATGTAATGAGAGACTTAACCTAAAATGAAAAACATAACACTTATATACCTCAGTTGTTGAGTCAACCGCGCGTGTCAGGTCTCACTCGTACGAGTGGATAACCTCAACCGCACGGTTGATCACTCACTCATGTATGTGTAAACAGATTAGGTTTGTGACTTAGCTCAGCACACTCGTGCGTATGAGCTTGTTAGCCGTACGAGTGAGGCTTCACTCGTATGTCTGACAGGGTCTAAGATAGTCAAACTTCCATATCGTGTTCCTGCAATACCTGTAAACGCATGTAAACACAGATATGATAACAACGAGCGATCATGGTAACCCACAAACTGAAGTACTAATCACAAACGTACTGTAGATGTCTAGGGACTTATGCAAAATGCACCAAAAACTCTCCCTAGGACCTAGAACATCTATTACAATAAGTAAACGTCCATAAAAGCATAAAAGTTCATCAGTACCAACAGTTTAAACATGAATACATTCCCAAATTCTCTCTCATACATAAAACAACATAAGCAAAATACAAACCACGCAATACAGTATCAGACATGTTTTAGTTGGCATGAGCTTGGTTCGAGCTTTGAGCATCACTTTCTCTGTTGAGGTAGGCATGGTAGACATCGATCACACGCTGATATCTCATAGCTTCCTCTTTCCTATTGTCTCTGAATGTAATGTGATGGCGGTGTCCTCAGCTATATAGGATCCAAAATCCTAACATTGGCAAACTGTATGCTTCCATCATCTTTCTTAATGGCAGTAAGAATCACTGCTTCTTCCGACAATTCATCATAGAACCACCATCTGAAGTTTTTACAGATATCGTTGGGTAAGGGCATCAAGGGAGACTGTTTCATATACTTTGCTGGGTCAAACTTGACAACACGCACTGGTCCACCCTTTGAATTTTTCTTTGTTGGATGCATGGAGAACCTGGCAGCAGTTGATTTGAAGATATCCCATTTACCTGTCTTATATTCTAGTCTTCGCTTTCTCTGAAACAACTTTGACAGATCGCTATCTTCAGAGTTCAACATCCTCAGCTTAGCAAGTTGCATTATCTCGAAGTAAGGTAGGGTTTTGAAGTGACTAGGTCTTGCCATATAATCAACTCCTCCTTCCCTCTTGATAGCAAAACAATTGATCTCCTTGAACTAACCCCAGCTCAAAATTTTACCCTTGGCATATTTCTTGGTTCTCTTCCCTTTTTCATAGAAACTAACAAACTTCGGCTCGAGTTCTGGCTTGTTGATCTGATCAGGGTTCACAACGGTCTGTTTCCACCAACTTTGACGAATCTCGTCTTCTTCAATGTTTCTGTTCACCTGAACCCTATCACGTTCAAACAATTTCTTAATTTCTTCCAATCCCTCGGCCTTGGCTTGTTCGGCTCGGATCTTTTCCTTCTTCTTTTCAATTTCAATATTTTCTTTCTCAACGAGCAGTTTCTCATATCGGATTCTCTTATTCCTTTCCATCAAAACATCAATTTCTTTAATTTGCTTCTTGTATACCTTCCTCGCCTTTTCTAAGTCAATTAAATTCTTCTGTTTCACCTCACTACTCAAATTGAAGAAATCACTTAATGTATTGAGTGATGGATTTGAGTATGGCTCGAGCGAAGGTATAACAAACTCAACTTCTTCTTCTTCCTTCTCAGATTCCGTTTCAAGTTCATCCTCAGACTCAATAATCACGTCTTCTTTCACACTACCTTCACCAACAGAATCTTGACTCTTTTCATCTTCAAACAAATTATCAAAATCACTTAAATCGATATTTTGGATTGATTCGGGAGGGATGTCAGTAACTGACTCTTCTTGTGGAGCCTTATTTTCAGCTTAAACTACATCTGCATCCTCTGTATCATAATCACTATCATATGCTAGAGCAGCAAGCTGTTTTATAGGAAAATCACTTGGTGGAACGTCCTCCTTTTCTGCGTCATTAAAAATATTTGAATAATTCATATAATATTTAGCAGTAAACACCTCACCAAATTCATTGAAACTTTGAATAGGTATCACTAACGGATATTTAAAAGAGGGTCCTCCAATTCTAGTGCTAACATCTTCTTCATCTTTTTCATCGTCACCATCCAAATCAGAGGATTACGCTTCTCCTCCATCTGTTATCAATTTAGTTTTCCCAGCAGTGAGCTGTTTGATCTTATCATTTAATTATTTTAATTTGATTTCATTCTGATTCTTAACTTCCACAATCTGTTTCTTCATCTTCTCAGACTTCTCCTTCTCACGGTTAACACGTCTCCACAAATTTTTGTTGTCCTCTTCCAACAACTCAATCTTAACAGCATTCACCTTCTTCTCCTCAACGGCTTGATTTTCAAGATTTGTTATTTTAGTAATCAATGACAACATGAGGTTTTGTTGTGTCTTGAAATCAGACGGAGTAACTTGAGGTGAGCTAACGGCAGTTTTAGGTGAGGTAACGGCGGCTCTAGCATCCTTTATAAAATCGGAAGGTTGGCGTTGAGTCTGTTGCCTTGTACCTCCGTGAGATAATCTCTGAGGTGAGTCATTATGGTGTTTGGTTCTCCTCTCCTTCTTTTTGGGTTGCTCAGAAGACATGGGTTCCTTCCCTTTCCTCTTCCTACGAATCAAATTCGTATCTTCCTCAGTCGCTTCATCATCATCATCATCATTATTATCATCATTGTTTCCTCCTTGAGCTTCACCAGCAGCTTTTTGATTATCACCTTCTCCCTCTTCTTCATCAGTAACTTCATAGTTTGAATCGGAATGCTTGTGAGACTTCAAACGCACTTTTATGCTCATCACCCAAGCAAAGGAAAGTCCAAATATGTCACACTTTCGAGCCATTAAAAGGATCTTTAGATAAATCTAAAGGGTTCTATGCATCATGAATATCATGTGCCTTGGAGATTCGGATAATGATGGACATCTACTATTTAGAAGAGTGGTGTATGTGCATTAGTTGGTTTATGCATAACCTCTTGGCTCTCAAAGGAACAAACACTTGTAGCTCTCTCACTACTACCAAAGTCGAGTATATAGCAATTGAAATATCATGTGCTCAAGGCTTATGGATGAAACAAACTTTCCTCGATTAAGGTACCACTTCTTCTGAAACTCATATATGTGTACATCCTCTTGCTAATTTGGAGTAGTCAACCTAATAAGTGATTATTTGAACACCAATTTAGCTTTGATCATTACAAGTAAAATATTACCATGCTCTATATGTTTAGGTTATACATATGTTCATCACTAAGTATACAAAGTGATATGCTCCTAGTTGAATAACTTGAATCTTAGTGTATGATTTTTTCAGTGATAACTTATCATGTGGATAACGTTTCGACTTATCAGATATGCCTTATTGATCACTATTGCTTGACATGCTATGCTTATGATATGTGCCATATGTATGTCATGCTTGTGTCCTTACATGCTTGTTGAAACTACTATGTTAGGATCTATAGTGTTGCATGATATAATTACGTGTGATGCTCTTACTTGTTTGCCATGCTATGTTATGCTTATGTTTTAACATGCTTGTTTGAACTTACTCTCATGATCTAGCATCTATGCTTATAAATATGATTGTTATGCATGATTGTTTGCTTGACAATTGATCTCATGTATATTAGCTTTTGCATGCTACTCTCACTTATGTTTCCACATTGTGCTATGTGCAATATGTATACCATGCTATGCTATATGATTTTACATGCTTGGTTAAACCAACTTGCTTCTATACATGCATGAAATTGGTAGAACTAGTGGAGTAATGTTTGTACTTAATGATAATGTTGCATGATATGCTAAAGCTTCTGCTCACTACATTATATATCACACATTCATGCTATACCATTCATTAACTCTGATATGTGGTTGTTCATACACACTTTTGATCTTACATGCTCTCTAACGATCATATATATTGGTCAAAGTGCTCACTTCACTATCTTTGTTATTAATGACACACAATGATTCTTATGCTTGCTATATATTATTATGTGTGTGCACTAACACTTGATTGAAGGTTTATCCATCTCGTTGAGTTCATATCACTCCTTACTTGATATTATGACTTATGTGTGGACTAATCCTCTTTTCTATGAGTCTTATATTGCACATTTCAAGGGGTAGCTATATCATCTACCTCTATGTAAGATTCAAGGGGGAGCATTACTCTAGGGCGCGCTTAGTTTCAAGGGGAGCTAACCTTTTTGCTTCGACAAAAGGGGGAGAAAGTGCATGGTAAGTGATGTTAACACTTATGTCGGCTTACATAACTAAACACTTACTCATATGTTTGTTATCATCAAAAAAGGGAAGAATGTTGCTTAATAATCCAATTATAATATTCAAAAGTTAATCACTTTGTTTTGATGATGACACAAAAGAGATAAGTGCTTAATCACATGCAAGACGACATGAGTTCATAAGCCTACACTATCTCTAGGAAAAGACCAATACATAAATAATTAACTTGGTAAAACTGCTATGCGGCTGCACCACGGTCGACCGTGAGCTTGATCGTGGATGCCCTGTACCAACGGCTGCACCATTTTTCAAAACTGTTAATCTGCGGTCAACCTCACGACCGACCGTGCATCGATTGAAGTTTTCACTGTAACTGAATTCAACCACTTTGAGTTAAACCACTTTGAGGCATCTATAATTTACAAAACCTTTTTAAACATTCTTATAATAGTTGCCTTCTTTGATTTCAAAAGAGTTTTGAACCAGAAGACGTTAATTTTTACTAATCACACCTAATGACATCTTGATGATATTTTAAGCTCAAATACGATCAAACACAAAAATATTTTACTTTTATCTTATTACAAAATGTCATTTAATACATACTAATGATGGTCATTAAAAGTCCCAACAAAAGAGGTGCTCTCCCATGACTCCTATGTATCATTTTTATGTATGTGTTATTAATTATGAACTAGTAAATTGTTGTAATAATTTCCAAGTAAGTTCCAATTAGATTCAAACTAGTTCATTTGAGATGTAACAATGTTCCAAAGAGCAAGATACTTCCATCAAAGAAAAGACAAGTTGGTTAAGATATGGGTATGAGGTTTGGAATATAGTGGTTTATCTCTTTATGATTAGTGCAACTAATCAAAGCTTTTCCAACTAGATTCAAACAAATCCAATTGACTTGTAACAATCACCAATTAAGCACGATACTTACATCAAAGATGAAGACAAGAGTTTAAAGATTTGGGTAATGAAGTTTGGATGCTAGTGGTTTGTCAAGAGACAAAAATCTGCATTTACCTTTTTAGGAAATCAATGACAATGGTCAAGGACACTGGCCTTTCCTCTTTAGCTAGAACATGTCAACCTCCATGCATATGTCCAGGATCAAAGGGTAATGGAGTTAACTTCTAGGTGTATTAAGCATCTTTTGAAAGCTTTATATTGGGTAAAGAAGCCAAAAATTCAAAGAAAAAGGAGCTCCAATGGATATATTGAAAAGCTGTCTAGTAGGAGCAAGGTCGAAGCACGGTCGACCATGAAGTCAACCGCACACCATCTGAGAGAAATTTTAATTTCCTATAAATACCAACATTTGCCAAACTTGAAGACTACCTCTTTTCAACATTCTTTCATAGTTATATCAACTGATCTCCGAAGCCTCAAGCACATATAAATGGAGAGATTATAAGAGAGAAAGAGAGATTCTACTTACACTAAGTAGAATTACATTGTAAACTTCATGTTTATCATTTGTATCTTTAAGTTCACTTTGTGAGATACTTCCTTAGGGAGTCAAGTAAGTTAAATAGTTCTTGTGATAGGAAACAACATCTTACTTAGTGATTCTACTTCCTTAAAGGGATCTAGGAAGTTGATTAATTCCATTGGGAATTAATACTTGTCAAAAGTAAAGACAAGTTTGATCGAAGTAAGGTTGGTGTGACCTATTGAAGAACTATGAGAGATTGAGTTAGTAGAATTGATCCTGTGATAAGAATATCATCTTATCTAGTGATCCATCTTCCTTAAAGGGAACTAGGAAGTTGTTCGTATTTCCATTGGGAAGTTGATGCTTGTCCAAAGTGAAGACGAGTGTGATATAGGAGTGGTTTTGGTGTAGCTTATTGAAGATCATTTAGTGTAAACGGATCTCCACCGGGTTTGGGAAAATGCTTAGTGAAGCTAACTCCCGATTAGTGATCGGGGAGTAGATTAAGGAGGATTATTTAACATCCTCCCGAACCACTATAAATCCTTGTGTTTATGCACTTACATTCTTTACATACTTGCATTAACAAACACAAACACTTTCACACTTAAAACTTATATTTTGATTGTCAAAGATTTCGAAAAAGTTCTAAGAAACCACTAAGTAACTATTCACCCCCTCTAGTTACTTACAGTAGCGATTTTTCATTTGCTCGCGATTCAATGTGGTAGTCCGGTCAAAGAGGTTCTTAGTCGTACACATTATTGGGAGGATGATTTGGAAGACAAATGTATATGGTGTTCGTATCAAATTGAGCCGATTGACCATTTACTTTTACATTGTATATGGTCTTATGATATTTGGTCGGCTTTATTCGGTTGGTGAAACGTATGCAGGACAACGCTTTCGTCTATAGTAGACTTCTCAATCAAGTGGATTAGTGGTGTAAGTTTGAATGCCAGTAAATTTTGGAGCTTAATAGGTCCGATCGCCATTTGTGCAATTTGGAGAGCGAGGAAAGAACTGTGTATTGTGAAGTATACACATGTTGGGCTGCCTTAGTATTCACGATCAAGATCAAGGTGTTTCAATGCTTAGTAGCTTCGAAGGTGTGTGTGGCGCATCAATTCTATATAGGATCTTCTCAACCCTGCCTTTTAACTTTTAACGCAAGGAAAGTGAAGTTGGAGATGATGGCTTGAGTTTTTAATAGCTGGTAATATGTTTATAATTATGTAAGGTCCTTGGCTACCATTATTCTGTATTATCATTTTGGGAGCATGTGGTCTTCTGGGCGAAGTCTTTGTAAGCTCATTTGCACCGGGTTGTATTATTGATTTTTTCACAATTTAGTGAAAATTCTTAATTTATTTAATTTCTTGTTTTTCGTCAAAAAAATTTTGTTTGCTTTCGAAATGTGCATTTATATACTTACCGTTTAAATTGATAAAGTTAACGAAGGCGTGCATTAAATATCTTATGCTATACAAGTATTAAATGTGTTAGTGAATTTATCAATTTGAGTGGTAGATATATCACCATTATTTCGAAATTAATCATTTTGACATACGAAACTTTAACACTTTTTAATATTTATGTTTTTTAAGCCTATGTGTCATTTTCTTACAAGTATGAGCAAGGTTGCAAAATTCGCTATTCGGGGATTAATCGGTCGTGACTTTGCAAGGATTAATCGGCAATTCGGGGATTAATCGGAGATTAATCGAATTGTACTATATACATTTAAATATTAAATTTTAGAAAATATATGTGTAACTATAGAAAAAAACCATATATATAAAGTTAACTGTTAACATAATTGTCTAAAATTGTTCATTTTGCTCTCAAAACTATAGAATTCTAGTTTAAATTAATGTTAAAATGTTAACCATTTTCTATTTTGACTGAATTTGATTGCCAAATTCGATTTTGATCTATCAATTGACGTTGACCGTTTAATTAAACGGATTTTTGGAAATCGGAACGGATTGCTCCTAAAAATGATTAATCGGGGATTAATCGGTGAGTAATCGGATTTTTTTACAACATTGAGTATGAGTATACAGTTGGTTTTTTCCGACGAAAAACTGAAGTTGAAATTGAATAAATTTGTTTATTTATGTGAGTTATAAATCTAAATTGTACATATTATAACAAGTATGTTTGAATAGATTTTTTTTTTTTTTTTTGAAAAGCAACATTTTATTACCATCAATATATACATGTATGCAGGGATACCATCAATATATACATGTATGCAGGGATGCATATTATAACAAGTATGTTTGAATAGATAATACAAGGATTTAAGCACTATAGTAGAAGCGAAGCACTAAAAGAGTTATACTTTCTAAAGGCTAGCGTCTACGCACATCTTGAACTAAACTATTCACCATATAATTGATCTTCGAAAAGCAGTTGAAGACATGTGACAATAGATAGAAATCGAGATCCATCTCCAAAATACAAGCATCTAATAAACACTTCAGTCAAACATCCCACCGAATACGTACAAGCATCTAAATATACGTTACATATACTAATTATGCTCGAAAGTTCTTGTTCACATGGGTAAAACCGTCATTGTGTCGTTTCAGTTTTCATTTTTTTTTCTCCTTTCGTGTCCCTTTTTTAGTTTTTATTTATTTTTTTCACAACTAAGTCCGTCAAACCTCACTAGTTTAGACCACTTCATATCCCTCCTCCATATTAGCATATTAGCATCACATCAGTACAAAAACATTTAACAATGGGAGTTGATCCGTACACCACTTGTTTTTTGCCATACACCACCAAACTACAATCTTTGACTATTTTACCCTTTCTAACTCAAGGCCCTTTTTCCTAAATTAATTATGAGAAAGGGTAAAATGATCCAAAATTAAATTTTGGTGGTGTACGGCAAAAAGTAAGTGGTGTACGTATCAGCTCCCTTTAACAATCCTTTCACCAACCTCTCTCTATCATACACTAAAATAGACATAATTACTCCCGTCGTCCTTGAACTTATACCCAAATCACACGCGTCGTCCTTGGAACTTTTTTTGAACTCACGTCGTCACTAAACTTGCATTTTGTAACGTGTGTCGTCCTTCTGTTAACTAGACGTCTATTTCTTCCGTTAACCTGAAGCATGTGCCAAACATGTGAGGGCAATTCTGTCATTTTATCTCTTTTACCTGAAGGACGACCGGCGTAATTTTGTCTTTCTTCCTTTCTTCTCTAATCTTCATCTTCAACCCCTTTATTTCACAAACCCTAACTTCAAAATTTCATTTCTATCTTTATCTCATCCTTCCCAATCTCATTCACACCATTACCAAAATAAAAAATCAAAGAATATCATTTCATCTGCATCTGATCCTTTCTTTATTAACACTCAACGTTCAATAATATTACCTACCAAGTATGTAAACCAATTATATATAGAGGATAAAAAAATATAGGTGCCCAGCAAATTAACTTCAAAATTGCAATCCTTCATGTTATTATAGTCTCACCAACCCACCACTTTTGAAACTCGAAATTTAATTTATAAAAAAAAAATAGGGTCACCATATCACGTAACCATCACCATCTTCATTTTTAATTTTTGGGATCTTGTAATGAAACCGAATCTGAAATCATTGGAACACCACTTTCGTTCGCCGGATCAAAATTCGGTCGCCGCCGCTGCCGTCAATTACCACCCTGTGTTGATCTGGAGGCGAAACCGTCATCGATTTAGGCGTTTTTCAATTAGAGGTTATAAACACAAATGGAGGTCGGATTCGTGATCTAGAATCAAAACTGAACACTTGAAGATCTTCAGATTACATTAACAGTTACCGATTCTATGAGTTTGAACTCGTGTTCATCTCTTGTTTGAACACATCAAAATCGAAGTCTCCGGATTAATCTGAGATGATTTAGCTAAATGTAAAAATAGAGAAATGTTAGGATTCATCTCTTGATGCTCTATACAAAGTTTGAGGATCTAACTCGAAGTATCGAGTTCTAATTTGACAGTCAAAGTTGAGATTCATAAAGTTCAACGAATTGTCAATCTTCAAATTCGAATTTATGAATCTGTTTCAGGTTATGGAGATGACGTTCGAAGATCATGTAACTGTTTTGAGACAGTTTTTGTTCAGGATCCATGATCTGAAAGTGTTTGTTTTGAAAAATCATTAATGGAAGAGAGGGATGTGAAAGAGAGATGGACATGAAAGTGTGAAAGAGATAAAATCTGGAATTCAAATAATTAAAATTAAAATGAGTATTAAAAGAGGAATAAATAATAATAATAATAATAATAATAATAATAATAATAATAATAATAATAATAATAATAATAATAATAATAATAATAATAATAATAATAATAATAATAGTAATAGTAATAAAATATTATTATTGATAAAAAGACCTAAATACTATTTGTTCAATTCAAAATTACGCCGGTCGTCCTTCAGATAAAAGAGATAAAATGACAGAATTGCCCTCACATGTTTGGCACATGCTTCAGGTTAACGGAAGAAATAGACGTCTAGTTAACAGAAGGACGACACACGTTACAAAATGCAAGTTTAGTGACGACGTGAGTTCAAAAAAAGTTCCAAGGACGACGCGTGTAATTTGGGTATAAGTTCAAGGACGGCGGGAGTAATTATGTCTACTAAAATATTACCCATACTTATACTCCTAAAATACAATATGTACAGTTTAATTAAACGTAATATACAAGTAAAAAAAAAAACATGTGGTCCCATATCAAATCGTGAGAGGCCCGTTGCACTAGTGACTAACGATCCATAGGTTGTGGCCTTAGTAACCTTTAACCTTAATTTCTTTTAATCCAATGTAACCAAATATCAATTGATAAACTCCGTATATTCGAAAAACATTTTATGACACAAATCACCAATATTTAATTAGTCATCTTTCTTTTGTGAAAAAATTACATGGATAGGCCCTGTGTTTTACACCATATTTCATCTGTAATCCTTGTATTTCATTTTTGACATTTTTAATCCTTGTGATTTACAATTTTAAAACGGATAGTCCTTATCTCAAACGGACGTTTAGATCAAACGTCAAGTGACCACACGTGATAAACATGTGAGGTTATATTCGTCTTTTACCTTATCAACCAAATAAACCCCTTTATATACCTTTTCCCCAACCCAATCGATCAAAACACTGCCGTCATTTTCAAACATAAACCTTGGGTTTCAAACTTATGGTACCAGGTCAAGAACATCAAATCGACTTACATTGAAAGAATGGCTTCGTCTGCAAGAGAGTATACGATTAGAACATGTCTAGATCGTCTAAATTTGGAAGTAATATATATGGTACGTATTTATGAACAATAATACTTGATTATTTCAATAAAACTAGACAAAAATATAATTTATGTTTGTTTATTGATTGTGCAGCTGATTATCCGGATTTGTTTACAATCAAACTTCATCATGGAGATGTTTTCTCTGTTCCTCCAAACGTAAGGTACAAGAACGGTTTCATTACACACGTTGATTGTATGAACAAAGACAAGTTTGGTATGCTTGAGTTACATGAAATAATGAAAGGCTTAGGATATCTTGGTTTCCAAAATATGACCTATCATGTTCTAAAACCAGGGTTTACAATTGAAAATGGCTTAGAACCACTGATCTACTTAGAACCAAAATATGACAATGATTTTAGAAAATTGATAAACTACTTAGGTGATCATAAAATACTCCCCCGTCCCAAATTAACTGTCCCATTTAACTTTTTTAAGTCTTCTTTTTATAACTTTGACTGTGATTATTTCGGTTTATGTTATACAATAATTCATAAAATTTATATGGATGGATTCGGTTTTTAATTGTGTTTTTATTGGTATAACATTCATCAAGTATTATATAACACAAATCAAAATAATTATTGTCAAAGTTGTAAAAAAAGATTCAAAAAGTCAAATGGGACAATTAATTTAGAACGGATGGAGTAATAAGTATCTACACTAAGTATGTTGCTCAAGAAACTCAGGCTGTCAATGTTGAAGTGTTAGTTGATGGTGTCATTGTGGGACTGAAAATGATAATGTTGAAGAGTAAGTTGATCAAAATCATAATGATGCTAGTGTTGGAGTTGATCATAATGATGCTAGTGTTGGCATACAAAAATCATTTGTGGAGGTGTGCAACTGCAACTACTGTACCAGAATTTGAGCAAGCAATGAATGAACTAAAGGAATTCAATAAAGATGTCCACAAATGGTTGACTGATATTCCACATCATCAATGGGCAAGTAGTCACTTTTCAGGTACATTAACTTAGTATTTTATATTTAAGTGTTTACAATAATTAATTAGTTACTCATTTATTGTAACTGTTCAACATGAAGAGCTTTTTCAGATGTTCTGCTAAGCAACATATGTGAGGTCTTCAATAGATGGCTTATAGATGCAAGAGATAAGCCAATAGTGACTGCTTTGGAATACATAAGAGAATATCTAATGAAGAGGATTGTCAATGTTTCGAATCACCAATCCAAATGTGATGGACCATTAACACCTGCTGCAACAAAAACCTTTGAAAAGATCAAGGAAGAAGGATCTCAATATTCTATTTTATGGAATGGTGGACAACAATATCAAGTAAGTGGGCTCCATGTTAAACAATGTGTTGTGGATATGGGAAGGAGAGAATGTGCTTGTAGGAAATGGGAGTTAACTGGAATGCCATGTAAACATCCAGTGGCATGTTTAAACAACATGGCATTCAATAATCAACAAGTTGGAGTGCTAGAAGAATGGGTTCATCAAGTACACTGGTTAATGAGATGGAAGGAGACTTACTGAAATGTCCCATTCTTATTGATTAAAAACGTTCCATATTAATTGATTTCGTTGCGAGGTTTTGACCTCTATATGAGACGTTTTTCAAAGACTGCATTCATTTTTAAAACAAACCATAACCTTTATTTCATAAATAAAGGTTTAAAAAGCTTTACGTAGATTAACAAATAATGATAATCTAAAATATCCTGTTTACACGCGACCATTACATAATGGTTTACAATACAAATATTTTACATCGAAATCAGTTTCTTGAATGCAGTTTTTACACAATATCATACAAACATGGACTCCAAATCTTGTCCTTATTTTAGTATGCAACAGCGGAAGCTCTTAGTATTCACCTTAGAATAAACATGCTTTAAACATCAACAAAAATGTTGGTGAGTTATAGGTTTAACCTATATATATCAAATCGTAACAATAGACCACAAGATTTCATATTTCAATATACATCCCATACATAGAGATAAAAATCATTCATATGGTGAACACCTGGTAACCGACATTAACAAGATGCATATATAAGAATATCCCCATCATTCCGGGACACCCTTCGGATATGATATAAATTTTGAAGTACTAAAGCATCCGATACTTTGGATGGGGTTTGTTAGGCCCAATAGATCTATCTTTAGGATTCGCGTCAATTAGGGTGTCTGTTCCCTAATTCTTAGATTACCAGACTTAATAAAAAGGGGCATATTCGATTTTGATAATTCAACCATAGAATGTAGTTTCACGTACTTGTGTCTATTTTGTAAATCATTTATAAAACCTGCATGTACTCTCATCCCAAAAATATTAGATTTTAAAAGTGGGACTATAACTCACTTTCACAGATTTTTACTTCGTCGGGAAGTAAGACTTGGCCACTGGTTGATTCACGAACCTATAACAATATATACATATATATCAAAGTATGTTCAAAATATATTTACAACACTTTTAATATATTTTGATGTTTTAAGTTTATTAAGTCAGCTGTCCTCGTTAGTAACCTACAACTAGTTGTCCACAGTTAGATGTACATAAATAAATCGATAAATATTATTTTGAATCAATCCATGACCCAGTGTATACGTATCTCAGTATTGATCATAACTCAAACTATATATATTTTGGAATCAACCTCAACCCTGTATAGCTAACTCCAACATTCACATATAGAGTGTCTATGGTTGTTCCGAAATATATATAGATGTGTCGACATGATAGGTCGAAACATTGTATACGTGTCTATGGTATCTCAAGATTACATATATACAATACAAGTTGATTAAGTTATGGTTGGAATAGATTTGTTACCAATTTTCACGTAGCTAAAATGAGAAAAATTATCCAATCTTGTTTTACCCATAACTTCTTCATTTTAAATTCATTTTGAGTGAATCAAATTGCTATGGTTTCATATTGAACTCTATTTTATGAATCTAAACAAAAAAAGTATAGGTTTATAGTCGGAAAAATAAGTTACAAGTCGTTTTTGTAAAGGTAGTCATTTCAGTCGAAAGAACGACGTCTAGATGACCATTTTAGAAAACATACTTCCACTTTGAGTTTAACCGTAATTTTTGGATATAGTTTCATGTTCATAATAAAAATCATTTTCTCAAAATAACAACTTTTAAATCAAAGTTTATCATAGTTTTTAATTAACTAACCCAAAACAGCCCGCGGTGTTGCTACGACGGCGTAAATCCGATTTTACGGTGTTTTTCGTGTTTTCAGGTTTTAAATCATTAAGTTAGCATATCATATAGATATAGAACATGTGTTTAGTTGATTTTAAAAGTCATGTTAGAAGGATTAACTTTTATTTGCGAACAAGTTTAGAATTAACTAAACTATGTTCTAGTGATTACAAGTTTAAACCTTCGAATAAGATAGCTTTATATGTATGAATCGAATGATGTTATGAAAATCATTACTACCTTAAGTTCCTTGGATAAACCTACTGGAAAATAGAAAAATGGATCTAGCTTCAACGGATCTTTGAATGGCTCGAAAGTTCTTGAAGCAGAATCATGACACGAAAACAATTTCAAGTAAGATTTCCACTCGAAATAAGATTGTTATAGTTATAGAAATTGAATTAAAGTTTGAATATGATTATTACCTTGTATTAGAAAGATAACCTACTGTAAGTAACAAATATTTCTTGAGGTTGGATGAACACCTTACAAGATTGGAAGTGAGCTAGCAAACTTGAAAGTATTCTTGATTTTATGTAACTAGAACTTGTAGAATATATGAAGAACACTTAGAACTTGAAGATAGAACTTGAGAGAGATCAATTAGATGAAGAAAATTGAAGAATGAAAGTGTTTGTAGGTGTTTTTGGTCGTTGGTGTATGGATTAGATATAAAGGATATGTAATTTTGTTTTCATGTAAATAAGTCATGAATGATTACTCATATTTTTGTAATTTTATGAGATATTTCATGCTAGTTGCCAAATGATGGTTCCCAAATGTGTTAGGTGACTCACATGGGCTACTAAGAGCTGATCATTGGAGTGTATATACCAATAGTACATACATCTAAAAGCTGTGTATTGTACGAGTATGAATACGGGTGCATACGAGTAGAATTGTTGATGAAACTGAACGAGGATGTAATTGTAAGCATTTTTGTTAAGTAGAAGTATTTTGATAAGTGTATTGAATTCTTTCAAAAGTGTATAAATACATATTAAAACACTACATGTATATACATTTTAACTGAGTCGTTAAGTCATCGTTAGTCGTTACATGTAAGTGTTGTTTTGAAACCTTTAGGTTATCGATCTTGTTAAATGTTGTTAACCCAATGTTTATAATATCAAATGAGATTTTAAATTTTATATTATCATGATATTATCATGTATGAATATCTCTTAATATGATATATATACATTAAATGTCTTTACAACGATAATCGTTATATATATGTCTCGTTTAAAAATCATTAAGTTAGTAGTCTTGTTTTTACATATGTATTTCATTGTTAATATACTTAATGATATGTTTACTTATCATAGTATTATGTTAACTATATATATATCCATATATATGTCATCATATAGTTTTTACAAGTTTTAACGTTCGTGAATCACCGGTCAACTTGGGTGGTCAATTGTCTATATGAAACATATTTCAATTAATCAAGTCTTAACAAGTTTGATTTCTTAACATGTTGGAAACACTTAATCATGTAAATAACAATTTCATTTAATATATATATAAACATGGAAAAGTTCGGGTCACTACAGTACCTACCCGTTAAATAAACTTCGTCCCGAAATTTTAAGCAGTTGGAGGTGTTGACGTATCTTCTGGAAATAAATGCGGGTATTTCTTCTTCATCTGATCTTCACACTCCCAGGTGAACTCGGGTCCTCTACGAGCATTCCATCGAACCTTAACAATTGGTATCTTGTTTTGCTTAAGTCTTTTAACCTCACGATCCATTATTTCGACGGGTTCTTCGATGAATTGAAGATTTTCGTTGATTTGGATTTCGTCTAACGGAATAGTGAGATCTTGTTTAGCAAAACATTTCTTCAAATTCGAGACGTGGAAAGTGTTATGTACATTCGCGAGTTGTTGAGGTAACTCAAATCGGTAAGCTACTGGCCCGACACGATCAATAATCTTGAATGGTCCAATATACCTTAGATTTAATTTCCCTCGTTTACCAAATCAAACAACGCCTTTCCAATGTGCAACTTTAAGCATGACCATCTCTCCAATTTCAAATTCAATATCTTTTCTTTTAATGTCAGCGTAGCTCTTTTATCGACTTTGGGCGGTTTTCAACCGTTGTTGAATTTGGATGATCTTCTCGGTAGTTTCTTGTATTATCTCCGGACCCGTAATCTGTCTATCCCCCACTTCACTCCAACAAATCGGAGACCTGCATTTTCTACCATAAAGTGCTTCAAACGGCGCCATCTCAATGCTTGAATGGTAGCTGTTGTTGTAGGAAAATTCTGCTAACGGTAGATATCGATCCCAACTGTTTTCGAAATCAATAACACATGCTCGTAGCATGTCCTCAAGCGTTTGTATCGTCCTTTCGCTCTGCCCATCAGTTTGTGGATGATAGGCAGTACTCATGTCTAGACGAGTCCCCAATGCTTGTTGCAATGTCTGCCAGAACCTTGAAACAAATCTACCATCCCTATCAGAGATAATAGAGATTGGTATTCCATGTCTGGAGACGACTTCCTTCAAATACAGTCGTGCTAACTTCTCCATCTTGTCATCTTCTCTTATTGGCAGGAAGTATGCTGATTTGGTGAGACGATCAACTATTACCCAAATAGTATCAAAACCACTTGCAGTCCTTGGCAATTTAGTGATGAAATCCATGGTAATGTTTTCCCATTTCCATTCCGGGATTTCGGGTTGTTGAAGTAGACCTGATGGTTTCTGATGCTCAGCTTTGACCTTAGAACACGTCAAACATTCTCCTACGTATTTAGCAACATCGGCTTTCATACCCGGCCACCAAAAATGTTTCTTGAGATCCTTGTACATCTTCCCCGTTCCAGGATGTATTGATTATCTGGTTTTATGAGCTTCTCTAAGTACCATTTCTCTCATATCTCCAAATTTTGGTACCCAAATCCTTTCAGCCCTTTACCGGGTTCCGTCTTCCCAAATATTAAGATGCTTCTCCGATCCTTTGGGTATTTCATCCTTTAAATTTCCCTCTTTTAAAACTCCTTGTTGCGCCTCCTTTATTTGAGTAGTAAGGTTATTGTGAATCATTATATTCATAGATTTTACTCGAATGGGTTCTCTGTCCTTCCCGCTCAAGGCATCAGCTACCACATTTGCCTTCCCCGGGTGGAGTCGTAATCATTCAATAATTCAATCCACCTACGCTGCCTCATATTCAGTTGTTTCTGATTAAATATGTGTTGAAGACTTTTGTGGTCGGTATATATAATACTTTTGACCCCATATAAGTAGTGCCTCCAAGTCTTTAATGCAAAAACAACCGCGCCTAATTCCAAATCATGCGTCGTATAATTTTGCTCGTGAATCTTCAATTGTCTAGACGCATAAGCAATCACCTTCGTTCGTTGCATTAATACACAGCCGAGGCCTTGCTTTGAGGCATCACAATATATCACAAAATCATCATTCCCTTCAGGCAATGACAATATAGGTGTCGTAGTTAACTTTTTCTTCAACAATTGAAACGCTTTCTCCTGCTCATCCTTCCATTCAAATTTCTTCCCTTTATGCGTTAATGCAGTCAAGGGTTTGGCTATTTTGGAAAAATCTTGGATGAACCTTCTGTAGTAACCAGCTAGTCCTAAAAACTGGCGTATATGCTTCGGAATTTTCGAGGTTTTACACTTTTCAACGGTTTCAATCTTTGCTGGATCTACCTGAATACCTTCTTTGTTCACTATGTGTCCGAGGAATTGAACTTCTTCCAACCAAAATGCACACTTTGAAAACTTAGCGTACAGTTTTTATTTCCTCAATACTTCTAGCACTTTTCTCAAATGTTCTTCGTGCTCTTGATCATTCTTTGATTAAATAAGTATGTCATCGATGAAAACAATGACAAACTTGTCAAGATATGGCCCACACACTCGGTTCATAAGGTCCATGAACACAGCTGGTGCATTAGTCAATCTAAACAGCATAACCATAAACTCGTAATGACCATAACGCGTCCTAAAAGCAGTTTTTGGAATATCATCCTCCTTTACTCGCATTTGATGATATCCAGAACGTAAATCGATCTTCGAATAAACCGACGAGCCTTGTAGTTGATCAAATAAGTCGTCAATTCTCGGCAGTGGATAACGGTTTTTGATGGTAAGTTTGTTCAACTCTCTGTAGTCGATACACAACCTAAATGTACCATCCTTCTTCTTGACAAACAAAACAGGAGCTCCCCATGGTGATGTGCTTGGTCGAATGAAACCACGTTCTAATATTTCTTGAAGTTGGCTTTGCAGTTCTTTCATCTCGCTGGGTGCGAGTCTATAAGGAGCACGAGCTATTGGTGCAGCTCCTGGTACAAGATCTATTTGAAATTCAACAGATCGATGTGGAGGAAGTCCCGGTAATTCTTTCGGAAATACATCGGGAAATTCTTTTGTGACGGGAATATCATTGATGCTCTTTTCTTCAGTTTGTACTTTCTCGACGTGTGCTAGAACAGCATAGCAACATTTTCTTATTAGTTTTTGTGCCTTCAAATTACTAATAAGATGTAGCTTCATGTTGCCCTTTTCTCCGTACACCATTAAGGGTTCTCCTTCTTCTCGTACAATGCGAATTGCATTTTTATAACATACGATCTCTGCTTTCACCTTCTTCAGCCAGTCCTTGCCAACTATTACATCAAAACTCCCTAACTCTACTGGTATCAAATCAATCTTAAATATTTCGCTACCCAGTTTAATTTCTCGATTCCGACATATATTATCTGCTGAAATTAATTTACCGTTTGCTAATTCGAGTAAAAATTTACTATCCAACAGCGTCAATTGACAACTTAATTTAGCTCAAAAATCTCTACTCATATAGCTTCTATCCGCACCCGAATCAAATAAAACGTAAGCAGATTTATTGTTAATAAGAAACGTACCCGTAACAAGCTCCGGGTCTTCCTGTGCCTCTGCCGCATTAATATTGAAAACTCTTCCGCGGCCTTGTCCATTCGTGTTCTCCTGGTTCGGGCAATTTCTAATAATGTGGCCTGATTTTCCACATTTATAACAAACTACATTGGCATAACTTGCTCCGACACTACTTGCTCCGCCATTACTCGTTCCGACACCATTTGTTCCTTTCGTTCTGTTAACCCCTGGTCCATAGACCTCACACTTCGCCGCGCTATGACCATTTCTTTTACACTTATTGCAAAATTTGGTGCAGAACCCCGAGTGATACTTTTCACACCTTTGGCATAGCTGCTTCTGATTGTTGTTGTTGTTGCGATTGTTATTGTTGTTGGGATGATTGTTGTAGTTGTTGTTGTTGTTGTTGTTGTTGTTGTTGTTGTTGTTGGGCCGTTTGTTGTAGTTGCGATTGATGTTGCGATTGTTGGGATAATTGTTGCGATTATTGTTGTAATTGTTGTTGTTGTTGTATTGGTGATTCTTATCACCGTTTTCCTCCCACTTTCTTTTGACTTGCTTCACATTGGCCTCTTCAGCCGTCTGTTCTTTAATTCTTTCCTCAATCTGGTTCACTAGTTTGTGAGCCATTCTACATGCCTGTTGTATGGAGGCGGGCTCGTGTGAACTTATATCTTCTTGGATTCTTTCCGGTAATCCTTTCACAAATGCGTCGATCTTCTCTTCCTCATCTTCGAACGCTCCCGGACACAATAGGCACAATTCTGTGAATCGTCTTTCGTACGTGGTAATATCAAATCCTTGGGTTCGTAACCCTCTAAGTTCTGTCTTGAGCTTATTGACCTCGGTTCTGGGACGGTACTTCTCGTTCATCAAGTGCTTAAATGCTGACCACGATAGTGCGTACGCATCATCTTGTCCCACTTGTTCTAGATAGGTATTCCACCATGTTAACGCAGAACCTGTGAAGGTATGCGTAGCGTACTTCACTTTGTACTCTTCAGTACACTTACTTATGGCAAACACCGATTCGACCTTCTCAGTCCACCGTTTCAATCCGATCGGTCCTTCGGTTCCATCAAATTCCAAAGGTTTGCAGGCAGTGAATTCTTTGTAGGTGCATCCAACACGATTTCCTGTACTGCTAGATCCAAGGTTATTGTTGGTATGTAGTGCAGCCTGTACTGCGGCTATGTTTGAAGCTAGAAAAGTACGGAATTACTCTTCATTCATATTCACGGTGTGTCGAGTTGTCGGTGCCATTTCCTTCAAAATAGTCAAATGGAACAAGTTAATCATACAGAATACTAAGAGTAGTTAATAGTATTTCGTAGCATAATATGAACTCATTTATAAAAGCTTTTTCTTCATATTAGCGTTTTATAAGTTTAAATTCGGGTAGTACCTGTAGTGACCCGAACTTTTCCATGTTTATATATATTAATTGAGATTGATATTTACATGATTAAATGTTTCCAACATGTTAAGCAATCAAACTTGTTAAGACTTGATTAATTGAAATATGTTTCATATAGACAATTGACCACCCAAGTTGACCGGCGATTCACGAACGTTAAAACTTGTAAAAACGACATGACGATATATATATGGATATACATATGGTTAACATGAGATTATGATAAGTAAGTATCTCCATAAGTATATTAACAATGAGTTATATACATATAAACAAGACTACTAACTTAAGGATTTCGAAACGAGACATATATGTAACGATTATCGTTGTAACGACATTTAAATGTATATATATATCATATTAAGATATATTAATATATCATAATATCATGATAATATAATAATTTAACATCTCATTAGATATAATAAATAATGGGTTAACAACATTAATTGAGATCGTTAACTTAAAGGTTTCAAAACAACACTTACATGTAACGACTAACGATGACTTAACGACTCAGTTAAAATGTATATACATGTAGTGTATTTAGATGTATTAAAATAATTTTGGAAGACTTCAAGACATATATCAAAACACTCATACTTAACGAAAATGGTTACAGTTACTTTCCCATTCTTTTCTTTCATCAAGAATTCTAGTCGTATTCTTACCCGTATTATACATAGCTTCAAAACGTACTTACTATGGGTATATACCAATAGGAACTAGCATGGGATTCCACTCTTGATTATGTCATGTATGACTAATCAATTTTAACTTCTACCATGAGCTAGTCAACTAACTAGAGCTCCTTTTAACCGCACTCAGCACTCACCAATTACCACTCATCATTCACTCCATTTCACTTCCAATTCTCTTTCTAATTCTCTCTCAACACACACACACACACACACACTATTATGAACGTATTTTTCCAGTAGTTAATCATCATCTTCATCAAAAATCACTTCAAGAATCAAGCTATAATCATCATAGGAAGAACACTTCAAGAACACTTCAAAAATCCTTTCAAGTTTACTAATTTACTTCCAAGCTTTCTAATCCATTCCAAGTAATCATCTAAGATCAAGAAACCTTTGTTATATACAGTAGGTTATCTTTCTTATTCAAGTTAATATTCATATTCAAACTTTGATTCAATTTCTATAACTATAAACTATCTTAATTCGAGTAAAAATCTTACTTGAACTTGTTTTTGTGTCATGATCCTACTTCAAGAACTTTCAAGCCATCCAAGATCCTTTGAAGCTAGATCATTTCTTGTCACTTCCAGTAAGTTTACCTACTAAACTTGAGGTAGTAATGATGTTCATAACATCATTCGATTCATATATATATAAAACTATCTTATTCGAAGGTTTAAACTCGTAATCACTAGAACATAGTTTAGTTAATTCTAAACTTGTTCGCAAACAAAAGTTAATCCTTCTAACTTGACTTTTAAAATTAACTAAACACATGTTCTATATCTATATGATATGCTAACTTAATGATTTAAAACCTGGAAACACGAAAAACACCGTAAAACCGGATTTACGCCGTCGTAGTAACACCGCGGGCTGTTTTGGGTTAGTTAATTAAAAACTATGATAAAATTTGATTTAAAAGTTGTTATTCTGAGAAAATGATTTTTATTATGAACATGAAACTATATCCAAAAATTATGGTTAAACTCAAAGTGGAAGTATGTTTTCTAAAATGGTCATCTAGACGTCGTTATTTCGACTAAAATGACTACCTTTATAAAAACGACTTGTAACTTATTTTTCTGACTATAAACCTATACTTTTTCTGTTTAGATTCATAAAATAGAGTTCAATATGAAACCATAGCAATTTGATTCACTCAAAACGGATTTAAAATGAAGAAGTTATGGGTAAAACAAGATTGGATAATTTTTCTCATTTTAGCTACGTGAAAATTGGTAACAAATCTATTCCAACCATAACTTAATCAACTTGTATTGTATATTATGTAATCTTGAGATACCATAGACACGTATACAATGTTTCGACCTATCATGTCGACACATCTATATATATTTTGGAACAACCATAGACACTCTATATGTGAATGTTGGAGTTAGCTATACAGGGTTGAGGTTGATTCCAAAATATATATAGTTTGAGTTGTGATCAATACTGAGATACTTATACACTGGGTCCTGGATTGATTCAAGATAATATTTATCGATTTATTTCTGTACATCTAACTGTGGACAACTAGTTGTAGGTTACTAACGAGGACAGCTGACTTAATAAACTTAAAACATCAAAATATATTAAAAGTGTTGTAAATATATTTTGAACATACTTTGATATATATGTATATATTGTTATAGGTTCGTGAATCAACAGTGGCCAAGTCTTACTTCTCGACGAAGTAAAAATCTGTGAAAGTGAGTTATAGTCCCACTTTTAAAATCTAATATTTTTGGGATGAGAATACATGCAGGTTTTATAAATGATTTACAAAATAGACACAAGTACGTGAAACTACATTCTATGGTTGAATTATCGAAATCGAATATGCCCCTTTTTATTAAGTCTGGTAATCTAAGAATTAGGGAACAGACACCCTAATTGACGCGAATCCTAAAGATAGATCTATTGGGCCTAACAAACCCTATCCAAAGTACCAGATGCTTTAGTACTTTGAAATTTATATCATATCCGAAGGGTGTCCCGGAATGATGGGGATATTCTTATATATGCATCTTGTTAATGTCGGTTACCAGGTGTTCACCATATGAATGATTTTTATCTCTATGTATGGGATGTGTATTGAAATATGAAATCTTGTGGTCTATTGTTACGATTTGATATATATAGGTTAAACCTATAACTCACCAACATTTTTGTTGACGTTTAAAGCATGTTTATTCTCAGGTGAATATTAAGAGCTTCCGCTATTGCATACTAAAATAAGGACAAGATTTGGAGTCCATGTTTGTATGATATTGTGTAAAAATTGCATTCAAGAAACTGATTTCGATGTAACATATTTGTATTGTAAACCATTATGTAATGGTCGTGTATAAACAGGATATTTTAGATTATCATTATTTGATAATCTACGTAAAGCTTTTTAAACCTTTATTTATGAAATAAAGGTTATGGTTTGTTTTAAAAATGAATGCAGTCTTTGAAAAACGTCTCATATAGAGGTCAAAACCTCGCAACGAAATCAATTAATATGGAACGTTTTTAATCAATAAGAACGGGACATTTCAGTACCTACCCGTTAAGTTCATACTTAGTAGCTAATATACAATTCAACTACTACAATTCTATATGAAAAACTGATTATAATAATATTTCGCGTTCAAACTTTTATACAATATTTTACAAACTTACAATACCGCTTATTTTACATAAAGCATGAAATATAGCACACAATAACTTTGATACGAGATAGTTGTGAAGATAATTCTAGCTAGTACACAAGTCGTTCAGCAAAGGCAATAAAGACACGTAATTCATACGTCCAGAAACAAGTCATGCATTCTGGTTTTACTAGGACTACTTCCCATCCTTGGTCTTGTGGAACATAACCGTTATGGCCGTTGATAAGACAGTGTGTTGTAACGTCGTCAAAGGGACGAGGGTTACGTAATGACCAACAGTCTCGTAATAACCTAAAAACCTCATTTCTTACCCCAATTACCGACTCCGTCACTTGTGGGAACGTTTTGTTTAATAGTTGTAGCCCGATGTTCTTTTTCTCACTTTGGTGAGAAGCGAACATTACTAACCCGTAAGCATAGCGTGCTTCTTTATGTTGCATGTTAGCCGCTTTTTCTAAATTATGAAGTCCTATATTCGGATACATTGAGTCAAAATAATTTCTTAACCCGTTGCGTAAAATAGCATTTGAGTTCCCCGCAATATATGCGTCAAAGTAAACACATCGTAACTTATGGGTTTCCCAATGTGATATACCCCATCTTTCAAATGAAAGTCTCTTATAAACCAAGACATTCTTGGAACGTTCTTTGAATGTCTTACAAACTGATTTCGCCGTAAATAGTTGTGCTGAAGAATTCTAACCGACTCTAGACAAGATTTCATCAATCATATCTCCGGGTAGGTCTCTTAAAATATTGGGTTGTCTATCCATTTTGTGTTTTTATACTGTAAAATAGAAAAGAGTTAGATTCATAAAAAAAAAATACTTATTAATACAAGCAATTTTTACATATATCATAAAGCATAAGCACACTATATTACATATATTACACCACACGAATACAACTATCTTATTCTGACTCGCTCGTTTCTTCTTCTTCGGTTTTGGTTCGTTTTGCCAAGTTTCTAGGGATATATGATGTTCCCCTAATACGAGCCGTCGTTTTCCACATTGGTTTAGAAAAACCTGGTGGTTTAGAGGTTCCCAGGTCATTGTTACAACTTAAGGACTTCGGGGGTTGACGATACATATAAAGTTCATCGGGGTTGGAATTAGATTTCTCTATTTTTATGCCCTTTCCCTTATTATTTTCTTTTGCCTTTTTAAATTCAGTTGGGGTAATTTCTATAACATCATCGGAATTCTCGTCGGAATCCGATTCATCGGAGAATTGGTAATCCTCCCAATATTTTGCTTCCTTGGCGGAAACACCATTGACCATAATTAACCTTGGTCGGTTGGTTGAGGGTTTTCTTTTACTTAACCGTTTTATTATTTCCCCCACCGGTTCTATTTCCTCCTCCGGTTCCTCCTCTTCCGGTTCTGATTCTTCTTCCGATTCTGATTCTTCTTCCGGTTCTTCTTCGGGAACTTGTGAATCAGTCCAATATATATTCGACTCTTCGTTATTATTAGGTGAGTCAATGGGATTTGTGCTAGAGGTAGACATCTATCACACAATATCAAACATGTTAAGAGATTAATATATCACATAATATATACATGTTAATAATATATAGTTTCCAACAAAAATGTTAAGCAATCATTTTTAAAGAAAACACGGTCGAAGTCCAGACTCACTAATGCATCCCTACAAACTCGATAAGACACACTAATGCAAATTTTCTGGTTCTCTAAGACCAACGCTCGGATACCAACCGAAATGTCCCTTTCTTATTGATTAAAAACGTTCCATATTAATTGATTTCGTTGCGAGGTTTTGACCTCTATATGAGACGTTTTTCAAAGACTGCATTCATTTTTAAAACAAATCATAACCTTTATTTCATAAATAAAGGTTTAAAAAGCTTTACGTAGATTATCAAATAATTATAATCTAAAATATCCTGTTTACACGCGACCATTACATAATGGTTTACAATACAAATATGTTACATCGAATTCAGTTTCTTGAATGCAGTTTTTACACAATATCATACAAACATGAACTCCAAATCTTGTCCTTATTTTAGTATGCAACAGCGGAAGCTCTTAGTATTCACCTGAGAATAAACATGCTTTAAACGTCAACAAAAATGTTGGTGAGTTATAGGTTTAACCTATATATAACAAATCGTAACAATAGACCACAAGATTTCATATTTCAATACACATCCCATACATAGAGATAAAAATCATTCATATGGTGAACACCTGGTAACCGACATTAACAAGATGCATATATAAGAATATCCCCATCATTCCGGGACACCCTTCGGATATGATATAAATTTTGAAGTACTAAAGCATCCGATACTTTGGATGGGGTTTGTTAGGCCCAATAGATCTATCTTTAGGATCCTCGTCAATTAGGGTGTCTGTTCCCTAATTCTTAGATTACCAGACTTAATAAAAAGGGGCATATTCGATTTTGATAATTCAACCATAGAATGTAGTTTCACGTACTTGTATCTATTTTGTAAATCATTTATAAAACCAGCATGTATTCTCATCCCAAAAATATTAGATTTTAAAAGTGGGACTATAACTCACTTTCACAGATTTTTACTTCGTCGGGAAGTAAGACTTGGCCACTGGTTGATTCACGAACCTATAACAATATATACATATATATCAAAGTATGTTCAAAATATATTTACAACACTTTTAATATATTTTGATGTTTTAATTTTATTAAGTCAGCTGTCCTCGTTAGTAACCTACAACTAGTTGTCCACAGTTAGATGTACAGAAATAAATCGATAAATATTATCTTGAATCAATCCACGACCCAGTGTATACGTATCTCAGTATTGATCACAACTCAAACTATATATATTTGGGAATCAACCTCGACCCTGTATAGCTAACTCCAACATTCACATATAGAGTGTCTATGGTTGTTCCGAAATATATATAGATGTGTCGACATGATAGGTCGAAGCATTGTATACATGTCTATGGTATCTCAAGATTACATAATATACAATACAAGTTGATTAAGTTATGGTTGGAATAGATTTGTTACCAATTTTCACGTAGCTAAAATGAGAAAAATTATCCAATCTTGTTTTACCCATAACTTCTTCATTTTAAATCCGTTTTGAGTGAATCAAATTGCTATGGTTTCATATTGAACTCTATTTTATGAATCTAAACAGAAAAAGTATAGGTTTATAGTCAGAAAAATAAGTTACAAGTCATTTTTGTAAAGGTAGTTATTTCAGTCGAAAGAACGACGTCTAGATGACCATTTTAGAAAACATACTTCCACTTTGAGTTTAACCATAATTTTTGGATATAGTTTCATGTTCATAATAAAAATCATTTTCTCAGAATAACAACTTTTAAATCAAAGTTTATCATAGTTTTTAATTAACTAACCCAAAACAGTCCGCGGTGTTACTACGACGGCGTAAATCCGGTTTTACGGTGTTTTTCGTGTTTCCAGGTTTTAAATCATTAAGTTAGCATATCATATAGATATAGAACATGTGTTTAGTTGATTTTAAAAGTCAAGTTAGAAGGATTAACTTTTGTTTGCGAACAAGTTTAGAATTAACTAAACTATGTTCTAGTGATTACAAGTTTAAACCTTCGAATAAGATAGCTTTATATGTATGAATCGAATGATGTTATGAACATCATTACTACCTTAAGTTCCTTGGATAAACCTGCTGGAAAAGATAAAAATGGATCTAGCTTCAACGGATCCTTGGATGGCTCGAAAGTTCTTGAAGCAGAATCATGACACGAAAACAATTTCAAGTAAGATTTCCACTCGAAATAAGATTGTTATAGTTATAGAAATTGAATTAAAGTTTGAATATGATTATTACCTTGTATTAGAAAGATAACCTACTGTAAGTAACAAATATTTCTTGAGGTTGGATGATCACCTTACAAGATTGGAAGTGAGCTAGCAAACTTGAAAGTATTCTTGATTTTATGTAACTAGAACTTGTAGAATATATGAAGAACACTTAGAACTTGAAGATAGAACTTGAGAGAGATCAATTAGATGAAGAAAATTGAAGAATGAAAGTGTTTGTAGGTGTTTTTGGTCGTTGGTGTATGGATTAGATATAAAGGATATGTAATTTTGTTTTCATGTAAATAAGTCATGAATGATTACTCATATTTTTGTAATTTTATGAGATATTTCATGCTAGTTGCCAAATGATGGTTCCCACATGTGTTAGGTGACTCACATGGGCTGCTAAGAGCTTATCATTGGAGTGTATATACCAATAGTACATACATCTAAAAGCTGTGTATTGTACGAGTACGAATACGGGTGCATACGAGTAGAATTGTTGATGCAACTGAACGAGGATGTAATTGTAAGCATTTTTGTTAAGTAGAAGTATTTTGATAAGTGTATTGAAGTCTTTCAAAAGTGTATAAATACATATTAAAACACTACATGTATATACATTTTAACTGAGTCGTTAAGTCATCGTTAGTCGTTACATGTAAGTGTTGTTTTGAAACCTTTAGGTTAACGATCTTGTTAAATGTTGTTAACCCAATGTTTATAATATCAAATGAGATTTTAAATTATTATATTATCATGATATTATCATGTATGAATATCTCTTAATATGATATATATACATTAAATGTCTTTACAACGATAATCGTTACATATATGTCTCGTTTAAAAATCATTAAGTTAGTAGTCTTGTTTTTACATATGTAGTTCATTGTTAATATACTTAATGATATGTTTACTTATCATAGTATCATGTTAACTATATATATATATCCATATATATGTCATCATATAGTTTTTACAAGTTTTAACGTTCGTGAATCACCGGTCAACTTGGGTGGTCAATTGTCTATATGAAACATATTTCAATTAATCAAGTCTTAACAAGTTTGATTGCTTAACATGTTGGAAACACTTAATCATGTAAATAACAATTTCATTTAATATATATATAAACATGGAAAAGTTCGGGTCACTACACTTAGAAGTTTCACACTGAAATGTCCCGTTCATATTGATTATAAACGTTCCATATTAATTAATTTCGTTGCGAGGTTTTGACCTCTATATGAGACGTTTTTCAAAGACTGCATTCGATTTTAAAACAAACCATAACATTTATTTTATTGATAAAGGTTTAAAAATGATAATAAAAAATATAGCGTTTTCACACGACCATTACATAATGGTTTACAATAATATTACACAACAATATATGTCTTCGAATGCAGTTTTCAAACAATATTATACAAGCATGGACTCCAAATGCTGTCCTTAATTTAGTATGCAACAACGAAGCTCTTAACAATTACCTGGGAATAAACATGCTTAAAACGTCAACAAAAATGTTGGTGAGTTATAGGTTTAACCTATATATTTATCAATCGTAATAATAGACCACAAGATTTCATATTTTCATTTTTCATAAACATCATCCCATACATAGAGATAAAAATCATTCATATGGTGAACACCTGGTAACCGACATTAACAAGATGCATATAAGAATATCCCCATCATTCCGGGACATCCATCGAACATGATATAAAAACTCAAAGTACTAAAGCATCCACTACAACGGATGGGGTTTGTTGTGCCCAATAGATCTATTTTTAGGATTCGCGTCAATTAGTAGACTGGTTTACTAATTCTTAGGTTACCAAGCAAAAGGGGCATATTCGGCTTCGATCATTCAACCATAGAAAGTAGTTTCACGTACTTGTGTCTATTTTGTAAAACATTTATAAAATTGCATGTATTCTCATCCCAAAAAATTAGATTTTTTAAATTGGGACTATAACTCACTTTCACAGATTTTTACTTCGTCGGGAAGTAAGACTTGGCCACGGGTTGATTCATGAACCTATAACAAATATGTACATATATATCAAAGTATGATCAAAATATATTTACAACATTTTTATTACATTTTAATGATTTGAGTTTGTTAAGTCAGCAGTCCTCGTTAGTAACCTACAACTAGTTGTCCACAGTTAGATGTACAGAAATAAATCAATATATAATATCTCGAATCAATCCACGACCCAGTGTATACAAGTCTCAGGCTAGATCACAACTCAAAGTATATATATTAGTTTGGAATCAACCTCAACCCTGTATAGCTAACTCCAGCATTACTGCATATAGAGTGTCTATGGTTGTTCCGAAATATATATATAGATGGGTCGATATGATATGTCAAAACATTGTATTCGTGTCTATGGTATCTCAAGATTACATAATATATGTTAGAATACATGTATAATACAATATAAGTTAGTTAAGTTAGGGTTTGTATAGATTTGTTACAAATTTCACGTAACTACAACAAGCAAAATTATCCAATCTTGTTTTACCCATAATTTCTTCGTTTTAAATCCGTTTTGAGTGATTCAAGTTGCTATGGTTTCATATTGAACTTAAGTTTATGAAAATAAACAGAAAAGTATAAGTTTATAGTCGGAAATACAGGTTACAATTCAATATTGTAAGAGGTAGTCATTTCAGTCGAAAGAACGACGTCTTGATGATCATTTTGAAAAACATACTTCCACTTTGAGTTTAACCATGATTTTTGGATATAGTTTCATGTTAATAAGAAAAATCATTTTCCCAGAAGAAAAACTTTTAAATCAAATTTAATCATAGTTTTTAATTATCAAACCCAAAACAGCCCGCTGTGTTACTACAACGGCGTATGTCCGGTTTTACGGTGTTTTTCGTGTTTCCAGGTTTTAAATCATTAAGTTAGCATATCATATATATAGAAAATGTGTTTAGTTGATTTTAAAAGTCAAGTTATAAGGATTAACTTTATTTGCGAACAAGTTTAGAATTAACTAAACTATGTTCTAGTGATTACTTGTTCAAATCTTCGAATAAGATAGTTATATATATATGAATCGAATGATGTTATGAACATCATTACTACCTTAAGTTTAGTAGGTAAACCTACTGGAAGTGTCAAAAATTGATCTAGCTTCAGAGGATTCTTGGATGGCTTGAAAGTTCTTGAAGTAGAATTATAACACAAAAACAAGTTCAAGTAAGATTTCCACTCGAAATAAGATTGTTAAAGTTATAGGAATTGAATCAAAGTTTGAATATGAGTATTACCTTGAATTTGAAAGATATATTACTGTAAATAAGAAAGATTTCTTGAGATTGGATGATCACTTGAAATGGATTTGCAAGATTGGAAGTAAGCTAGTATACTTGAAAGTGTTCTTGATGTGTTCTTGAGTTGTTGTTTTGTAAGTTATTTTATATTTGTATTTTTGAGCTTGATTGAGCTAGATTTTCATGAAGATGATGAAGAACACTTAGAATAATGGAAGAACACTTGAGAGAGATTAATTTGATTCAAAAAAATTTCAAAGTGAATGTGTTTATGAGTAACATTCTACACGTGAATTTGTAGTCTCTATATAGACTCCATTAGTTTGTAATTTTGTGAGATATTTCATGCTAGATGTTAAATGATGGTTCCCACATGGTTAGGTGACTCACAAGGGCTGCTAAGAGGTAATCATTGAAGTGTATATATACCAATAGTAAACACATTTAGAAGCTGGGTATTGTATGAGTACGAATACGGGTGCATACGAGTAGAATTGTTGATGAAAATGAACGAGGACGTAATTGTAAGCATTTTTGTTAAGTAGATGTACTTTGATATGTGTCTTAAAGTCTTTCAAAAGTGTATGAATACATCTTAAAATACTACATGTATATACCTTTTAACTGAGTCGTTAAGTCATCGTTAGTCGTTACGTGTAAGTGTTGTTTTGAAACCTTTAAGTTAACGATCTCATTAAATATTGTTAACCCGTTGTTTATTAAATCTAAAGAGATGTTAAATTATTACATTATCATGATATTATGATGTACGAATATATCTTAATATGATATATATATACATTAAAGTGTCGTTACGACGATAATCGTTACATATATGTCTCGTTTTGAAATCCTTAAGTTAGTAGTCTTGTTTTACATATGTAGTTCATTGTTAACATACTTAATGATACAAATAATTATCATTTTATCATGTTAAATATAGTGTAACAATATCTTAATATGATACATATGTACTTAGTATGAAGTTGTCATAACGAAATCGTTATATATATCGTTTCGAGTTTCTTAATTCAATAGTCTCATTTTATGTATATAACTCATTGTTAATATACCTAGTGAGATACTTTCTTATCATAATATCATGTTAACTATATATATGTCCATATATATATATATATCACCATATAGTTTTTACAAGTTTTTACGTTTGTGAATCGCCGGTCAACTTGGGTGGTCAATTGTCTACATGAAACCCATTTCAAATAATCAAGTCTTAACAAGTTTGATTGCTTAACATGTTGAAAACATTTAATTATGTAAATATACCAATTTTATTATATATATATATATATATATATATATATATATATATATATATATATATATATATATAAACATGGAAAAGTTCGGGTCACTACAGTACCTACCCGTTAAATAAATTTCGTCCCGAAATTTTAAGCTGTTTAAGGTGTTGACGAATCTTCTGGAAATAGGTACGGGTATTTCAGCTTCATTTGATCTTCACGCTCCCAGGTGAACTCGGGTCCCCTACGAGCATTCCATCGAACCTTGACGATTGGTATCTTATTTTGCTTGAGCCTTTTAACCTCACGATCCATTATCTCGACGGGTTCTTCAACGAATTGTAGTTTTTCGTTGATTTTAATTTCGTCTAAAGGAATAGTGAGATCTTCTTTAGATAAGCACTTCTTCAGATTCGAGACGTGAAAGGTATTATGTACATTGGCAAGTTGTTGAGGTAATTCAAGTCGGTAGGCTACTGGTCCGACACGATCTAAAATCTTGAATGGTCCAATGTATCTTGGATTTAGTTTCCCCCGTTTACCAAATCGAACAACACCTTTCCAAGGCAAAACCTTAAGCATGACCATCTCTCCAATTTCAAATTCTATATCTTTCCTTTTAAGGTCCGCGTAGCTCTTTTGTCGACTCTGAGCGGTTTTCAACCTTTGTTGAATTTGGATGATTTTCTCGGTAGTTTCTTGAATTATCTCCGGACCCGTAATCTGTCTATCCCGCAATTCATTCCAACAAATCGGAGATCTGCACTTTCTACCATAAAATGCTTCGAACGGTGCCATTTCGATACTCGAGTGGTAACTGTTGTTGTAGGAAAATTCTGCTAATGGTAGATGTCGATCCCAACTGTTTTCAAAATCAATAACACATGCTCGTAGCATGTCTTCAAGAGTCTGTATCGTCCTTTCGCTCTGCCCATCGGTTTGTGAATGATAGGCAGTACTCATGTCTAGACGAGTTCCCAATACTTGCTGTAATGTCTGCCAAAATCTTGAAACAAATCTGCCATCTCTATCAGAGATAATAGAGATTGGTATTCCATGTCTAGAGACAACTTCCTTTAAGTATAATCTCGCCAACTTCTCCATTTCATCATCTTCTCTCATTGGCAGAAAGTGTGCTGACTTGGTGAGACGATCGACTATTACCCAAATAGTATCATAACCACTAGCAGTCCTTGGCAATTTAGTAATAAAATCTATGGTAATGTTTTCCCATTTCCATTCCGGGATTTCAGGTTGTTGAAGTAGACCTGATGGTTTTTGATGTTCAGCTTTGACCTTAGAACACTTCAAACATTCTCCTACATATTAGCAATATCGGCTTTCATACCCGGCCACCAAAAGTGCTTCTTGAGATCTTTGTACATATTTTTCGCTCCGGGATGTAGTGAGTATCTGGTTTTATGTACTTCCTTAAGTACCATTTCTCTCATACCTCCAAACTTTGGTAACCAAATTCTTTTAGCCCTATACAGGGTTCCGTCTTTCCGAATATTAAGATGTTTCTCCGATCCTTTGGGTATTTCATTCTTCAAATTTCCCTCTTTTAAAACTCCCTGTTGCGTCTCCTTTATTTGAGTAGTAAGGTTAGTATGAATAATTATATTCATAGCTTTTACTCGTATAGGTTCTCTATCCTTTCTGCTCAAGGCGTAAGCTACCACATTTGCCTTCCCCGGGTGGTAACGAATCTCAAAGTCGTAATCATTCAATATTTCAATCCACCTACGCTGTCTATTGTTCAGTTGTTTCTGATTAAATATATGTTGGAGACTCTTGTGGTCGGTATATATAATACTTTTGACCCCATATAAGTAGTGCCTCCAAGTCTTTAATGCAAAAACAACATCGTCCAATTCCAAATCGTGATTCGTATAATTTTGCTCGTGAATCTTCAATTGTCTGGACGCATAAGCAATTATCTTCGTTCGTTGCATTAATACACAGCCGAGGCCTTGCTTTGAGGCGTCACAATATATCACAAAATCATCATTCCCTTCAGGCAATGACAATATAGGTGTCGTAGTTAACTTTTTCTTCAACAATTGAAACGCTTTCTCCTGCTCATCCTTCCATTCAAATTTCTTCCCTTTATGCGTTAATGCAGTCAAGGGTTTGGCTATTTTGGAAAAATCTTGGATGAACCTTCTGTAGTAACCAGCTAGTCCTAAAAACTGGCGTATATGCTTCGGAATTTTCGAGGTTTTCCACTTTTCAACGGTTTCAATCTTTGCTGGATCTACCTGAATACCTTCTTTGTTCACTATGTGTCCGAGGAATTGAACTTCTTCCAACCAAAATGCACACTTTGAGAACTTAGCGTACAGTTTTTCTTTCCTCAACAAATCTAGCACTTTTCTCAAATGTTCTTCGTGCTCTTAATCATTCTTTGAGTAAATGAGTATGTCATCGATGAAAACAATGACAAACTTGTCAAGGTATGGCCCACACACTCGGTTCATAAGGTCCATGAACACAGCTGGTGCGTTAGTCAAACTAAACGGCATAACCATAAACTCGTAATGATAAATAACGCGTCTTAAAAGCAATTTTTGGAATATCATCCTCCTTCACCCACATTTGATGATTTCCAGAACGTAAATCAATCTTCGAGTACACTGACGAACCTTGCAGCTGATCAATTAAATCGTCGATTCTCGGTAGTGGATAACGGTTCTTGATGGTAAGTTTGTTCAACTCTCTATAGTTGATACATAATCTAAATGTACCATCTTTCTTTTTGATAAACAAAACAGGAGCTCCCCACGGTGATGTGCTTGGTCGAATGAAACCATGCTCTAAAAGTTCTGGTAAATGGCTCTGAAGTTCCTTCATTTCGCTAGGTGCGAGTCTGTATGGAGCACGAGCTATTGGTGCAGCTCCCGGTTTGAAATTCAACAGATCGGTGTGGAGGTAGTCCCGATAATTCATTCAAAAATATATCGGGAAATTCTTTTGCGATGGGAACATCATTGATGTTCTTTTCTTCGGAATTAACTTTCTCAACGTGTGCTAGCACAGCATAACAACCTTTTCTTATTAGTTTTTGCGCCTTCAGGTTACTAATAAGATTTAACTTCGCATTGATCTTTTCTCCGTACACCATTAAGGGTTTTCCTTTTTTCCGTATAATGCGAATTGCATTTTTGTAACAAACGATCTCTGCTTTCACTTCTTTCAAACAGTCCATACCGATTATCACATCAAAACTCCCTAACTCTACTGGTATTAAGTCAATCTTAAATATTTCGTTAACCAGTTTAATTTCTCGATTCCGACATATATTATCTGCTGTAATTAATTTACCGTTTCCTAATTCGAGTAAAAATTTATTATCCAAGGGCGTCGGTGGGCAACTTAGTTTAGCGCAAAAAACTCTACTCATATAGCTTCTATCCGCACCCGAATCAAATAAAACATAAGCAGATTTATTGTCAATAAGAAACGTACCTGTAACAAGCTCCGGGTCTTCCTGCGCTTCTGCGGTATTAATATTGAAAACTCTTTCGCGGCCCTGCACATTAGCATTCCCCTGATTCGGGCAATTTCTACTAAAGTGGCCCGGTTTTCCACATCCAAAATAAACTATGGCGGTGTTATTTGTTCCGACATTATTTGTTCTTTTAGTTCTGTTATGCATTGGTCCGTAGATCTCGCAATTCATCGCGCTATGACCATTTCTTTTACACCTATTGCAAAATGTCGTGCAGAACCCCGAGTGATGCTCTTCACACCTTTGGCATGGCTGTTTTTGGTTTTTGTTGCCATTGTTGTTATTGAGATTGTTGTTGGGATTGTTATTGTTGTTGTTGTTGTTGTTGTTGTTGTTATTGTTGTTATTGTTGTTGGGACGGTTATTGTAGTGGTTGTTGGGACGTTTGTTGAAGTTGTTATTGCGATTGATGTTGCAGTTGTTGGGATAGTTATTGCGATTGTGGTTGTGATTGTTGTTGTTGTATTGGTGACTCTAGTCACTGGTTTCTCCCACTTTCTCTTGACTTGTTTCATGTTAGCCTCTTCGGCCACCTGCTCTTTAATCCTTCCTTCGATCTGGTTCAGTAGTTTGTGAGCCATTCGACTTGCCTTTTGTATGGAGGCTGGCTCGTGTGAACTCACATCTTCTTGAATCCTTTCCGGTAACCCTTTTACAAATGCATCGATCTTATCTTCTTCGTCTTCGAACGTTCTGGGACACAATAGGCACAACTCTGTGAATCGTCGTTCGTACATGGTGATATCGAAACCTTGCGTTCGTAATCCTCTAAGCTCTACCTTGAGCTTATTGACCTAGTTTCTGGGACGATACTGCTCGTTTATCAGTTGCTTGAATGCTGATCACGGTAGTGCGTAAGCAGCATCTTGTCCTACCTGCTCAAGATAGGTATTCCACCATGTTAACGCCGTACCTGTGAAGGTATGCGTAGCGTACTTTACTTTGTCTTCTTCAGTACATTTACTTATGGCAAACACCGATTCAACCTTCTCGGTCCACCGTTTCAATCCAATTGGACCCTCGGTTCCATCAAATTCCAAAGGTTTGCAGGCAGTGAATTCTTTGTAGGAGCATCCTAGACGATTTCTTGTGGAATTTGTTCCACTTCTAGAACCAGAGTTATTGTTGTTATTTTGCATTGCGGCTTGCACTGCGGCTATGTTCGCAGTAAGGAAAACACAGAAGTCTTCCTCACTCATGTTCAAGTTCTGACGAGTCGTCTGTGCCATTTCCTTCAAAAATAGCCAAAAGAATTGAGTTAATCATATAGAATTTAAGAGTAGTCAATAGTATTTCGTAGCATAATATGAACTTGTTTATAAAAAAATTTTCTTCATATTAGCATTTTATAGTTTTAATTCGGGTAGTACCTACCCGTTAAGTTCATACTTAGTAGCTACTATACAATTCAACTACTACGATTCTATATGAAAAACTTATTTCGCGTTCAAACTTTTATACAATATTTTACAAACATACAATACCACTATTATACATATAGGATGAAATATAGCACATAATAACTTTGCTACACGGCAGCTATAAAGGCAATTCTAGTTAATACGCAAGTCGTTCAGCAAAGGCAATAAAGACACGTAATTCATAAGTCCAGATACAAGTCATGCATTCTGGTTTTACTAAGACTATTTCCTATCCTTGGTCTTGTGAAAAATAACCATTGTGACCGTTGACCAGGCAGCATGTTGTAATGTTGTCAAAAGGACGAGGGTTACGTAATGCCCAACAGCCCCGTAACAATCTAAAAACCATGTTTCTCACCTCAACTACCGAGTCCGTCACTTATGGGAATGTTTTATTTAAAAGTTGCAACCCAATGTTCTTTTCTCAATTTGGTGAGAAGCAAACATTATTAACCCGTAAGCATAACATGCTTCTTTATGTTGCATGTTAGAAGCTCTTTCTAAAGAACGGAGTTCTATGTTGGGATATGTTGAGTCAAAATAGGTTCGTAACCCGTAGCGTAAAATTGCATCTGGGTTTCCCGCACTAAATGCCTTAAAGAAAACTTGGCGTAACTTAAAGTCTCCCCAATGTGATATACCCCATCTGTAAGACCCAAATATTTATTGTACATAATGTATTTATGGTGTACGATGCGTGTATGAAGTGTACGTGTTGCTTGCTCGAACGTCGAAGGAAACTGGATGTTGTCTGAAGTGACAATGTGTGTACGTATCTTTTCAACCCCAAATAAAGTTTGTGTTGATGTTTCAAAGCCTTACCATTGGAAATAAAATCTTATTACGTTTCCAACGATATTTGATTCATCGAAAACGGAGCTACGGTCAAAAAGTTATGGCCAAAACAAGTTACTGAAAACTGACCTGAAGGTTGGAGAGGCGCTCCACCTTATGGAGCGGCGCTCCGATTGCGTCTGATGCAATTTTCAGCATTTTTAAAGGGTTTAAATGAGGGGTACTTTGGTCTTTTCACTTGGTTCGGTTTGTGGTCATCAAAATTGATCCATTGATCATTGTGGGTCACATTTCACTCATCAAACACTCTCTTCAAACACTAGTGAGAGAAACCCACTTTTAGTGAGAGAGAGCTTGATTTGGAGAAGAAGGAGTTGGATTCTCACCAAAGCTCGGGTTTTAAAGTTGTTCTACTCGTCAACGACATCATTTTGGCGGTATTGGTAAGTTCTAACTCCGAGTTTCATTGTTTGATTTGAGATTCAATGTTAGGGTTTTGAGATTGTTAGTTGTAAAACCTATTTAGTTGATGAAGAGGGTTTATGGAAACTTGCTATTTTGATATTTGGCGGGTTTTGGGATGGTTAATGATTTAACCATGTTTAAGACTTGTAAATGGTGTATAATCACTAGTATTAATGATTATTGATGTTTTGAAGACAATTAGGGTTCTTGTGGTTGACTAATTTTTACTAGAGTCAAAATTAGGGTTTGTTGATGATTATGACTCAATTGTCGAGGTAATAAGGTTTATAAACTTAAAATGGATTAAGTTGAAGTATAAAACCAAGTTAAATATGTTTTGGTGTCAAAACTTGCAAATGGCGCGATGTTAACTCCTTATGGGTCAAAATTAGGGTTTAAGTGTAATTTTAGGCAAGATAGGTTTTTAAAACCTATGATTGGGATTAATTGGCGTATTAGGACCATTCTCACTTGTGTTAGTGATTATTGGTTAACTTTGGGCGCGGTTTGTACTTGGAAGTGCATTTGGGTCAAAATTGCACTAGTTATCAATTTGGGTTGATTTGTAAATCCACCCTAATGGTGTTATTGTATTTGTTATTAATGGAATAGGTACGTTCCATTGGCGTGTTGCGGATCATTCGGTTGCACTCATCGAGGCGTTTAAGGTGAGTGTAAATTTACTATGCACATGTGTATGTGTAAGATGGGTGCGTGTGTGTAGGGTGACCCTTGTTCGGGTTTACTCTATGTTCGTGTGGGAGAATGGACCTTGTGCTTTGGGTCCATGTGATACGCTTATGCGTTGTGGGTTTTTACCCTTGGTATTGTGAATTGGCTAGCGTTTTGGATAACCCTTTTGGCGATGGGTTGCTAGCATTTGTTGTTGAGAAAATGAATCTCGGTTAGTGCGGATTCATGATGACTCGGGTTGTTTCGGTCATATTGGTGATGAGGTGGTGAATTTCGAATTGTGCGAATTCACTAAGGCTCGGGTAGTTCGGCCAACCTCGGTTGTAGAAGTGGTGAAGGAAGTGAATCTCGGGTAGTGCGAAATCACTGAGGCTCGGGTAGTTCGACCGACCTTCATGTGGTTTGGATTAAGGGGTTAACCTTATCGTTATTGTTTAATTATATTTGTTATATACGCGTATATACTTATTGTTGTGTTGTAGCTAATTGTGTGATGTTAGCTTGGCGATTACGTAGCGTGTAGCTACTTTGTGTATTGTGCTCTTTGTAGTTTGTTTACCATGCGGAGACGGTATGTGCTATTTTGATGCTTGGTGATGCGTAGCCATTTTATGCATATGTATATGTATAGTATCTTTACATTCACTAAGCGTTAGCTTACCCTCTCGTTGTTTACATTTTTTATAGATTTGCTTGGATGCGGTGGCTCGGGTAAGCGTGGGAACTAGTGGCTCGCGTAGTTGCTTTAGAACGCTTGCTTTTGGATTAATTAGGATTGGGTAGCGTATCCCCAATCGTCATGCTCGGCTTTCATTTTGTGTTTAAAATTGTGGGGTCGAAACTTGTATTTTGTACTTAAAGGGTAATTCGGGTCGATGTGGGTCCCGCCTCGTAAAACTTATTTTATGAATGGAACGTGTTAGTTTTTCATATATGAATATGTTGTGAAAACCGTTTAGTCTAAAAGTGTCGAGAAGCGGGAGATCTTTTTATGAGAAAATGACATTTGGGACAGCAGGGATCGGAGCGGCGCGCCCCTATATGGAGCGGCGCTCCATTTGCCTGTAAACTTGATTTTTGAAATAAAAAAAAATTTAAGCGTGTATTGGTGGGATAACGGGTTGAGTTGTTACAAGTGGTATCAGAGCATGGTCTAAGGGATTTAGGTGACTTGAGATATGTGCCTAGACTTAGACTTTTGCGTGTGCTTAATTGTTGCGACAAGGATCTATGGATTTGAATACTCTCAAGACGACCTTTATGGCGAAGGCTCGTTTTTGCCCAGAATATTTGGGGAATGATCGTTTGTTGATGGGGGATTTCTATCGGACCTTGAATGATGACTTGAAGAATAAGATTAGCCGGGGTCAAGCGAAATCATTTGCGGAGTTATTCGCCTTGGCTAGGGGTTTCGAATCTTATTCGCGATCGAAGATTAGGGAGCTTTCAAGTAAGAGAAGGGTTGATTCGTATGGTGCTCCAAGTAAGAAAACTAAGGGCGCAAGTGCGAGTATGGGTAATGTGGAGAAAGGTGCGATGAGTTCTCGTGCGCCTAGATGTTTCAATTGTAGTGTTAGGGGCCACAAGTTATGGGAATGCACAATGCCGAGAAGTAATGACGGAATGTGCTACTATTGTCATAAAGAGGGACATCGCAAGCCGGATTGTCCCGAGTTGGCGGCGGCGAATGCCGCAAGGAGACGTTAAGGTACGTTTCGTTTTAATAGATATGTCCTTTGATTATTTATTTTATGCCGATGAGTTTGAGTTGCTAAATGCCTTGTGTTTTGCATATTGTTGTTATGGGTGACGTTCCTAATGGAAGTACCCTATGGTGACATTTGATTATCGGGCGAAGGGCGTAAGACTTGGTGCAACCAAGCCTTCCTTAGTATTTGGGAAATGTTTCTACCAAACCATGGAAATGGGTTTTGGTGTTCGGTCGTTAAGCGCGTGTTCGCTTTTATGTTGAAGTTGATGAACCATGACGTTCGACGGGTGGGATAAAACCCGAGAGATCGAGTGTTGGATCTCGATGTATTTTGGTGAAAGAGTCTACGTGACGCGACATTAGGTGCCTCTTTTATACCAACTAGCGTGGTGTTCGACTCCGATTGTGTTGCGGTTACATTGTACTTAGGGTACCGAAGTGAAACCCTTAGGTACATGAGTGACCGGGTGAAATTTGACAAACTAAAGCAATTGGATGATTACGAGGGTATGGTTTATGTAATTGTGGTACACTTTTCGTTCGAAGTGTTTAAGGATTGATTTAAATTCTTCGTGTGCTCAGGGTTGGAGCAAGATGTGGTGATGGGTCGTGTGAACCCAGTTGTTGGTAAAGTCTACCTTTGGTAGCAATGTACGGTGGTACAAAATGCGGTTATGGAACGTAGTTCCAAGTGGGGGAGTTACACTCCCGCACGAGGAAGTTTTAGTGTGAGATATCGGATGATGCGTTAGATAGATCCGGAGTTCGTGTCGGGACCTAGTTTTGGTCGGTTTGTAGTAGAGTACAATTTCTGGTTAAATTGTACTTATGATTTTGTATTTAAATTATCACCGAGGTAGTAATGTGGTAAATCTCGTTGAGAGATAAAGGACGTGTTTGGCGAATAAGGTGAAATCCCTCGGTTAGGGGATGTGCGTGGTGGATTCTCTTTTAGAGAATTATTATTTCGTACCTATGTTTGATATAGGTGGTTCTTGCTCGATTGTGTGAATGGTTAGTGGTATCCGTTAGGATTCACTATGGCTTAGCAGAAAGCGATGTTACGCTACTCGTTGTTCGAGGCCAAAAGGGCGTTGATTATTGAAGCATGACCTTCGGGGTCCGCTGACTTCATCATGGTATTGTTGATTGGTGGAGCATGACCTTCGGGGTCCGCTGACTTCATCATGGTATTGTTGATTGGTGGAGCATGACCTTCGGGGTCCGCTGACTTCATCATGGGTTTAGTGTTATATCGGTATGGTATAACGTTATCAGAATGGGAGTACCATTCATGAGTTGTGTTGTGAGACGTGAATATCGGGTTGTTCGTATTCACAATATTTCGGGTAGTACGATCGTCCCTGTTGGTTGGACTCATAGTTTGAGGTAGTGAATGTCGGGTAGTTCGAATTCACTAAGGCTCGGGTTGTACGGCCATCCTCGGTTATACTATGTGGCGGAGCTAGTGAATATCGGTTTACGCGTATTCACGATGACTCGGGTTGTGCGGTCATTTCTTTGTGGGATATATGGATTGGGTTGGTGAATTTCGGGTTGTGCGAATTCACTAAGGTTCGGGTTGTTTCGACCATCCTCCATATGTGTTTAGGCTCGGGTTGTTTCGGCCATGTTGTGTTGTGTGATCTATCGGTTGTTTTATACACCGATGGTGGGGTCGTAAGGACTGTGTGGTGTGATCTATCGGTTGTTTTATACGCCGATGGTGGGGTCGTGAGGACCATGTTGTGGGATCAGTGATGCGGCCATGTTTCGCTCACATGTTGCTACAGGTGTGACGATAGTCGATTTTGTACACCTTGGATTTAGCGTTGCCATAGTCGTTTCGGGCGCTATCGGTTTTAGTCGTTGTTATGAGGCTACGGTAGTTGCGTATTGGTCGTGTTACGCACTACAAGGGATGTTTGGTGGAAAGTGTAATCCGTAAGGATTCACGTGGTTCGATCTTCAACGTTCAGATTGTTGACTTTAGGTTGAGACTTGGTCGCTTTTAGCGTTGTCCTTGGTAAAGGTACGCTAAGGAATTGATATCTCGGTACGAGATTGGTTGAGTTTTTCCCGATATGGGGGATTGAGCAGGTTTTAGTGCTCGGATTTTGGTTTCGATAAAATCGCGGGTGACGATTTTAGTTATTAAAGGCGATTCATTGGGAAGAATTGCTTAGGAAAGTCGGATTGGGACTTATGATTGAGGACCGTTGAGTAGGTCCGGATTGGTTAAGTGGTGAAGATCACAAGGACGTGATCGAGTTCAAGTGGGGGAGAGTTTTAAGACCCAAATATTTATTGTACATAATGTATTTATGGTGTACGATGCGTGTATGAAGTGTACGTGTTGCTTGATCGAACGTCGAAGGAAACTGGACGTTGTCTGAAGTGACAAGGTGTGTACGTATCTTTTCAACCCCAAATAAAGTTTGTGTTGATGTTTCAAAGCCTTACCATTGGAAAGAAAATCTTATTACGTTTCCAACGATATTTGATTCATCGAAAACGGAGCTACGATCAAAAAGTTATGGCCAAAACAAGTTACTGAAAACTGACCTGAAGGTTGGAGCGGCGCTCCACCTTATGGAGCGGCGCTCCGATTGCGTCTGATGCAATTTTCAGCATTTTTAAAGGGTTTAAATGAGAGGTACTTTGGTCTTTTCACTTGGGGTCGGTTTGGGGTCATCAAAACTGATCCATTGATCATTGTGGATCACATTTCACTCATCGAACACTCTCTTCAAACCTTAGTGAGAGAAACCCACTTTTAGTGAGAGAGAGCTTGATTTGGAGAAGAAGGAGTTGGATTCTCACCAAAGCTCGGGTTTTAAAGTTGTTCTACTCGTCAACGGCATCATTTTGGCTTCTAACTCCGAGTTTCATTGTTTGATTTGAGATTCAATGTTAGGGTTTTGAGATTGTTAGTTGTAAAACCCATTTAGTTGATGAAGAGGGTTTATGGAAACTTACTATTTTGATATTTGGCGGGTTTTGGGTTAGTTAATGATTTAACCATGTTTAAGACTTGTAAATGGTGTATAATCACTAGTATTAATGATTATTGATGTTTTGAAGACAATTAGGGTTCTTGTGGTTGACTAATTTTTACTAGAGTCAAAATTAGGGTTTGTTGATGATTATGACTCAATTGTCGAGGTAATAAGGTTTATAAACTTAAAATGGATTAAGTTGAAGTATAAAGCCGAGTTAAATATGTTTTGGAGTCAAAACTTGCTAATGGCGCGATGTTAACTCTTTATGGGTCAAAATTATGGTTTAAGTGTAATATTGGGCAAGATAGGTGTTTAACACGTATGATTGGGTTTAATTGGCGTATTAGGACCATTCTCACTTGTGTTAGTGATTATTGGTTAATTTTGGGTGCGGTTTATACTTGGAAGTGCATTTGGCTCAAAATTGCACTAGTTATCAATTTGGGTTGATTTGTAAATCCACCCTAATGGTGTTGTTGTATTTGTTATTAATGGAATAGGTACGTTCCATTGGCGTGTTTCGGATCATTCGGTTGCACTCATCGAGGCGTTTAAGGTGAGTGTAAATTTACTATGCACATGTGTATGTGTAAGATGGGTGCGTGTGTGTAGGGTGACCCTTGTTCGGGTTTACTCTATGTTCGTGTGGGAGAATGGACCTTGTGCTTCGGGTCCATGTGATACGCTTATGCGTTGTGGATTTTTACCCTTGGTATTGTGAATTGGCTAGCGTTTTGGATAACCCTTTTGGCGATGGGTTGCTAGCATTTGTTGTTGAGGAAATGAATCTCGGTTAGTGCGGATTCATGATGACTCGGGTTGTTTCGGTCATATTGGTGATGAGGTGGTGAATTTCGGGTTGTGCGAATTCACTAAGACTCGGGTAATTCGGCCAACCTCGGTTGTAGAAGTGGTGAAGGAAGTGAATCTCGGGTAGTGCGAATTCACTAAGGCTTGGGTAGTTCGACCGACCTTCATGTGGTTTGGGTTAAGAGGTTAACCTTATCGTTATTGTTTAATTATATTTGTTATATACGTGCATATACTTATTGTTGTGTTGTAGCTAATTGTGTGATGTTAGCTTGGCGATTACGTAGCGTGTAGCTACTTTGTGTATTGTGCTCTTTGTAGTTTGTTTACCATGCGGAGACGGTATGTGCTATTTTGATGCTTGGTGATGCGTAGCCATTTTATGCATATGTATGTGTATAGTATCTTTACATTCACTAAGCGTTAGCTTACCCTCTCGTTGTTTACATTTTTTTATAGATTTGCTTGGATGCGGTGGCTCGAGTAAGCGTGGGAACTAGTGGCTCGCGTAGTTGCTTTAGAAGGCTTGCTTTTGGATTAATTAGGATTGGGTAGCGTATCCCTAATCGTCATGCTCAGCTTTCATTTTGTGTTAAAAATTGTGGGGTCGAAACTTGTATTTTGTACTTAAAGGGTAATTCGGGTCGATGTGGGCCCCGCCTCGTAAAACTTATTTTATGAATGGAACATGTTAGTTTTTCATATATGAATATGTTGTGAAAACCGTTTAGTCTAAAAGTGTCGGGAAGCGGGAGATCTTTTTACGAGAAAACGACATTTGGGACAGCAGGGATCGGAGCGGCGCGCCCCTATACGGAGCGGCGCTCCATTTGCCTGTAAACTTGATTTTTGAAATAAAAAAAAATTTAAGCGTGTATTGGTGTGATAACGGGTTGGGTTGTTACACCATCTTTCAAAGGAAAGCCTTTTATATATACTAAGGCATGCCTGGAATGTCTTTCAATCGTTCGACAAACTAATTTTGCCTTAAATAATTGTGCCGATGAATTCTGCCCGACTCTAGATAATATTTCATCAATCATATCCCTTGGTAGGTCTTCTAAAATTTTTGGTTGTCTATCCTTAACTTCCATTTTTGTTTTTATACTGTAAAATAAACAAGGATTAGATTCGTAAAAGATAATTAACAAACAATACAAGCAATTTTTACATATAACATAAAAATACAAACACACTACAATACATATATTACACAGCATGATTACAACTCTTTATTCCGACTCACTCGTTTCTTCTTCTTCGGACTTAGTTCGTTTGGCTAATTTCCTAGGGATACATGGTGATCATCTAATACGAGCCGTCATTTTCACAAATGGTTTAGAAAAACCTTGTGGCCTAGATGTTCCCGGATTATTGTTAAAATCTAAGAAATACGGGCGTTTACGATACACATAAAGTTCATCGGGGTCGGAATCAGGTTTCTCTATTTTGATGTCCTTTCCCTTATTATTCTCTTTTGCCTTATTAAATTGATTTAGGGTAATTTCTATAACATCATCGAAATCCTCGTCGTGATTCGATTCATCAGAAAATTGGTAATTTTCCCAATATTTTGCTTCCTTGGCGGAAACACCATTGACCTTTTTTAACTTTGGTCCATTGGTTGAGGATCTTCTTTTATTTAATCGTTTTACTGTAGGTATTAATATTTCATCCTCCGAAACATCTTCTTCTTCCGGTTTCTCTTCTTTCGGTTCCTCCTCTTCCGGTTCTTCCTCTTCCGGTTCTTCCTCTTCCGGTTCTTCCTCGGGAATTTGTGAATCTTCCCAAAATATATTCGACTCTTCATTATTATTAGGTGAGTCGATGGGATTTGTAATAGAGGTCGACATCTATCACACAATATCAAACACGTTAAGAGATTAATATATCACATAATATTTACATGTTAATAATATATAGTTTCCAACAAAAAGTGTTAAGCAATCGTTTTTAAAGAAAACATGGTCGAAGTCCAGACTCACTAATGCATCCTAACAAACTCGGTAAGACACACTAATGCAATTTTCTGGTTTTCTAAGACCAACGCTCGGATACTGTAACATCCCGCGTTTTTCCGTTAAATTTAATTTTAACACCGTCTTTTTTTTTAAAACATAATCTTTCGTATTTAAATTAATAGTTTCCGTGAGTAACGTTCATTATATTCCCGCTATTTAATTTTGACATCACCCGTTTACTCGAGCGTTTTAAAAATATTCGATCGGTTAAATCCCGCACCCGCTTTGAAACTCGAGGGACCGGAGTTGCCAAATGGGCAAACTAGTTGACTAGGTCAACTAGTCAACCCATTTCTCCACCATTTCCATCATCTCTCTCTCTCTCTTTCTCTCTAGCAAGAACACACACAAACCCCAACTTCATAGAATCATCATCTAAATTCGGATCGGGAAGCAAACTTCAAAACAAATTACATATTCGTGATCCTCTCATCATCCTCTTCGATTTGGTACCAATTTCATCCATTTTGGGTAACATTTCTAAAACACTAAATTTCTCTAAATTCGTTTTATATACTTGAAATTGTGTTAGTTAGTGTCTATGGCTCGTGTGTAACATGAATATATGTTTTGTTTGCTCGATTTGTGGTTTGGAGTAACTAGTTTGAACATTTGAAATGGGTGTGCTAAATCCTTGATTTTGGATGAGTTAATGTTGTTAGATTGTTAAAGTGCATGTTTTAATTGTGTTACTAGTATCTTTAGCTTCGTTTTGATGTATAGGTTGATTAAGGAAACATCAAACTCATGACTATTGATTTTTGTGAATTTTCGTTAGAGTTTGATAGACTTTAAATGAACTTTTGATGATTTGAATGCCATGAAATGTTGTTAGTAAGTGTTTAGTTGTATTACATGTTTCATTACCTTCAAAACGGCATATCATATGTATAAATTGGATTCCCGAAACTTGAATTGCAATTGATGAACTTGAAACCTTGTTTTGGAACGTTTAACGAACTTTCGACGAGATTTTTGTTGTCTAAAATGATAAATTTGATTTAGGAAATGTATCTAGTTGTGTTCCTTGTCGAAAGAGCTTTCCGGTGATATAAAATACATGTCTTGATTGTTTGCGGATCATAAACTAGGATTGATTGAAGTTTGGCTCGTGCCTTGTGTTTTCTGCAAACAGGGTCTGTAAGCCTTTTGGGACGCCGTCCCAACCTCCTAGACGCCGTCCCACCCTTTATATCAGGACGCCGTCCTGGCAATTGGGACGCCGTCCCACTCTTCATATCAGGACGCCGTCCTGGAAATTGGGACGCCGTCCTGATACACTAAAACTGGCTGTTACTTTGGTCATTTGACATAAAAATGTTTGCTATGCTACGGACCTCCGATTAACATGAAACTTGGCCAACATGCTCATATATGATTATATAACTTAGAAAAATTGTCGGATACCCAACCCGACCCCGTTGACTTTTCTGTTGACTTTGACCCGACCAAGTTGACTTTTAATCAAACTTAACCAAATACTTATACAACCTTTCTAACATGCTTTTATACTTGATTCTCGCATGAAACTTGGCAACGTGATTCACATGCTATATTTAATCGAGTCGTAACGAGCCATAGGACTAATTGAACACATTTCACCCGACCTTGTGTCGTAACCGGTTAATTGATATAACTTACTTGTTTAGGTCAAGGCTAAGCAACTTTCATGCACACGTTTACTTTGTGAAGTACATTTATACTCGTGCACTCGAGGTGAGATCATAGTCCCACCTTTTCAACAATTTTTATTCTTTTAAATCGTGGGCTGAGAAACATATACATTACATATTTATATACATTTCACATGTATATATACTTTTCATACTTTTATACTTTGAACACAAATACGAATACAAAGATACAGACGAGTTAGAACAAAAGTCCTCAATCCAATTATCATTAGTTCCACTTGCAGGGTGTAAGTGTAAGCGAGTGATTATGTTGTGTGGCCATACGGGTTTAACGAACCCTCATTCAGACGGTTCGCTACCGTTAGTGGATGAAATATAATTTTAACGTGCATAGTGTATGTTCTAACACTATATTCAAAATTCAGAGGGAAGATTCAGTTAAGTTTTGGTAATTGGGTGCTCGTGATACAGACAACATCCTTTGGGATGTATACGCTTGATATTCACTTTATACTAAATCTTGTGGTTTACAAACACATCTTTAGAGATGTATACGCCTTGATACTAAACCTTGTGATTCAAAATATACTTTTACAAATACATTTACGATCTCACCAACGTTTTCGTTGACAGATTTCTATGTTTTTCTCAGGTCTTGCACGATATGTGATACATGCTTCCGCTCATTATTTGATACTTGCATTGGATGTCGAGTATACATGCTTTTCATGGAGCGTCTTTTGACTTTACTTTAAACTGTGTCGCCTAGATTTCAATCGTACTTATAACGTTGTAACTTAACTTGTGGTTGAACAATTCTTGTAAACTTTGAAACAATCTTTATTTTGAAATGAAGGCGACATATTTTGGTCAAACTTTATCTTAAAGACTTATAATCAGGTAATGGGACCCACGTAGCCGACGCCGTCACTTGACGATTTGTCGGGGTCGCTACAGTTGGTATCAGAGCCTTGGTTGTAGGGATTTAGAGTTCATTTGTGTCCACCCCGAGTCATAGGGTACATAGGTGAATCTAGACTACAACCGGCATATAGACTGAAGTAGGAATTACTTGACTATTTGTGCATTTATACTCGAACTCTTCTATCATATCTAACTCGTATTCGAACTTGATCTTACGTTGATAAATTTTGTTGATGCGCCACCTTGACTTTATGAAGTAATGTTAAATGCACATGAGAATCAGGGTAATATAATTTCCGGGATTATATTACGGTGATTCACATGGACGTTCCGACATTATGACATAAAGAATTTAGGGCGAGTCAAGGAAAATTTTCTCTCTATCCTTAATCCATACTCCGGTTAGTATTGTTGAAAATACTAACCAACGATATTCTTGTGTCTTGAAGGAACAATGGCTCCTCGTCGCGTACGCCGCAATGAAACTCCCGAACAAGCTCTCGACCGGATGATAGCTACCGCCGTAGATGCGGCCATGGCCGGTCACTCATCCAACAACAATAATAATAACAACCACAACAACAACAACAATGGAGCCGGAAACTCAAACGAGGGGTGCTCCTATAAAGCTTTCATGGGGTGCAAACCTCACACTTTTGATGGAACCGGGGGACCGGTCGTGCTCACCCGATGGTTTGAGCAAACGGAAGCCGTCTTTAGCATAAGCGGTTGTCGGGACCAAGACAAGGTCAAATACTCCACTCACACTTTCTCCGGAATTGCTCTAACATGGTGGAACACCTATGTTCAATCGGTGGGTACCGATGAAGCTCATGCCCTCTCTTGGGCCGATCTAAAGGAAAAGATGATTGTTGAATATTTTCCGCGCGAAGAAACCCGAAAGCTTGAGGAAGAACTAAGAGCTTTGAAAGCGGTCGGAAACGATCTTAAAGCTTATAATCAACGCTTCGCCGAACTATCCTTGATGTGTCCTAATCTTGTTAACCCCGAATCTCAAAGGATTGAGCTCTACATGCTCGGTCTTCCAAAAAGCATCAAACAAGGGGTGATGTCATCCAAATCCACTACTCATCAAGCCGCTATGAACATGGCTCGCCAACTAATTGAAACGGTTGACGAAATCGTAGTTCCGGCACCTAAGGCCGAGGATAAATCGGGCGGCAACAAAAGGAAGTGGGAACCCTCTCAATCAAGCAACAACAACTTTGCTCAGAAGCCTTACACCTCCGACGACAAGAGGGGTTATACCGGACACCTACCGTATTGTAACGAGTGCTACAAACATCATTTAGGCGAATGTGGCAAACCATTTTGCTTGAAGTGTCAAAGAAGTGGCCATGTAGCCCACGATTGTAGGAATACCACTCCCGTCGCTCAAAAGGAGCCCAATGCACCCAAGACGGGTGTTTGTTTTGAATGTGGCCAACCGGGACATTTTAGGAGTGCGTGCCCAAATAAGAAAATCAACCCCAACGCACGCCGTTGAACTTTCAACATCGACACCTAGGATGCCCGAGACGACGATGGACTAGTCACGGGTACGTTTCTTCACAACAAACCGTATATTTCATACTTATTCGATTCGATTACCACTAGATGTTTATTAACCAAGTCTTTGACTCGTGCTTTTTACATTCCACTTTTTCCCCTAGACACTACTTAGGCAATTTAAGTGACCAACGGAAAAAATATTGTGTGCCTATAAAAATTTTATTGGAGGATATACGTTAAGACTTTTGACTTGACACCTATAGAACTAGGGAGCTCGAAACCTATTCGTAAAAAAAAAAAAAAAAAAAAAAAAAAAAAAATGTTTCCCCATCATCTTGTATAGATTATTGTGAACTGAGTAATTTTCGGTTGGAAACCGATACCCTCTCCCTCGCATCCATGACCTCATGATTTCTTGCATGAATCCCGTGTGTATTCCAAAACGACCTCCGTTCCGGTTATCATCAATTGGGGGTTAAGGGAGACAATGTCTCCTGAGTCTTTTCCGAACTCGCAACGTTAGTTGTAAATCTCCCTTAGTACCATTCGATTTATCCAAGGCTCGTCCGTATCCATAAACCTCTTGAACCGCGTATGCAAATTCATGTAGACTAATCTGTTATCGTATTTATAGATGACATCTTAACTTATTTAAGTAAAGAAGGAAAACGAACAACATCACCATCTTACGCTCGAACTTTTGAGAAAAGAGCAACTTTATACCAAATTCTCCGAGTAAGAATTTCTGTTGAACGAAGTCCAATTTTCTAGACCATGAAGTTAATGGTCAAGGCATTACAATCAATCTCGAAATCAAGCCACATGTAATCAGGAAACTCTCCCCACTCAGACTTGTATTCGTAAAATCTTAGATCTCGTCTGTTATTACCGAAGATTCATTTATGACTTTTCTCGTGTTACACGACTTTTAAACTCGTTAACTCACTAAGGAAAAACTATAAACCTCTCCGTGTTCGAGCCTTGAGCGTGATTCGTCACACCAACATTTCTAGTTAAATTCGTTATTTTACACGAAGAAGTCGAATACTAAATTGTGGATCCGATCAATTTTCTCGTCATCACGTACCACACTACATACCTCTGATATTTCACCATTACCGTCTGATATTACTGGAATTTAAGATAACACACAATCCAATGATACTTCACTCTTCTTTGACTTAACGTCCTTGTGTTTCTGATAATCGGCCAACTATTATTCAACCCCGAACTATACAACTACGTGTACTACCTCGTTTCTCTTTCAGACTTCAACTTTTGACAACTAGAGGCACGTTATGGCAACCTCGAGATGTAAGCTCATCCTATTCTAAGTCCTCATTTCACTCCTATCTTTATCGCTCGCATTTTCGTTTAAAGAAACTCCTTGTAACATTTCTCCATGGATAGAGAAACTCCTCATATTTCATAAGTATTCGCCACGAGGGTGAATAGTCCTAACGAACATTTTTCGAACACTAACTAACTTGTTCAAACGTATCTTAAGAGATTCTATTCCAACACGGTGTATCTTTGTCAATTATTCCGTATTGAAATACTCGTTTCACTTCTAATTTTACAAGGAACCTTGGGAACCCGCTTAGACGTGAGTACCGCGTATCTCCCACAACCGATGAACCGAGAAAACGAACGATTTACGTCTTGGAGAGACATGTCACAAGCTCGTATTGTCACCTTTAGTAGATCACTCGCACAACAGTAGTTACCACCCGTGTGCTCACCCGCACTTTCCGAAACCCTATATGACCGCTAATGTCATACCCCTGTTCATTTAACCAAAGCATCAACCACCGAAATCTGAACTCCATCAAGAAACAACAATTGAAATCATTCAAATCCGAGGAGGGCTCGAGACGATCCGTAGTCGCCAAAAGAGTTATACCAAACTTAGATGAAAACCTCACAAATCCCAGTGTGTAACCGCGTAATATTGAGAAACCGCACCTTGGAAAGGTGTAATCCATTTTGGGAAATCGAGAAAGGCTATATTCGCAATATTGAACCTTTTGAAACCTTGGGGCGTATTGGAACCGCTTCCTACCGTTTAGAACTTCCGACTCAATTAAGTTTCCGTTTACCCTACATTTCGTGTAACAAACATAGAAACGTGTCCTGCGAAACAGGAACGTGCAATCCTGCTAGGTACATCAACTATCGATGACAAACTACTCTTCATAGGAAAAACCAGTTGAAACCGGGGATCGTAAAAACCAAACCTTAATACAACGAAATACCCTAACTATCCAAATTCATGAGAACACTCAAGGACGTGCCTTCACTTATTCATAACATTGACAACGTAAAGTCTCGAGTAAGGGATATCGACTACTACTTCCAACTAAATTTCGGGACGAAATTTCTTTTGAGTTGTGGATAATGTAACATCCCGCGTTTTTCCGTTAAATTTAATTTTAACACCGTCTTTTTTTTTAAAACATAATCTTTCGTATTTAAATTAATAGTTTCCGTGAGTAACGTTCATTATATTCCCGCTATTTAATTTTGACATCACCCGTTTACTCGAGCGTTTTAAAAATATTCGATCGGTTAAATCCCGCACCCGCTTTGAAACTCGAGGGACCGGAGTTGCCAAATGGGCAAACTAGTTGACTAGGTCAACTAGTCAACCCATTTCTCCACCATTTCCATCATCTCTCTCTCTCTCTTTCTCTCTAGCAAGAACACACACAAACCCCAACTTCATAGAATCATCATCTAAATTCGGATCGGGAAGCAAACTTCAAAACAAATTACATATTCGTGATCCTCTCATCATCCTCTTCGATTTGGTACCAATTTCATCCATTTTGGGTAACATTTCTAAAACACTAAATTTCTCTAAATTCGTTTTATATACTTGAAATTGTGTTAGTTAGTGTCTATGGCTCGTGTGTAACATGAATATATGTTTTGTTTGCTCGATTTGTGGTTTGGAGTAACTAGTTTGAACATTTGAAATGGGTGTGCTAAATCCTTGATTTTGGATGAGTTAATGTTGTTAGATTGTTAAAGTGCATGTTTTAATTGTGTTACTAGTATCTTTAGCTTCGTTTTGATGTATAGGTTGATTAAGGAAACATCAAACTCATGACTATTGATTTTTGTGAATTTTCGTTAGAGTTTGATAGACTTTAAATGAACTTTTGATGATTTTAATGCCATGAAATGTTGTTAGTAAGTGTTTAGTTGTATTACATGTTTCATTACCTTCAAAACGGCATATCATATGTATAAATTGGATTCCCGAAACTTGAATTGCAATTGATGAACTTGAAACCTTGTTTTGGAACGTTTAACGAACTTTCGACGAGATTTTTGTTGTCTAAAATGATAAATTTGATTTAGGAAATGTATCTAGTTGTGTTCCTTGTCGAAAGAGCTTTCCGGTGATATAAAATACATGTCTTGATTGTTTGCGGATCATAAACTAGGATTGATTGAAGTTTGGCTCGTGCCTTGTGTTTTCTGCAAACAGGGTCTGTAAGCCTTTTGGGACGCCGTCCCAACCTCCTAGACGCCGTCCCACCCTTTATATCAGGACGCCGTCCTGGCAATTGGGACGCCGTCCCACTCTTCATATCAGGACGCCGTCCTGGAAATTGGGACGCCGTCCTGATACACTAAAACTGGCTGTTACTTTGGTCATTTGACATAAAAATGTTTGCTATGCTACGGACCTCCGATTAACATGAAACTTGGCCAACATGCTCATATATGATTATATAACTTAGAAAAATTGTCGGATACCCAACCCGACCCCGTTGACTTTTCTGTTGACTTTGACCCGACCAAGTTGACTTTTAATCAAACTTAACCAAATACTTATACAACCTTTCTAACATGCTTTTATACTTGATTCTCGCATGAAACTTGGCAACGTGATTCACATGCTATATTTAATCGAGTCGTAACGAGCCATAGGACTAATTGAACACATTTCACCCGACCTTGTGTCGTAACCGGTTAATTGATATAACTTACTTGTTTAGGTCAAGGCTAAGCAACTTTCATGCACACGTTTACTTTGTGAAGTACATTTATACTCGTGCACTCGAGGTGAGATCATAGTCCCACCTTTTCAACAATTTTTATTCTTTTAAATCGTGGGCTGAGAAACATATACATTACATATTTATATACATTTCACATGTATATATACTTTTCATACTTTTATACTTTGAACACAAATACGAATACAAAGATACAGACGAGTTAGAACAAAAGTCCTCAATCCAATTATCATTAGTTCCACTTGCAGGGTGTAAGTGTAAGCGAGTGATTATGTTGTGTGGCCATACGGGTTTAACGAACCCTCATTCAGACGGTTCGCTACCGTTAGTGGATGAAATATAATTTTAACGTGCATAGTGTATGTTCTAACACTATATTCAAAATTCAGAGGGAAGATTCAGTTAAGTTTTGGTAATTGGGTGCTCGTGATACAGACAACATCCTTTGGGATGTATACGCTTGATATTCACTTTATACTAAATCTTGTGGTTTACAAACACATCTTTAGAGATGTATACGCCTTGATACTAAACCTTGTGATTCAAAATATACTTTTACAAATACATTTACGATCTCACCAACGTTTTCGTTGACAGATTTCTATGTTTTTCTCAGGTCTTGCACGATATGTGATACATGCTTCCGCTCATTATTTGATACTTGCATTGGATGTCGAGTATACATGCTTTTCATGGAGCGTCTTTTGACTTTACTTTAAACTGTGTCGCCTAGATTTCAATCGTACTTATAACGTTGTAACTTAACTTGTGGTTGAACAATTCTTGTAAACTTTGAAACAATCTTTATTTTGAAATGAAGGCGACATATTTTGGTCAAACTTTATCTTAAAGACTTATAATCAGGTAATGGGACCCACGTAGCCGACGCCGTTATTTTATCGATAAAGGTTTAAAAATGATAATAAAAAATATAGCGTTTTCACACGACCATTACATAATGGTTTACATAAATATTACACAACAATATATGTCTTCGAATGCAGTTTTCAAACAATATTATACAAGCATGGACTCCAAATCCTGTCCTTAATTTAGTATGCAACAGCGGAAGCTCTTAACAATTACCTGAGAATAAACATGCTTAAAACGTCACCAAAAATGTTGGTGAGTTATAGGTTTAACCTATATATTTATCAATCGTAATAATAGACCCCAAGATTTCATATTTTCATTTTTCATAAACATCATCCCATACATAGAGATAAAAATCATTCATATGGTGAACACTTGGTAACCGATATTAACAACATGCATATAATAATATCCCCATCATTTCGGCACATTCATCGAACATGATATAAAAACTCAAAGTACTAAAGCATCCGCTACAACTGATGGGGTTTGTTGGGCCCAATAGATCTATCTTTAGGATTCACGTCATTTAGTAGACTGGTTTACTAATTCTTAGGTTACCAAGAAAAAGGGGCATATTCGGCTTCGATCATTCAACCATAGAAAGTAGTTTCACGTACTTGTGTCTTTTTTGTAAAACATTTATAAAATTGTATGTATTCTCATCCCAAAAATATTAGATTTTTTAAATTGGGACTATAACTCACTTTCACAGATTTTTACTTCGTTGGGAAGTAAGACTTGGCCACGGGTTGATTCACGAACCTATAACAAATATGTACATATATATCAAAGTATGATCAAAATATATTTACAACATTTTTATTACGTTTTAATGATTTGAGTTTGTTAAGTCAGCAGTCCTCGTTAGTAACCTACAACTAGTTGTCCACAGTTAGATGTACAGAAATAAATCACTATATAATATCTCGGATCAATCCACGACCCAGTGTATACAAGTCTCAGGCTAGATCACAACTCAAATTATGTATATTATTTTAGAATCAACCTCAACCCTGTATAGCTAACTCCAGCATTACTGCATATAGAGTGTCTATGGTTGTTCCGAAATATATATATAGATGGGTCAATATGATATGTCAAAACATTATATTCGTGTCTATGGTATCCCAAGATTACATAATATATGTTAAAATACATGTATAATACAATATAAGTTAGTTAATTTAGGGTTTGTATAAATTTGTTACAAATTTCACGTAGCTACAACAACCAAAATTATCTAATCTTGTTTTACCCATAATTTCTTCGTTTTAAATCCGTTTTGAGTGATTCAAGTTGCTATGGTTTCATATTGAACTTAAGTTTATGAAACTAAACAGAAAAGTATAAGTTTATAGTCGAAAATACCGGTTACAAGTCAATATTGTAAGAGGTAGTCATTTCAGTCGAAAGAACGACGTCTTGATGACCATTTTGAAAAACATACTTACACTTTGAGTTTAACCATAATTTTTGGATATAGTTTCATGTTAATAAGAAAAATCATTTTTCCAGAAGAACAACTTTTAAATCAAAGTTTATCATAGTTTTTAATTATCAAACCCAAAACAGCCCGCGGTGTTACTACAACGGCGTATGTCCGGTTTTACGGTGTTTTTCGTGTTTCCAGGTTTTAAATCATTAAGTTAGCATATCATATAGATATAGACAATGTGTTTAGTTGATTTTAAAAGTCAAGTTAGAAGGATTAACTTTATTTGCGAACAAATTTAGAATTAACTAAACTATGTTCTAGTGATTACTTTTTCAAATCTTCGAATAAGATAGTTATATATATTTGAATCGAATGATGTTATAAACATCATTACTACCTTAAGTTTAGTAGGTAAACCTACTGGAAGTTTCAAAAATTGATCTAGCTTCAAAGGATTCTTGGATGGCTTGAAAGTTCTTGAAGTAGAATCATAACACAAAAACAAGTTCAAGTAAGATTTCCACTTGAAATAAGATTGTTAAAGTTATATGAATTGAATCAAAGTTTGAATATGAGTATTACCTTGAATTAGAAAGATATCTTACTGTAAATAAAAAAGATTTCTTGAGGTTGGATGATCACTTGAAATGGATTTGCAAGATTGGAAGTAAGCTAGTAAACTTGAAAGTGTTCTTGATGTGTTATTTTGTAAGTTTTTTTATATTTGGATTTTTGAGCTAGATTGAGCTAGATTTTGATGAAGATGATGAAGAACACTTAGAACAATGGAAGAACACTTGAGAGAGATTAATTTGATTCAAGAAAATTGCAAAGTGAATGTGTTTGTGAGTACCATTCTACACGTGAATTTGTAGTCTCCATATAGGCTCCATTAGTTTGTAATTTTGTGAGATATTTCATGCTAGATGTTAAATGATGGTTCCTACATGGTTAGGTGACTCACAAGGGCTGCTAAGAGCTGATCATTGAAGTGTATATACCAATAGTAAATACATTTAGAAGCTGGGTATTGTACGAGTACGAATACGGGTGCATACGAGTAGAATTGATGATGAAAATGAACGAGGACGTAATTGTAAGCATTTTTGTTAAGTACAAGTACTTTGATATGTGTCTTGAAGTCTTTCAAAAGTGTATGAATACATCTTAAAATACTACATGTATATACCTTTTAACTGAGTCGTTAAGTCATCGTTAGTCGTTACGTGTAAGTGTTGTTTTAAAACTTTTAAGTTAACGATCTCATTAAATATTGTTAACCCATTTTTTATTAAATCTAAAGAGATGTCAAATTATTACATTATCATGATATTATGATGTACGAATATATCTTAATATGATATATATACATTAAAGTGTCGTTACGACGATAATCGTTACATATATGTCTCGTTTTGAAATCCTTAAGTTAGTAGTATTGTTTTACATATGTAGTTCATTGTTAACATACTTAATGATATAAATAATTATCATTTTATCATGTTAAATATAGTGTAACAATGTCTTAATATGATACATATATACTTAGTATGACGATGTCATAACGATAATCGTTATATATATCGTTTCGAGTTTCTTAATTCAATAGTCTCATTTTATGTATATAACTCATTGTTAATATACCTAGTGATACACTTTATTATCATAATATCATGTTAACTATATATATGTCCATATATATATCACCATATAGTTTTTACAAGTTTTAACGTTCGTGAATCGCCGGTCAACTTGGGTGGTCAATTGTCTACATGAAACTCATTTCAAATAATCAAGTCTTAACAAGTTTGATTGCTTAACATGTTGAAAACATTTAATCATGTAAATATGCCAATTTCATTATATATATATATATATATATATATATATATATATATATATATATATATATATATATATATATATATATATATATATATATAAACATGAAAAAATTCGGGTCACTACACACATTATACCATTGAATGGTAAATCAATGTGGCCTAAATCAAATGCTCCAACAAAGATATTACCACCCTTGAAGATAGCTACTGCAGGTAGGCCTAAATAGAACAGGAGAAAGTCTCCTGAGGAAATTTCAGAAATGAATGATAAGGGAAAACTTTCAAGAAAAGGTAAGTCAAAACAATATTGGAAGTGTGGCAAATATGGACACAATAGAAGGGGCTGCACAAATGAAGCATCAACAAGTGTTGGAACAAAAACAAGTTCAAAGAGGAAAAGGGGGAAAAAGGCTCAATCCCAGAGTAATGTAGCAGCATGTAATGAATGAATCAAATGCCAAGTGTTATTGTCTTTTGTTAGTGTTAATCTGCTTGGTCTAAGTCTTTTGGTACAATGCAGCAGGTAATGATGTAATGTTAATGTCTTTTGTTTAACCTTGGTCTAAGTCTTTTGGTACAATGGATGATGTATTGTAAATTTGGTCCAAGTCTTTTGGTACAATGCCTGATGTAATGGCTGATGTAATGTAAATTTGGTTCTATGTAATGAAACAATGATTTGTAATGAATCAATGGTTGTAATGAATGTCTTTGGTACTATGTAATGAAGAATGTAATCTGCTTTTAACTTTGTGTATTTAAATGCTTGTAACTTTGTGTAATGAATGTCTTTTGCTACAGATTCTAAAATGCTCACACTTTGTGTAATTTAAAGCTTGTAACATGTAACTTGTGAGCCAAAACAGATTGTAAACCATAATATCTCTTCATTGATAGAAATAAAGAGTACACATCTTACATGACCATTACATTGGAACAAAAGACAACATCTAACACAATTACCATAACATAACATGTAAGACAATTACCAAAAAACAACATAAGACAACTGCTGCCATCCATTACATTGATCACCCCTAATTACCAAACTTAGACAAAGCAAACCAAACACATATAGCAACTAGCAACCATTTGTAGATCTTAGCTTCAGTTTTCGCTGCATTCATCCCTTTTTCAGCCCTATTTATGGACTCCAACAAACCAGGAATAATGGTAACTGATCTAGCACACATTGGAGGATCAAACCAATCAATAAACCTGCAATTGGAATTCTACGAAAAAAGCAATAAAAAATCAATAACTTTCACAATTAATCATTTAAACGAATTATTAAAGACTTAGGGTTACAATACCTCTAGTGGACATCCAGAAAAACGACGACCAGGGTTCCTCCGAGTCCAGGATGTCCGAATTATTGCTACACTACCACAACCACATTGTACCATGGCGAATTAGGGTTTGAATCGGTTAATTGATTTTTAATTGATTTAGGGTTTATGTTTGAAAACAGCGGTGTTTTGATCGATTGGGTTGGGAAAAAAGGTATATAAAGGGATTTATTTGTTTGATAAGGTAAAAGACGAATATAACCTCAAGTGTTTATCACGTGTGGTCACTTGACGTTTGATCTAAACGTCCGTTTGAGATAAGGACTATCCGTTTTAAAAATGTAAATCACAAGGATTAAAAACGTCAAAAATGAAATACAAGGATTACAGATGAAATATGGTGTAAAACACAGGGACTATCCATGTAATTTTTTCTTCTTTTGATTTCAAATTCAACTATCAAGGACATAAATTTGCCGTACGCAGACTATATGGCAATATATGAGATCAGCACGTTTTCAAACAGTTTTTCGAAATCTATGAGATCACACTCGACACTTGTAAGGCAGAATGAATAAACAAAGTTAAAAGGGTACCAACTAGTTCTTAACCATTGGGTTGCTTCTATTTATCCTTCGTAACAAAGTGTGTTCAAAACCGGATATCCGAAAATTCGGATATCCGAATTTCGGATATCCGAAAATTCGGATAGTGGATTTGGCCATCCGATATCCGAATCCGAAATTTCGGATATCCGGTTTTCGGATATCCGAAATTTCGGATTCGGATATCGGATTATCCGAATATCCGAAGTTTATATTTAAAGCTTTCTAGCAAATACGAACTCCATTTGTATAAAGAAATTGGTTGAACGTAAAGCTTAGTAATAAGCTGTTATTGTGTGGTAAACCACTTATACAATAGTTGACTACTCGTATTGTATAGGTGTCAATATGGGCGATGAGCAGATCATAAAAGCGTATCCATCTTAAATTATACAGTAATTAATATATGTAGTGTACTTGAGATAATGACTTCCAAATGTGTATTGGTGCAAACTTATTGGCATGCCACGTTATATATAAGCTTATAACTATGTTACTAACAACAGTTTATTATATCAGTAATATTACAATAGTTTTGTAAATCGTTAATTATTGTGGGGCATTATATATGTTGAACTCAGTATTGATTTTGTGAGCATTCACAGCATAGTCTCACATACATATAAAAAGAGTGATATATGTTGTATATATTGGTTAAAATGGGTCAATTCCATCAACAAAATTCACTATTCTACTTTATCCTTATTATTTTAAAGATATAATTAAAAATTAAATATATGTAATTTCGGATATTCGGATATCCGAATATCCGAAAATTTTGAAAAATGGCATCCGATATCCGAATCCGAAAAATCGGATATCCGAATTTCGGATATCCGAAAATCCGGATATCCGAATTTCGGATATCCGAAAATCCGGATATCCGATTTTTCGGATATTTTCGGATCGGATATTCGAATTATTCGGATTGCGGATTCGGATTCGGATATTATGAACACCCCTACTGATTTGAAGCCCTTCTTTGTAATGAACAGAATTGTAGAATAAAATAAGTTATATTTTGTACATTAGGTCACAGTATTCATAACAAAAAGGGGACAATTTGACATAAAAATTGATGGGGTTCTGAGGTGGGAATAGATAGATGTGAAAGAAAGGTAGAGCGGTAGACAAAACAATACTATACTAATAATAATGAGATGAAAGGAGTAAGTAAAGGCTAAAAGAGATGTGGGTCGAGACCATACATTGAGTAACAGGTCAGCCTTTTAGTATTTTTGACATGACCATTTCTTGTAGAGTAAATTATTTTCTTGTAGACCATACAATGCTTTGTTGTACCATACAAATACAATACTCCCTATTGATCAAAATTGATCAACATTTTAACATTAATTTTAAATTTTTTAAATAAAATAGATAATTTAAGACAATTATGTTAAAATTTATGTTTATGATTTTCTTCTATATTTACATATAATTTTTGAAATTAAATATTTAAATGTATAATGTAGATTCCAATTAATCCCCGAGTTGCCGATTACCCATTCTAAAGTTCCGATCGATTAATCCCCGAATAGCGAATTTTGCAACCTTGGATATGAGTGGGCGGTGAGTACTTTGTATAGTTTGGACCTCATCAGTGAACCCTAACATGCTGGTCTAAAAGAATAAAAATAATTGAAAGGGAGGTAGTATATTTTATGTGGAATACAATTATGTTAAAGAATTGGAATGATGAGGCTTATATTCTTTTATTCTATATCATATTTTTTCATGAATGTATATGATTAATAAAACAATTGTATAAACCCGACCAAAGTGATTGCCTATTGGAAGAAGTTTAACCAATCATCAAAGAAGCTGGCTAGCTACTCAAATCTTAGTTGGGCTATCTTTCTTATTCTAATAATTGAACGATTTAACACAAAATATTAAATTGTGCAACATAGAAGGTTAGTTGATAGCTTTTTAGCGTGATCATGATCTTCCTTGTTTCTTAAGGAGGACATCGATAACCTTTAAGATAAGAGGCTAGCTCATGTCTTTGTCGAGACATCTAACTTATTGGTCCAATGCGTCCCCTCTTATATAAGCCAAGTAAGAATGCCAAAACCTTCTAGCAAGCAAGAAGGAATGCTTATTAAATGAAAGCCCCTATTCAACAAGATTGCTCGCTAGTTGTCATCCGCTCAATACTTCAATAAAACCATCAGACAAAAGTCATCTAGTGCACTACTTGATAACACGCTTTGCTAAATGAAAAATAATGTTGAATGACATATGATACTAATAAAATTGCTGAAGTGATCCATGTGGTTTGTCCCAGAATGTTGCTTTAGTCCCTTTGCTTTTTTTTTACCGATTTCATCCTCATGGTAAGTCAATGTTGCTGATTTAGTCCCTATTTCTGACGGACGTCTAATATAGCCGTGTGGACGCATGTGACAAAAATGTGATGGGTATTTGTAACATCCCAAACCATACCGCGTATAAAACCCCGTTAAATTTCATGACAAAAAAAAATTTTTGCTGTTGGCTGAGTTGCGCGGCGCGCAGACAGGTTGCGCGGCGCGCAGAACCTGTCTGGCAGCCCGCTGTCCGGTTTTCCTTGAAATGTGAAAATGTTTGACCCGTTCCCGACGTTTTTAGCCAAAACGCTTTTAACCATGAATTCATACATATAAAACTAACACGTTTAATTAATAAAATTAAGTTTACGAAGCGGGTCCCACATCGACCCATTTTACCACCTTAAGTACCAAAATACAATTTTCGACTTTAAGACTTTAATACAACACAAAGCCGAGCATGGCGATCGGGGATACGCTACCCAATCCTAAACGATCCAAAAGCAAGTCTCTAAAGCAAGCTATGAAAGTCTTCTAGTCCTCGCACTTACCCGAGCCACCGTCCGCATGAAATCTATAAAAATAGTCAACAACGAGAGGGTAAGCTAGTGCTTAGTGAATGATAATATACTACATACATATATATGTATAAAATGAATACGCCACACAAAACAAATACCGCATACCGAAGCATCCAAGTATAAAGCGTCTACACTAAGCATACCGTACGATCTAAGCAACGAGCTAAAGATACAACACAAAAGATAGTCCACCAACGACAAAGTAAACATCGCCAAATAGCTACACCCGGAGGGTTAGCTACAACACAACAACACATTAATATATATATAACAATATAAACGAACAAGGTTAACCCCTTAACCTCAAACACACGAACATTGGCCGAACAACCCGAGCCTTGTGAATTCGCACAACCCGAAATTCACTTCTCAACCATAAGATGACCGAACAACCCGAGTCATCATGAATCCGCACTACCCGAGATTCATTTCCTCCAATAAGGTGACCGAACAACCCGAGTCACCATGAATCCGCACTACCCGAGATTCATTTCACAATACTAAAACCCACGGTCACGGGATTATAAAATCCACCACACAACCATATCAACCCTTCGCCATTAGGGTTATAACAACCAAATCACAACCAAGTGTGATAACATGCACACAAACGTGTACTTCGCCAAAGATGGTCAACCAAGACGCACAAACGTGCCAATTGGACTCATACACAAGTCCTTCAAATCCACCTATATGTGAAGTGAGCTCTATAACCGAGAATCACTTCACCCGACCCGCACCCATCCTACACATACATATGCATATAGGATATTATCACTCACCTTGAAGTCTTGAAGAAGCTTCCAAGTGAATCCGCAACTTGCCAATGGAAGATACCTATTCCATTATCACAATTACAACAATACAATTAGGATGGATTTATAAACCACCCAATTCGACCCTTAGTGCAAATTCGACCCAAATGCACTTCCAAGTACAAACCGCGCCCAAAACTAATCAATAATCACTAACACGAGTGAGAATGGTCCTAATACATCCATTAAACCCGAACACAAGTGCCAAACACGTGTCATACCCATTTTGACACTTAAACCCTAATTTTGACCCATAAAGGTCAAAATCTCATCCTTTACAAGTTTTGACACCAAAACACATTTAACTTGGTTTAATACTTCAACTTAATCCATTTTAAGTTTACAAACCTCATTAAATCTCCAAATGGGTCATAATCACCACCAAACCCTAATTTGACCCAAAGTCAAAGTTAGTCAACCAAACAACCTCCAATGGGTTCCAATACTTCCATAATCGCTAACTAAAGTGATTAAACTAAATTTCAAGTTCTAAACATGGCCAATTTGTTCACCAACCCAAAATCCACCAACAATTAACAATAAACCCGATTACTAGCTTCACTAAACCCATTTCATCACATAAAAGGGTTTTACAACTAATTAACTCAAAACCCTAACTTGAATATCAAATTAAATAATTGAAATTCGGAGTTTGAGCTTACCAATACTATCACCGTGTAGCCGAGAACGAAAGGAACAACTTTAAAACCCGAGCTTTTGCGAGAAATCCACTCCTTCTTCCCCAATCAAGCTCTCTCTCTCTAAACTCCCTTCTCTCTCTCTAGATGTAAGTGTGTGAGTGAAAGAGGTGAAAATGAAGATAAGATTGCCCATGGATCAGATTTGTGGCTCAAAACCCGGCCACCAAGTGAAATACCCATTTTACCCTTTTTAAAACACTTAAAAGAAAAAGGGGTCTGCCAGCTCGATTCTGCGCGGCGCGCACCAGGACCGCGCGGCGCGCAACATGCCTGTTCCAGCTTCTTTTGCTTTTTAACTAATACAAATAGCCAATGCAACCAGAACTCGAATGTTATAAGTACATAAATATGTAATATAAATATTTGGGTCTTACAACTCTCCCCCACTTAGACTCGATCACGTCCTCGTGATCCTCGTCACTTAACCCAACGGACCTCACCTCACGGTCCTCGACGTAAGTCCCAAACCGACTTTCCTAAGCAATTCTTTCCAACGAATCGCCTTCTACAACTTAATCGTCACCCGCGATTTCTCAAGTTCACAACCCGAGCACTAAACCATGCTCATTTCCCACCATAGAGGAAAACTCAACTAATCTCGTACCGGGATGTCAATCCCTTAGCATACTAATACCGAGTACAACTCTAAAAGCAACCAAGTCTCAACCTAAGGTCAACGACCCGAAACAATGAAGACCGAACCAAAAGAATCCTTACGGATACCACCAATCACGAATCATCCATTGTAGTGCGCAATACGACCCATACGCAACTACCGTAACAACACAATCCACGGTTAGAAACCGATAGCGCCCAAAGCGGCTATGGGAACACAAATCCCAAGGAGCACGAAATCGTCCATCGTCACACCCGTAACAAACATGTGAGCGAAACACGGCTATCGCATCACTAATCATACCACGTGGTCCTCACGACCCCACCATCGACGCATAAAACGACCGATAGTTCCCACAACATGGTCCTTACGACCCCACCATTGGTGTATCAAACAACCAATAGATTACAACTCAACATGGCCGAAACAACCCGAGCCAAAACACATATGGAGGATGGTCGAAACAACCAGAACCTTAGTGAATTCGCACAACCCGAAATCCACCAACCCAATCCATATATCTCACAACGAAATGACCGCACAACCCGAGTCATCGTGAATACGCGCAAACCGATATTCACTACCACCGCCACATAGTATAACCGAGGATGGCCGTACAACCCGAGCCTTAGTGAATCCGAACCACCCGACATTCACTACCTCAAACTATGAGCCCAACCAACAGGGACAATCGTACTACCCGAAATATTGTGAATACGAACAACCCGATATTCACGTCCCACAACACAACTCTCTTGATGAAGTCAGCGGACCCCGAAGGTCATGCTCCACCAATCTCAATACCGGATGAAGTCAGCGGACCCGAAGATCATGCTTCACCGATCTCAACACCACGCTCATGATGAAGTCAGCGGACCCTAAAGATCATGCTCCATCAATCACGTACTCCCATGATGAAGTCAGCGGACCCTAAAGATCATGCTCCATCACGTAACCATACTATAATGAAGTCAGCGGACCCGAAAGTCATGCTTCATTAATCCACAATACTACGATGAAGTCAGCGGACCCCGAAGGTCATGCTTCATCAACCACATACCATAATCGAGCAAGAACCACCTATATCAAACATAGGTACCGAACAAGAATTCTCCAAAAGAGAACCCGACACACACCTTCCTTAACCGAAGGATTTCACCTTGCTCACCAAACACGTCCATTATCTCTCAACGAGATTTACCACATTACCGCCTCGGTGGGATTCCAATCCAAACCATAAGTACAATTTATCCGAAATCGCACTCTACCACGAATCGACCCAAAACTAGGTCTCGGTAAAAATTCCAGATCTACCAAAATCATCATCCGAAATATCACACTAACACTTTCCTCGCGCAGGAGTGCGACTCCCCCACTTGGAAACACGTTCCTATATCACAACTCGTACACCCGTATGATGCTACCAAAGGTAGACTTTACCAACAATTGGGTACACACGACCCATCACCACACCTCGCTCTAACCTTGAGCACACGAAGGATTTCAATCAATCCTTAAACACTTCGAACGAAAAGTGTACCACGATTACACAAACCATACCCTCGCAATTATCCAATTGCTTTAGTTTGTCAAGTTTCACCTAGTCACTCATGTACCTACGGGTTTCTCCCGGTACCCTAAGTACAATGTAACCACAACACAATCGGAGTCGACACCACGCTAGTAGGTATAAAAGAGGCACCTAATGTCGCGTCATAAAGACTCCATTACCAACACACATCGAGATTTTAAACACTCGGCCTCAAAGGTTCCAATCACCCGACGAACCTCATGGTTCATCACTTCAACACCAAAAGCGAACACGCGCTAAACAATCGAACACCAAAACCATTTCCGTGGCTTGGTAGTAACATTCCCCAAATACTAAGGAATGCTTGGTTACACCAAGTCTTACGCCCTTCGTCCAACAACCAAACATCACCATAGGGTACTTCCGTTAGGAACGTCACCCTTAACCATAACATGCAAATCACTATGCAATTAACAAGTCCGAACATAAACGCCACATAAATAAATATTCAAAGACATATTTATCAAAACGAAACGTACCTCAACGTCTCCTTGCGGCATTCGCCGCCGCCAACTCGGGACAATCCGGCTTGCGATGTCCCTCTTTATGACAATAGTAGCACATTCCGCCTTCACTTCTCGGCATCGTGCATTCCCACAACTTGTGACCCCTAACGCCACAATTGAAACATCTAGGCGCACGAGATTCCACCGCGCCCTTTACCACTTTACTCGTACTCGCACTCGGACCCTTAGTCCTCTTACTCGGAGCACCATAAGAAACAACCCTTCCCTCACTTGAAGGTTCGCCCTTTTTCGATCGCGTATAAGACTCGAAACCTCTAGCCACCGCAAATAACTCCGCAAACGACTTCGCGTAACCCCGGCTAATTTTGCTTTTCAAGTCATCGCTCAAAGTTCGATAGAAATCCTCCATCAACAAACGATCGTTCCCCAAATATTCCGGGCAAAAACGAGCCTTCGACATAAAAGTCGTCTTTAAAGTATTCAAGTCCATAGAACCCTGTTGCAAATTTCGCAACTCACAACGCAATTCCGATAAATCGGCTGAAGTTCGGAACTCCTCGAAGAATTCCTCCTTAAATTCGTCCCATGATAATGCCATAAACGTCTCACCACCGACAAGATCAATCTTGCCATCCAACCAATCCTTCGCCCTACCTCGCAACAAACTAGTAGCGAGTCTCGTCTTTTTCTCGGGTGGGCATTCCATAGTACGAAAACACCCTTCGACATCCGAAACCCAAGTCGTACTCACCAAAGGATCCGGTTTCCCATCATACATCGGGGGTCTAGTCCTCATGAAGCTCTTAAGACAACGCTCCATTTCACCCCTATTTTGGAATTCGGAATACTTCCCATCCATTTCTTCTCGAAACGCCCTCATTTGCTCCGCAACGGCGGCCGTAACTCTAGCGTTAAATTCCGTGTCGTTCGTCTCGGTCTCGTTTCGTGTCGTCATTCTAAAGAATGCAAAACGATTAGTCCATGCACGTATAAAACGACACGCACAACACCCTCCCATCTTGCTAAACACTCGTCGTACATCACTTGTTAGACACGATTTGCACCCGTAATAAGGTCTGCAAGTTCTTATTACGCACGCACGCCGCATCGACTCGTTAGTACAACGACCGCCTCGCTCGATGCTATAAACAAACACAAACAAAATTCTACGCGATAGAAGCACACGCGAGAATTACACCACAACACAAATAATATATTAATAATATCCGCATTACTAATATAAACGTTAGTCAACCTATAAACAAGGCACTAACTAAACCCGTTCCTGACCCGTAATCCTACAAGTCCCGCAACAAATTACGCGCACACAAAAGTCTAAGTCTAGGCACCTATCTCAAGTCACCTAAATCCCTTAGACCATGCTCTGATACCACTTGTAACATCCCAAACCATACCGCGTATAAAACCCCGTTAAATTTCATGACAAAAAAATTTTTTTGCTGTTGGCTGAGTTGCGCGGCGCGCAGACAGGTTGCGCGGCGCGCAGAACCTGTCTGGCAGCCCGCTGTCCGGTTTTCCTTGAAATGTGAAAATGTTTGACCCGTTCCCGACGTTTTTAGCCAAAACGCTTTTAACCATGAATTCATACATATAAAACTAACACGTTTAATTAATAAAATTAAGTTTACGAAGCGGGTCCCACATCGACCCATTTTACCACCTTAAGTACCAAAATACAATTTTCGACTTTAAGACTTTAATACAACACAAAGCCGAGCATGGCGATCGGGGATACGCTACCCAATCCTAAACGATCCAAAAGCAAGTCTCTAAAGCAAGCTATGAAAGTCTTCTAGTCCTCGCACTTACCCGAGCCACCGTCCGCATGAAATCTATAAAAATAGTCAACAACGAGAGGGTAAGCTAGTGCTTAGTGAATGATAATATACTACATACATATATATGTATAAAATGAATACGCCACACAAAACAAATACCGCATACCGAAGCATCCAAGTATAAAGCGTCTACACTAAGCATACCGTACGATCTAAGCAACGAGCTAAAGATACAACACAAAAGATAGTCCACCAACGACAAAGTAAACATCGCCAAATAGCTACACCCGGAGGGTTAGCTACAACATAACAACACATTAATATATATATAACAATATAAACGAACAAGGTTAACCCCTTAACCTCAAACACACGAACATTGGCCGAACAACCCGAGCCTTGTGAATTCGCACAACCCGAAATTCACTTCTCAACCATAAGATGACCGAACAACCCGAGTCATCATGAATCCGCACTACCCGAGATTCATTACCTCCAATAAGGTGACCGAACAACCCGAGTCACCATGAATCCGCACTACCCGAGATTCATTTCCTCCAATAAGGTGACCGAACAACCCGAGTCACCATGAATCCGCACTACCCGAGATTCATTTCACAATACTAAAACCCACGGTCACGGGATTATAAAATCCACCACACAACCATATCAACCCTTCGCCATTAGGGTTATAACAACCAAATCACAACCAAGTGTGATAACATGCACACAAACGTGTACTTCGCCAAAGATGGTCAACCAAGACGCACAAACGTGCCAATTGGACTCATACACAAGTCCTTCAAATCCACCTATATGTGAAGTGAGCTCTATAACCGAGAATCACTTCACCCGACCCGCACCCATCCTACACATACATATGCATATAGGATATTATCACTCACCTTGAAGTCTTGAAGAAGCTTCCAAGTGAATCCGCAACTTGCCAATGGAAGATACCTATTCCATTATCACAATTACAACAATACAATTAGGATGGATTTATAAACCACCCAATTCGACCCTTAGTGCAAATTCGACCCAAATGCACTTCCAAGTACAAACCGCGCCCAAAACTAATCAATAATCACTAACACGAGTGAGAATGGTCCTAATACATCCATTAAACCCGAACACAAGTGCCAAACACGTGTCATACCCATTTTGACACTTAAACCCTAATTTTGACCCATAAAGGTCAAAATCTCATCCTTTACAAGTTTTGACACCAAAACACATTTAACTTGGTTTAATACTTCAACTTAATCCATTTTAAGTTTACAAACCTCATTAAATCGCCAAATGGGTCATAATCACCACCAAACCCTAATTTGACCCAAAGTCAAAGTTAGTCAACCAAACAACCTCCAATGGGTTCCAATACTTCCATAATCGCTAACTAAAGTGATTAAACTAAATTTCAAGTTCTAAACATGGCCAATTTGTTCACCAACCCAAAATCCACCAACAATTAACAATAAACCCGATTACTAGCTTCACTAAACCCATTTCATCACATAAAAGGGTTTTACAACTAATTAACTCAAAACCCTAACTTGAATATCAAATTAAATAATTGAAATTCGGAGTTTGAGCTTACCAATACTATCACCGTGTAGCCGAGAACGAAAGGAACAACTTTAAAACCCGAGCTTTTGCGAGAAATCCACTCCTTCTTCCCCAATCAAGCTCTCTCTCTCTAAACTCCCTTCTCTCTCTCTAGATGTAAGTGTGTGAGTGAAAGAGGTGAAAATGAAGATAAGATTGCCCATGGATCAGATTTGTGGCTCAAAACCCGGCCACCAAGTGAAATACCCATTTTACCCTTTTTAAAACACTTAAAAGAAAAAGGGGTCTGCCAGCTCGATTCTGCGCGGCGCGCACCAGGACCGCGCGGCGCGCAACATGCCTGTTCCAGCTTCTTTTGCTTTTTAACTAATACAAATAGCCAATGCAACCAGAACTCGAATGTTATAAGTACATAAATATGTAATATAAATATTTGGGTCTTACAGTATTATCGGTACATTTTCCTAACCCTACAACAACTACCAAACGATATGGACTATTAATACTCTCACCTAAAAGTAGTACACTTATGAAACCTAGAAATTGAATCGTTTTAGTCTGTAAAAACCTAATTCGAATCGCAATGGGTAGTGAGCTTTACAGAATAAGACCAGAAGAAGATGATGATTACGACTTTCGCGACTTATACAGTATGTATTCAATTTTGTTAACCCTACATTTCCATAAAATTAGCGATTTTTTCTTTGATATATGAAATGAGTATTTTTTTTTTTTTTTTTTTTTTTTTTTTTTTTTATGACTGCAGATCATTATTCGAAGTATTTTTCGATAAAACTTCATCATGGTAGTCATTTTACAGACAAACCTAGAAGGAAGTACATCAATGATAGGGTCACTTATATTGATCTTATTGACATTGATACATGGTCTATAAATATGTTGAATGAAATTATTGAGTCACTAAAATACGATGGTTGGAGTTTGATTTTATTCCAATTTTTAAAACCAATTACTCATTTGGACTATGGATTACAAGATTTTGATTGTGATCAGGATGTTTTGAACTTGGCTAAGTATGTGATTGACAACAAAGAAATATGGATGTATAGTGAACATTATAGGAGTAATGTATATTCTACTATGAATCCAATGAATAAAAAATAAAAAATTATCATTGAGGATATTGAAGAAGATGTTCAAGTTAGTAAACCAAGTGTTAAAATTCCCAGTGTTAAAATGCTTGTTGTTATAAGGAATCTTGCATTAGAATATGGTGAATGTTCTCAGAGGCAATCAGATAATGTTGACACCCAAAACAGTGTAGTGGTGGATGATATTCAACTAGACTATGTGGTTAATGATGAGCAGGTTAATGATGATATTCAACCAGACTATGTGGTGAATGATAGGAAAAATCCAAGTGTAAATGATGATGATGAGTTGTTAGGAGATGAAAATAATGACGAGTTGGTAGAAGATGAAGTCCATCAAGTTGTTGATGTTCAGGTGGATATGATGTTCAAGGTCACTTAAAATAATGGAAATGATTCTAAAAACAATGATGAAATGGGGCAATATTTAGACATAATGGACTTCGAAGAGTTTTCCAGTGGTGATGATGTTGATATAGGGAATGATCCAGTAATGATTAGGAAGATTAAAGAATTGAAACACCAACAAATACGGGGTACAGATTTACTAAGACCTATTTTCATTTGGGCCAAAAATTTTCAAGTGCAGTAGAGGTGAAAGATTGCATTAGGTTACGTGTAGTTGAAACTAGAAGGAATCAATTTATTAAGAAGAATGATAAATTGAGGGCATGATGTGTGTTTTCTACACCTATTAAAATTTTAAACTAAACCTGGTAATTAACTCCACATAAATGAGCAACTAACTCAATCGTATATAGCTAGCACAGGTAAGTTCAGGTTTGTCCACAGAGAGTAGTTAAATTTAAGAATTTCTAACTAGTAACTATACTAAGTAAAAAGTACGGGAGTTTGAAATTAAAAGTAAATAAACTAAGAAACGCAAATTAAACAAATACGAATTCAATGAGACAAGGATATTCACATAAACTCAATTTCCTAGGATCTGGATTGCTTTTATTAAGATCAACTAATTAGTAAGATAAGCTGGTATCCCTCACTTAGATACTAATTATCATGACAGTGTAAGTTAATAACGTTGGTTTCCATCACACTTCTTAAGAACACAATCAATCAAACTAACTATTCAAGATGGTGATTCAAATGAAGGATAAATTGATGTCCCTTTTTAGCTTCACAATTACCTACTCAATGTAACAACCCAACCCGTTATCTAACCGAAAAAGCTTAAATTTATTTATTTATTTATTAAAATACCAGTTTCAGACATATGGAGCGCCGCTCCATATAGGGGCGCGCTGCTCTAACGTGGCTTGTCCACTTTCTTTTTAACCTCGTTCGTAAAACACGTTTCTCAACACTTTTAAATGAAACAAATTATCATAACACGTCAATATAAGTAAAACTAAGAATTTCCCACAATAAAATCGAGTTTTACAACATCGGGCCCACATCGACCCAAATTACGACAAAGTGACCATTTCGACCCATTTTAGTTTAATACAAAACATAGACCGAGCATGGCAATTAGATATACGCTACCCAATCCTAATCAATCCAAAAGCACGTCTTCTAAAGCAACCTACACAATCCATTAGTTCCCACGCTTACCCGAGCCACCACCTCCACGCGAATCAATAAAAATGTAAACAACGAGAGGGTAAGCTATGAAAGCTTAGTGAATGCAATAATTATACATATACATATATAACCTACTTACTTGCAATCACTTACACATTTACCGCATACATGCTAGCGATATAATTAGCATACCATCGCAAAGTATAACGCTAAACCTCCGACAACACAAGCTAGCATAGCAATAGCATACAACACGAACAATATAATATGCTACACTACACACACAACCATGGTTAACCAATAGTACAAGAAATGGTACTCGCATTTTCCATCGGTGTTCATAACAACCATTAGAGTACTTAACACGTCGTACACTAACCCCACGGGTGGCATCTTAACACGTCGATACTTCACCCCGGGTGGCGTCTTAACACGTCGACACTTCACCCGTCATACTTCTCGGAGTGGTGTCTTAATACGTCGACACTTCACCACCGAGTGGTGTCTTAACACGTCGACACTTCACTCGTCATACTTCCCGGAGTGGTGTCTTAACACGTCGACACTTCACCCCCGAGTGGTGTCTTAACATGTCGACACTTCACTCGTCACGTGAAACGTGGTGTCTTAACACGTCGACACTTCACATCTCACGCTACACAAATAAATACATTATATACGTACACGCATAATTATTCCACTCACCTCGATTACTTGAAGAGCCAATCCCGCTTGAGCTTCTAATCGTCCAAAAGTAAATCACCTAAGAGATTCACAACAAATAAGCTTTACACCTAAGCTTATACTCAAATCAACACAAGTGTAATTTCGTCCATTTACACATGCACTAACTTTGACTAAGTCAAAACTCACCCGAACTTCTCATAATCACAATCAACTTGTGATTATGTTCCAATAACACATTTTACAAAAGGTTTGATCAACCAATCCCCATTTAGACTCACGACCTGCCCAAATTGCCATAAAGTGCAATTTACACCTTTTGCACTTTTAACGTTACCCGAAGGTCCAAAATTATCGAGACTAGTTCCCGCGTTCTCGAAATACCCAATGACACCACATTTAGCCATTAAACACTCGATAGCCCGAGTTTCGCACAAAAACCCATTTTGACCCTTACAAAGTCAAATTCCAACATTTGCTAGTTTCGACACCAAAACACTTTTAATTCAAGTTTGTCTTCTTAACTTAACACTTATAAGTTAATAAACTTTACATAATCGAAAACCGATCCAAAATCACCAACTAACTCTAATTTTGACTCATTACAAAATTAGTCAACCAAATATACTTAAATGATTTCCAACACTTCTATAATCACTAATAGTAGTGATTATACACCATTTACAAGCTTTAAAAAAAGCTAAATCGTTTACTAACCCAAAACCCGCCAACATCAACAATAAACCCGATTACTAGTTCCAATCTTCCATTAATGAACTAATTGGGTTATCGCAAGAACATACAAGTTAAAACCCCAAATTGATTATCAAATCAAATAATGAAAACTTGAAGTTAGAACTTACCAACACTACCACAACATATCCGTGAATGAGGAGAATAATGTTAACTCTTGTGACCCGACCCGAAACACACTTCTTCTTCCCTGATTCGAGCTTTCTCTCTCTAGAGCTCTACCCTCTCTCTAGGGTTTGGTGTGTGAGTGGATGTGAGTGAGGAGGAAGAAAATGAGGTTGGATAAGGTTTTGGATCAGTTTCATGGCTCCAAATCCGTCCATATGCGAAAGGACTATAATACCCCTCATTTAAACCCTTTAAAAATGCTGAAAAACGCATCAGAGGCAATTGAAGCGCCGCTCCAAAGGGTTGAGCGCCGCTCCAGCATACAGATACTGGCAGTCGAGCAAAACAGGTTTCAGCAACTTGTTTTGGCCATAACTTTTCGACTGTAACTCCATTTTTGATGAATCAAATATCGTTGGAAACGTAATAAGATATTATTTCCAATGGTAAGGCTTTGAAACATCAACTCAAACTTTATTCCGGATTGAAAAATTACGTTACACACCTTGTAACTCAAACAACATCCAGAATAACGTGTAACAGAAAAACGGGGTGTTACAACTCTCCCCCACTTAATCTCGATCAAGTCCTCGGGATCTTCGTCACTTAACCAATCCGGACCTACACCCTATGGTCCTCCAACGTACTTCCGAACTCGAAGTCTACGAAATTTTCCGTAACCTGAAGATCTTACACCGCACTTAGGCGACCCTTCCGATGAATCACCCCTTTCAACTTAAATCGCCATCCGCGATTTACCAATCCTACCAAATCCGAGTACTAAGTCTCACTTTGTTCCCAATCCGGAACGAACTCGTGCTTCAACCACACGACATTTACAAGCTAACACTCCCAATCTCGTACGGAGTTAGCAATTTCCTTAGCGTACTCTCACCACGTACATCGCTAAAAATTAAGGTTGTACCATTAACATAGTCACACATGACTCAACGGAGTCAACAAAAAGTGTATCCTCACAATTAGATAACACTCGACTCAATACTTGCAAGCACGCAAGCACACCCGGTGATATGGCATCGTCAAATCGAACTTAAACCCTCATTGCACGTACGCCAAGTATATACACATACTTAGAATGATTTCACTCGACTTGGAATTTCCGCTCGCTAGTTACATGTATCGACATCATGACTTAGCTAGATATCACCTACTTCACCAATAGGTACAAATAATCATTATCTAAAAGAGAGTTTGACACGTCATTCTTCATCCACAAGGCCTTACATTGCTCGTCGAACCCGCTCACTTAACTCTTGATGAGTTATCGATATTACTACCTCGAGTAGTAACTCAAATCTAAATTGATAAATACAATTTCAACCTAAATTGTACTTTACCACAATTCGACCAATCTAGGTCTCGATACTAATTACTAATCTATCACAAGCACCGTTTAGAATTTTCACCTTAAAATTCCTTCGTGCGGGAGTACCACTCCCCCACTTAGGATCTCGTCCCATAACCACATCGTTAAGATAATATCATCCGACGATAATTATCATTTTCTGAAATACACTACTAAAACTCTCGTCGGTCATAGTCTTCTACTTTCACCATTTGTTTACAACGATGGCAATTTATGCTCACCATCACTAGTTGGCGTCATTTAAACAACTACTTAAAACCAACACCATATACACTTGTACATCGACACGTTGCTACTTGCGAAGTAGTCTTTCCTAACATTGGGTTCTCTCGACCTATCACTTTCGAAATCGTCCGACCGACGACACGCATATGTTCACTCTCATGGAAAGAGCGACCATTGCCTTCTCTATGAATGTGTTCCCCTTATTATTACCACCTCACTCCGTACTTGACTCGGCTAACCGTCAAGTCCGTTTTCGGTTCACCGGTAACTTATTCAACTAAACTCGCTGAAGAGGAATGGAATTCAACCGCCTTGCATCCCATGATACACACGTCACAATACTTTGCTCCAACCTTGAGCATACGAAAGATTTCGAATTATCTTTCATCACTTCATACGAAGATCTCACTACAATTTACACAAGCTTTATATTGCAATTTTCCAATTGCTAACGCTTGTCACTTCTTTACCGTCACGCACATACTTAAGGGTTTCTCTTCGGCACCCTAAGTGAAATGTCCCGTTCATATTGATTATAAACGTTCCATATTAATTGATTTCGTTGCGAGGTTTTGACCTCTATATGAGACGTTTTTCAAAGACTGCATTCATTTTTAAAACAAACCATAACCTTTATTTTTATCGACAAGGTTAAAAGGACACCACCTAGATTATCCAGAAATGATAATCTAAAAATATCACACTTACACACTTCCAATACATATTGGTTTACAATATTAATATGTTACAACAAAGTAAATCTCGAATGCAGTTTTAAAACAATATTATACAAACATGCTGACACCAATTCTTGTCCATATTTTAGCCTGTAACAGCGGAAGCTCTTAATAATCACCTGAGAATAAATATGCTTTAAACGTCAACAAAAATGTTGGTGAGTTATAGGTTTAACCTATATATTTATCAAATCGTAATAATAGACCACAAGATTTCATATTTCAATATACATCCCATACATAGAGATAAAAATCATTCATATGGTGAACATCTGGTACCGGACATTAACAAGATGCATATAGAATATCCCCATCATTCCGGGACACCCATCGGACATGATAATTTCGAAGTACTAAAGCATTCCAAATTCCAGAATGGGGCTTGTCGGGCCCGATAGATCTATCTTTAGGATTCGCGTCAATTTGGGGGGTCTGTTCCCAAATTCTTAGGCTACCAAGCTAAAAGGGTCATATTCGGCTTCGATCATTCACCCATATAATGTAGTTTCATTTACTTGTGTCTATTTCATAAAACATTTATAAAATTGCATGTATTCTCATCCCAAAAATATTAGATTTTAAAAATGGAACTATAACTCACTTTCACAGATTTTTACTTCGTCGGGAAGTAAGACTTGGCCACTGGTCGATTCACGAACCTATAACAAATATGTACATATATATCAAGGTATGTTCAAAATATATTTACAACATTTTTAATACGTTTTACAGTTTTAAGTTTATTAAGTCAGCTATCCTCGTTAGTAACCTACAACTAGTTGTCCATAGTCAGATGTACAGAAAATAAAGCAATATATATTATCTCGAATCAATCCACGACCTCGTGTATACAAGCCTCAGGCTAGATCACAACTTAAAATATATATAATATTTTGGAATCAACCTCCACCCTGTATAGCTAACTCCAACATTACTGCATATAGAGTGTCTATGGTTGTTCCGAAATATATATATAGATGGGTCGATATGATATGTCAAAATATTGTATTCGTGTCTATGGTATCCCAAGATTACATAATATATTAGAATACATGTATAATACAATATGAGTTAGCTAGAATATGATTAATATAGATTTGTTACCAATTTTCACGTAGCTACAACAAGTAAAATTATCCAATCTTGTTTTACCCATAACTTCTTCGTTTTAAATCCGTTTTGAGTGATTCAAGTTGCTATGGTTTCATATTGAACTTAAGTTTATGAATTTAAACAGAAAAAGTATAAGTTTATAGTCAGAAATACAGGTTACAAGTCATTTTTGTAAAGGTGGTCATTTCAGTCGAAAGAACGACGTCTAGATGACCATTTTGGAAAACATACTTCCACTTTGAGTTTAACCATGATTTTTGAATATAGTTTCATGTTCATAAGAAAAATCATTTTCCCAGAAGAACAACTTTTAAGTCAAAGTTTATCATAGTTTTTAATTAACTAACCAAAAACAGCCCGCGGTGTTACTACGACGGCGTATATCCGGTTTTACGGTATTTTTCGTGTTTTCAGGTTTTAAATCATTAAGTTAGCATATCATATAGATATAGAACATATGTTTAGTTGATTTTAAAAGTCAAGTTAGAAGTATTAACTTTTGTTTGCGAATAATTTTAGAATTAACTAAAATATGTTCTAGTGATTACAAGTTTAAACCTTCGAATAAGGTAGCTTTATATATATGAATCGAATGATGTTATGAATATCATTACTACCTCAGGTTTTGTGGATAAACCTACTGGAAATGAGAAAAATAGATCTAGCTTCAAAGGATCCTTGGATGGTTTGAAAGTTCTTGAAGTAGAATCATGACACGAAAACAAATTCAAGTAAGATTTCCACTCGAAATAAGATTGTTAAAGTTATAGAAATTGAATCAAAGTTTGAATATGAGTATTACCTTGTATTAGAAAGATATATTACTATAAATAAGAAAAATTTCTTGAGGTTGGATGATCACTCAAAGTGGATTTGCAAGATTGGAAGTAAGCTAGCAAACTTGGAGGTGTTGTTGGTGTGTTCTTGAGTAATTGTTTTATAACTTGGTTTATGTATGGATTTATGAACTAGATTGAGCTATATTTTGTTGAAGATGATGAAGAACACTTAGAACAAATGAAGAACACTTGATAGAGAGTAATTTGATTCAAGAAAATTGCAAAGTGAATGTGTTTGTGGTACCTAACATTCACGTGAATATGGAGTAGCAATATAGGCTCCATTAGTTTGTAATTTTGTGAGATATTTCATGCTAGATGTTAAATGATGGTTCCCACATGATTAGTGACTCACATGGGCTGCTAAGAGCTGATCATTGGAGTGTATATACCAATAGTAAATACATTTAGAAACTGTGTATTGTATGAGTACAAATACGAGTGCATACGAGTGGAATTGTTGATGAAAATGAACGAGGATGTAATTGTAAGCATTTTTGTTAAGTAGAAGTACTTTGATAAGTGTCTTGAAGTCTTTCAAAAGTGTATGAATAAATATTAAAATACTACATGTATATACATTTTAACTGAGTCGTTAAGTCATCGTTAGTCGTTACATGTAAGTGTTGTTTTGAAACCTTTAAGTTAACGATCTTGTTAAATGTTGTTAACCCATTGTTTATTATAACTAATGAGATATTAAATCATTACATTATCATGATATAATGATGTATTAATATATCTTAATATGATATATATACCTTTAAATGTTGTTACAACAAAAATCGTTACCTGTATGTCTCGTTTCGAAATCCTTAAGTTTGTAGTCTTGTTTTTACATATGTAGTTCATTGTTAATATACTTAATAATATATTTACTTATCATAATATCATGTTAACTATATATATATATATATATATATATATATATATATATATATATATATATATATATATATATATATATATATATATATATATATATATATATATATATATATATATCCATATATATGTCATCATATAGTTTTTACAAATATTAACGTTCGTGAATCACCGGTCAACTTGGGTGGTCAATTGTCTATATGAAACCTTTTTCAATTAATCAAGTCTTAACAAGTTTGATTGCTTAACATGTTGGAAATACTTAATCATATAAATATCAATTTCATTTAATATATATAAACATGGAAAAGTTCGGGTCACCCAAATCCTTTCAGCCCTATAACGGGTTCCGTCTTCCCGAATATTAAGATGCTTCTCCGATCCTTTGGGTATTTCATCCTTTAAATTTTCCTCTTTTAAAACTCCTTGATGCGCCTCCTTTATTTGAGTAGTAAGGTTAGTGCGAATCATTAAATTCATAGCTTTTACTCGAATGGGTTCTCTGTCCTTTCTGCTCAAGGCATCGGCTACCACATTGGCCTTCCCCGGGTGGTAACGAATCTCAAAGTCGTAATCATTCAACAATTCAATCCATCTGCGCTGCCTCATGTTCAGTTGTTTCTGATTAAATATGTGTTGAAGACTTTTGTGGTCGGTATATATAATACTTTTGACCCCATTGATGCTATGCGAGGTGTATATGAAATAGCTTATATTTTACTAGGAAAAACTATTAAATATGATAAAATTTTACACAAGATATTTATTTATTTATAGAATGGATATACCTAAACCTTGCTACAACACTTATAGGCAGTGTACCTAATCGTACAGTAGTGTAGTTTTTAGTAAGTCCGGTGCGTTCTACAGGGAAATGTTTTAAACAAAGCTTAACGCTATATTAGTTTTATCTTATAAAAATACAAATATATATAAGTAATATTATTATTATAAAAAGGGGGTTATTACCGTTTAATGACCGGTTTGTCGATTTTTAAAACTTTAGTCGCAGTTAAAACCTAATGTAAAATATTAAATAAATAAAAGACTTAATTTAAAGCTTAAAGTAAATAACGATAATGAAATTGCGATAAATAAAAGTGCGATAAAATAAACTTGCGATAATTAAATAGTACGAAAATTAAAAGTGCAATTAAATACAATGACAATAAATAAAAGTGCAATTAAATACAATAACAATAAATAAAAGTGCAATAATTAGAAATGCAATTAAATATGAAAATAAAGGAATTATGCTTATTTAAACTTCCGTAATCATGAAGTTTGACGTGTTGATTTTAGTTTATTCCCATGGGTTAATTGTTCTTTGTCCTGGATTATTCAATATGTCCGTATGGTTTTTGTCCATAACAGTCCATCAGTCATAAATATAAAGTGCGAGTGTCCTCGTCAAATTATCCTTATATCCGAAGTAAAATATTCCAACTAATTGGGGACTTAAATTGTAACAAGGTCTTAATACTTTGTTTAATAATTACACCAGGATATCGACTGCGTGTAACCCAAGGTTTTAATACTTTGTTATCAATTATGCCAAGTGTCCTTGTACATAATTTCACCACTGTTTTAATAATTCCATAGACTATTAATCCATTCCCGTGTCCGGTTAAATGAACGATTATTCGTACATATAAATATCCCGCCCATCGTGCCCGATCGAGTGTATATGGTTATTTATAGTGACGTCCAATTGTAAATCTTTATATTAAAATTAACAAACTATCATTTAGTTAAACAAATATAAAGCCCATTAATAGCCCATAGTCTAATTTCCACAAGTGTCGTTCTTTTGTCCAAACCCCAATTATGGTACAAGGCCCAATAACCCCATCTTTAATATTTAGCCCAATATCATAATTACTTCGGCTCAAATAAGCATAATAATAACTTAGTTACGAGACATTAATTTTAAAAAGGAGAACATAACTTACATTGAGTATTTATCGCGTAGTGTTACACGGACAGAACTTTGACTTTAGAGCCCGTAAAATAACCTTTACATAACCCAAACTAATCTAATATAAAACTACACTATATATATATATATATATATATATATATATATATATATATATATATATATATATATGTATATATATAATATATATATATATATATATTTATTATTATTACAGAGGAGTATTATTATTATTATTTTTGTGTGTAAAACTCGGCAGAAGCTCGTTGCATTTATAGGACATTTCTGATTTTGGCTGCTCCACGAGTGCGGAGGTTTAAGCCTTCACAGCTCCGCGAGTGCGGAGTTCCCTGGGCCAGCTCACCAATTTTTGGCCATTTGCTTGTCGACGTTTTATTTAAATATATATAATATATAAATAATTTATATAATTATTTAAATATTATATTATATTCTTGTGCATAGTCGACTCATAATTTTTAGTCCGTTGCGTCGGGCGTTGATAGTTGGCTCAGGTCCCGGTTCCGGATTTTCGAACGTCCTTTCGTATAATTTAATATCTTGTACTTTGCGTTCCGCAACTTGTACTCTTGTCATTTTTAGATGTTTCTTATCAATAAATTGAACCACTTGGATTGTATCTTGTACATTTGAGCTTTTTGGACGGTTTTGTCTTCGAATCTTCGTTTTCTCCTTTTGTCTTCGCACTTATTTAATTAAACGAATATTACTTGAAAATAGAACAATTGCAAATGAAAACTTTACATATTGGAAGGATATTGCTACTAAATATATGTTCATTTGGAGCACTATCACCCATATAAGTAGTGCCTCCAAGTCTTTAATGCAAAAACAACCGCGCCTAATTCCAAATCATGCGTCGTATAATTCAATTGTCTAGACGCATAAGCAATTACTTTCGTTCGTTGCATTAATACACAACCGAGACCTTGCTTTGAGGCGTCACAATATATCACAAAATCATCATTCCCTTCAGGCAATGACAATATAGGTGCCGTAGTTAACTTTTTCTTCAAAAATTGAAACGCTTTCTCTTGCTCATCCTTCCATTCAAATTTCTTCCCTTTATGCGTTAATGCAGTCAAAGGTTTTGCTATTTTGGAAAAATCTTGGATGAACCTTCTGTAGTAACCAGCCAGTCCTAAAAATTGGCGTATATGCTTCGGAGTTTTCGTGGTTTCTCACTTTTCAACGGTTTCAATCTTTGCTGGATCCACCTGAATACCTTCTTTGTTCACTATATGACCGAGGAATTGAACTTCTTCTAACCAAAATACACTTTTTAAAAACTTAGCATATAGTTTTTCTTTCCTTAACAACTCTAGCACTTTTCTCAAATGTTCTTCGTGCTCTTGGTCATTCTTTGAGTAAATAAGTATGTCATCGATGAAAACAATGACAAACTTGTCAAGGTATGGTCCACACACTCGGTTCATAAGGTCCATGAACATAGCTGGTGCGTTAGTCAACCCAAACGGCATAACCATAAACTCGTAATGATCGTAACGCGTCCTAAAAGCATACTTTGGAATATTATCCTCCTTCACCCGCATATGATGATACCCAGAACGTAAATCAATCTTCAAATAAACCGACGAGCCTTGTAGTTGATCAAATAAGTCGTCGATTCTCGGTAGTGGGTAGCGGTTCTTGATGGTAAGTTTGTTCAACTCTCGGTAGTCGATACACAACCTAAATGTACCATCCTTCTTCTTGACAAACAAAACAGGAGCTCCCCACGGTGATGTGCTTGGTCGAATGAAACCACGCTCTAAAAGTTCCTGTAACTGACTTTGTAATTCTTTCATTTCGCTGGGTGCGAGTCTGTATGGAGCACGAGCTATTGGTGTAGCTCTTGGTACAAGGTCTATTTGAAATTCAACGGATCGATGTGGGGGTAATCCCGGTAATTCTTTCGAAAATACATCGGGAAATTCTTTTGCGACGGGAACATCACTGATGTTCTTTTCTTCAGGTTTAACTTACTTAATGTATGCTAGAATGACGTAACAACCTTTTCTTATTAGTTTTTGCGCCTTCAAACTACTAATAAGATTTAATTTCGCGTTGTTCTTTTCTCCGTACACCATTAAAGGTTTTCCTTTTTCACGCATAATGCGAATCGCATTTTTGTAACAAACGACCTCTGCTCTCACCTTTTTCAACCAGTCCATGCCAATTATTACATCAAAACTCCCTAACTCGACTGGTATTAAATCAATTTTAAACGTTTCATCCCCCAATTTAATTTCTCTATCCCGACATACATTATCTGCTGAAATTAATTTACCGTTTGCTAATTCGAGTAAAAATTTACTATCCAAAGGCGTCAATGGGCAACTTAATTTAGCACAAAAATCTCTACTCATATAGCTTCTATCCGCACCCGAATCAAATAAAACATAAGCAGATTTATTGTCAATAAGAAACGTACCCGTAACAAGCTCCGGGTCTTCATGCGCTTCTGCCGTATTAATATTGAAAACTCTTCCGTGGCCCTGCCCATTAGTATTCCCCTGATTCGGGCAATTACTTCTAATGTGGCTCGGTTTTCCACATCCATAACAAACAAAGGCGGCATTACTTGTTTCGGCACTATTTGTCCCTTTAGTTCTGTTAAACTTTGGTCCGTAGACCTCACACTTTTTCGCACCATGGCCAGTTCATTTACACTTGGTGCAAAATGTCGTGCAGAACTCATTCTGGTGGTACTTTTCACACCTTTGGAATTTTTGGTTTTTGTTGCTGTTGTTGTTATTGAGGTTGTTGTTGGGATTGTTATTGTTGTTGGAACGGTTGTTTTAGTTGTTGTTGTTGGGACGTTTGTTATAGTTATTGTTAGGATTGCGGTTATTTTTGCGATTGTTGTTGCGGTTGTTGGGATAGTTGTTGCGATTGTGGTTGTAATTGTTATTGTTGTTGTACTGGTGATTCTTGTCACTGTTTTCCTCCCACTTTCTCTTGAGTTGTTTCGTGTTGGCTTCTTCGGCCGCCTGCTCTTTAATTCTTCCCTCAATCCGATTTATGAGTTTATGAGCCATTCGACTTGCCTTTTGTATGGAAGCGGGCTAGTGTGAACTCACATCTTCTTGAACCCTTACTGGTAACCCTTTTATAAACGCTTCGATCTTCTCTTCTTCATCTTCGAACGTTCCCAGACACAATAGGCACAACTCTGTGAATCGTCGTTCATATGTGGTAATGTCGAACCCTTGTGTTCGTAACTCTCTAAGCTCTAACTTGAGCTTATTGACTTCGTGTCTAGGACGGTACTGCTCGTTCATCAATTGCTTGAATGTCGATCACGGTAGTACGTAAGCAGCATTTTGTCCTACCTGTTCAAGATAGGTGTTCTATCATGTTAACGCAGTACATGTGAAGGTATGCGTAGCGTACTTAACTTTGTCCTCTTCAGTACACTTACTTATGGCAAACACCGATTCGACTTTCTCGGTCCACCGTTTCAATCCAATTGGTCCTTCGGTTCCATCAAATTCCAAAGGTTTGCAGGCAGTGAATTCTTTGTAGGAGCATCCTACACAATTTCTTGTGAAATTAGTTCCACTGCTAGATCCAGAGTTATTGTTATTTTGCATCGCAGCCTGTACTGCGGCTATGTTTGCTACAAGGAAAACACGGAAGTCTTCCTCACTCATGTTCAAATTCTGACAAGTTGCCGGTGCCATTTCCTTCAAAAATAGCCCAAAAGAAATAAGTTAATCATATAGAATTTTAAGAGTAGTCAATAGTATTTCGTAGCATAGTAAGAACTCATTTATAAAAGCTTTTTCTTCATATTAGCGTTTTATAGTTTTAATTCGGGTAGTACCTACCCGTTAAGTTCATACTTAGTAGCTAATATACAATTCAACTACTACAATTCTATATGAAAGAACTGATTATAATAAAATTTCGCGTTCAAATTTTATACAAAATTACAAACTTACAATACCACTATTATACATATAGGATGAAATATAACACATAATAACTTTGCTACTCGGTGGCTATAAAGGCAATTCTTGTTAATACGCAAGTTGTTCAGCAAAATAAATAAAGACACGTAATTCATAAGTCCAGAAACAAGTCATGCATTCTGGTTTTACTAAGACGACTTCCCATCCTTGGTCTTGTGGAAAGTAACCATTATGACCATTGGCTAGGCAGCATGTTGTAATGTCGTCAAAAGGACGAGGGTTTCGTAATGTCCAACAGCCTCGTAATAATCTAAAAACCTTGTTTCTCACCCCAATTACTGAATCCGTCACTTGTGGGAAGGTTATATTTAAAAGTTGTAATCCGATGTTCTTCTTCTCACTTTGGTAAGAAGCGAACATCACTAACCCGTAAGTATAACATGCTTCTTTATGTTGCATGTTAGAAGCTCTTTCTAACTCACGCAATCCTATGTTGGGATATGTTGAGTCAAAATAGGTTCTTAACCCGTAGCGTAAAATTGCATTTGGGTTCCCCGCATTTAACGCTTTAAAGAAAACACGATGTAACTTACGGTCTCCCCAATGTGATATACCCCACCTATCAAAGGAAAGTTTTTTATAAACTAAGGCATTACTGGAAAGTCTTTCAAATGTTTGACAAGTTAATTTCGCCATAACTAAATGTGTTGATGAATTCTGACCGACTCTAGACAAGATTTCCTCAATCATATCCTCTGGTAGGTCTTCTAAAATATTTGGTTGTTTACCCTTAACGTCCATTTTGTTTTTATACTGTAAAATAGACAAGGATTAGATTCGTAAAAAATAATTAACAAACAATACAAGCAATTTTACATAGAACATAAAAGTACAAGCACGCTACAATACATATAATACACAACATGATTACAACCCTCTAATCTGAATCATTGGTTTCTTCTTCTTCGGACTTGGTTCGTTTTAATAATTTTCTAGGGATATATGGTGTTCCTCTAATACAAGCCATCGTTTTCCACAATGGTTTAGAAAAACCTGGTGGTTTAGAGGTTCCTAGGTTATTGTTACAATTTAGGAAATACGGACGTTGCCGATACATATAAAGTTCATCAGGGTTGGAATCAGGTTTCTCTATTTTTACACCTTTTCCCTTATTATTTTCTTTTGCTATATTAAATTGGGTCGAGGTAATTTCTATAACATCATCGGAATCCTCATTGGGATCCGATTCATCGGAAAATTGGTAATCTTCCCAATATTTTTTTTCCTCGGCGGAAACACCATTGACCATTTTTAACTTTGGTCCGTTGGTTGAGGATTTTCTTTTATTTAATCGATTTACTGTAGGTATCAATATTTCCTCCTCCGGAACCTCTTCTTCTTCTGGTTCTTCCTATTCCGGTTCATCCTCTTCCGGTTCCTCTTCTTCCGGTTCCTCCTCTTCGAGTTCCTCTTCAGGAATTTGTGAATCTTCCCAAAATATATTCGACTCTTCATTATTATTAGGTGAGTCGATGGGATTTGTACTAGTGGTAGACATCTATCACACAATATCAAACACATTAAGAGGTTAATATATCACATAATATTTACATGTTAATAATATATAGTTTCCAACAAAAGTGTTAAGCAATCATTTTTAAAGAAAACACGGTCGAAGTCCAGACTCACTAATGTATCCTAACAAACTCAATAAGACACACTAATGCAAATTTCTGGTTCTCTAAGACCAACGCTCGGATACCAACTAAAATGTCCCGTTCATATTGATTATGAACGTTCCATATTAATTGATTTCGTTGCGAGGTTTTGACCTCTATATGAGACGTTTTTCAAAGACTGCATTCGTTTTTAAAACAAACCATAACCTTTATTTTTATCGACAAGGTTAAAAGGACACCACCTAGATTATCCAGAAATGATAATCTAAAAATATCACACTTACACACTACCAATACATATTGGTTTACAATATTAATATGTTACAACAAAGTAAATCTCGAATGCAGTTTTAAAACAATATTATACAAACATGCTGACACCAAATCTTGTCTAAATTTTAGCATGCAACAGCGGAAGCTCTTAATAATCACCTGAGAATAAACATGCTTTAAATGTCAACAATAATGTTAGTGAGTTATAGGTTTAACCTATATATTTATCAAATCGTAATAATAGACCACAAGATTTCATATTTCAATATACATCCCATACATAGAGATAAAAATCATTCATATGGTGAACACCTGGTAACCGACATTAACAAGATGCATATACAATATCCCCATCATTCCGGGACACCCATCGAACATGATAATTTCGAAGTACTAAAGCATTCCAAATTTCAGAATGGGGCTTGTTGGGCCCGATAGATCTATCTTTAGGATTCGCGTCAATTTGGGGGTATGTTCCCAAATTCTTAGGCTACCAAGCTAAAAAGGGCATATTCGGTTTCGATCATTCACCCATATAATGTAGTTTTATTTACTTGTGTCTATTTCGTAAAACATTTATAAAATTGCATGTATTCTCATCCCAAAAATATTAGATTTTAAAAGTGGGACTATAACTCACTTTCACAGATTTTTACTTCGTGGGGAAGTAAGACTTGGCCACTGGTCGATTCACGAACCTATAATAAATATGTACATATATATCAAGGTATGTTAAAAATATATTTACAACATTTTTAATACGTTTTACTGTTTTAAGTTTATTAAGTCAGCTGTCCTCGTTAGTAACCTACAACTTGTTGTCCACAGTTAGATGTACAGAAGATAAAGCAATATATATTATCTCGAATCAATCCACGACCTCGTGTATACAAGCCTCAGGCTAGATCATAACTCAAAGTATATATAATATTATGGAATCAACCTCAACCCTGTATAGCTAACTCCAACATTACTGCATATAGAGTGTCTATGGTTGTTCCGAAATATATATATATAGATGGGTCGATATGATATATCAAAACATTGTATTCGTGTCTATGGTATCCCAAGATTACATAATATATTAGAATACAAATATAATACAATATGAGTTAGCTAGGATATGATTAATATAGATTGTTACCAATTTTCACGTAGCTACAACAAGTAAAATTATCCAATCTTGTTTTACCCATAACTTCTTCGTTTTAAATCCGTTATGAGTGATTCAAGTTGCTATGGTTTCATATTGAAATTAAGTTTATGAATATAAACAGAAAAAGTATAAGTTTATAGTCGGTAATACAGGTTAGAAGTCGTTTTTGTAAAGGTAGTCATTTCAGTCGAAAGAACGACGTCTAGATGACCATTTTGGAAAACATACTTCCACTTTGAGTTTAACCATGATTTTTGGATATAGTTTCATGTTCATAAGAAAAATCATTTTTCCAGAAGAACAAATTTTAAATCAAAGTTTATCATAGTTTTTAATTAACTAACCCAAAACAGCCCGCGGTGTTACTACAACGGCGTATATCCGATTTTACGGTGTTTTTCGTGTTTTCAGGTTTTAAATCATTAAGTTAGCATATCATATAGATATAGAACATGTGTTTAGTTGATTTTAAAAGTCAAGTTAGAAGGATTAACTTTTGTTTGCGAACAAGTTTAGAATTAACTAAACTATGTTCTAGTGATTACAAGTTTAAACCTTCGAATAAGGTAGCTTTATATATATGAATCGAATGATGTTATGAACATCATTACTACCTCAGGTTTTGTGGATAAACCTACTAGAAATGAGAAAAATAGATCTAGCTTCAAAGGATCCTTGGATGGCTTGAAAGTTCTTGAAGTAGAATCATGACACGAAAACAAGTTCAAGTAAGATTTCCACTCGAAATAAGATTGTTAAAGTTATAGAAATTGAATCAAAGTTTGAATATGAGTATTACCTTATATTAGAAAGATATCTTACTGTAAATAAGAAAGATTTCTTGAGGTTGGATGATCACTCAACGTGGATTTGCAAGATTGGAAGTAAGCTAGCAAACTTGGAAGTGTTGTTGGTGTGTTCTTGAGTAGTTGTTTTATAACTTGGTTTATGTATGGATTTATGAACTAGATCTTCTAGATTTTGTTGAAGATGATGAAGAACACTTAGAACAAAGGAAGAACAATTGAGAGAGAGTAATTTGATTCAATAAAATTGCAAAGTGAATGTGTTTGTGGTACCTAACATTCACGTGAATATGGAGTAGTAATATAGGCTCCATTAGTTTGTAATTTTGTGAGATATTTCATGCTAGATGTTAGATGATGGTTCCCACATGGTTAGGTGACTCACATGGGCTTCTAAGAACTGATAATTGGAGTGTATATACCAATAGTAAATACATTTAGAAGCTGTGTATTGTACGAGTACAAATACGAGTGCATATGAGTGGAATTGTTGATGAAAATGAACGAGGATGTTATTGTAAGCATTTTTTTAAGTAGAAGTACTTTGATAAGTGTATTAAAGTCTTTAAAAAGTGTATGAATACATATTAAAATACTACATGTATATACATTTTAACTGAGTCGTTAAGTCATCGTTAGTCGTTACATATAAGTGTTGTTTTGAAACCTTTAAGTTAACGATCTTGTTAAATGTTGTTAACCCATTGTTTATTATAACTAATGAGATATTAAATCATTACATTATCATGATATAATGATGTATTAATATATATTAATATGATATATATACATTTAAATGTTGTTACAACGATAATCGTTACATGTATGTATCGTTTCGAAATCCTTAAGTTAGTAGTCTTGTTTTTACATATGTAGTTCATTGTTAATATACATAATAATATATTTACTTATCATAATATCATGTTAACTATATATATATATATATCCATATATATATAATCATATAGTTTTTACAAATATTAACGTTCGTGAATCACCGGTCAACTTGGGTGGTCAATTGTCTATATGAAACCTATTTCAATTAATCAAATCTTAACAAGTTTGATTTCTTAACATGTTGGAAATACTTAATCATATAAATATCAATTTCATTTAATATATATTTTACTCCACATTAAGGAATGCTTGGGAGCACCAAGTCTTACGCCCTTCGTTCATCCTTATCTATCACTCCATAGTTACACACCCTAGCATCACCACCAACTCGGGACACTCCGAATTTTATTGCCCCCTCTTTTTGACACCTAAAACATGTAATCTTATTCGAAGGCGTACTCATATAATCACGCGACAAATGACCCCGTTGTCCGCATTTATAACACGCTGGTAGAAAACCCTTCTTGCCACCACTTTTCACACTCCCGACACCTTCGGAGGCACTCTTACTACTTTTGTTCGAACGAAATGTAGCTTCGAACTTTCGTTTACTATCATCGAAACCACATCTCCTCGGGACAAGTGTCTCAAAACCCCTTGCCACCTCAAATAATCTTTCAAAAGAGTCAACCGACCCTCTACTGATTTTTTTCCGCAAGTTATCATTCAAAGTTCGATAGAAATCTTCCATCAACATACGATCATTCCCGATATAATCTGGGCAAAATCGGGTCTTTGACAAAAAGGTGGACTTTAGTTCATTCAAGTCCATTGACCCTTGCTATAAATTTCGCAACTCATCTCTAATCCGAGATAGATCGGCCTGACTGCGATATTCTTTAAAGAATTTCTCCTCGAACTCTTCCCAAGTTAAACTCAAACATTGTTCTTCACCATAATCTTGGACCTTTCCGTCCCACCACAACTTTTCGTTATCCCGCAACATACTACTACCGTACCTTGTCTTCTTATCAAGAGGACACTCACTAGTACGAAACGCCCCTTCAATATCGGTGATCCAACAAGTACTCTTATGTGGATCTCGTTCGCCATGAAACATAGGAGGTTCGGAGGGTTTGAAGTTCTTGAAATGAAGGTCTCTCCTTCCAACATTACCCGCAAAACCCTCCATGTCCTCAACTCGAAGGTTAGCAAACCTTTTCTCGACTTCTCGTTGAACAATAGCATTCACACGTTCTTCCACGATGTCGGTTATTTGCCCCGCAACCGACTCTTGGAACATCTCCTTGACATCCTCATGTAAACCCGCCAAACTAGGTTTAATAATGGCCTCAACCTTGGCCTTGGAATTATTCTCGTCACTTCGGCCTTCGTTAACTTGTTCGTTCCTTGTCGTCATTCTAAGAAATGAACTCGGTTAGGAACGCAACACGAATAACTTACATACACCGTCACGATCTATATTCACAATCATAAACATATATCACCGTTCGTACACCCCATCTAGTTCAACACTTGTTGTACATCACTTCCTTGACTTGGTTTGCAACCGTAATAATGGTCGCAAAGCATTATTACGCTCACATGCCATGCCGAGCTCATGAATACAACAACCATCTCGCTAGATGTTCTACACAAAACAACGTGATTAGTAACAACATAATCAATACATAGCTAATTCACCTATTCTCCAAGGCACTAACTAAAAACCCTAACCGACCCGTAATCCTACAAGTACCGCATACTAGCACACACAAAAGTCTAAGTCTAGGCGCCTATCTCAAGTCACTTAAATCCCTTAGACCATTCTCTGATACCACTTGTAACAACCCAGCCCGTTATCTAACCGAAAATGCTTAAAAATTTGTTTTTTTATTAAAATACCAGTTTCAGACATATGGAGCGCCGCTCCATATAGGGGCGCACCGCTCCAAAGTGGCCTATCCACTTTCTTTTTAAGCTCGTTCGTAAAACATGTTTCTCAACACTTTTAAATGAAACAAATTATCATATAAGTAAAACTAAGAATTTCCCACAATAAAATCGAGTTTTACATTACCGGGCCCACATCGACCCAAATTATGACAAAGTGACCATTTTGACCCATTTTAGTTTAATACAAAACATAGACCGAGCATGGCAATTGGGGATACGCTACCCAATCCAAATCAATCCAAAAGCACGTCTTCTAAAGCAACCTACACAATCCATTAGTTCCCACGCTTACCCGAGCCACCACCTCCACGCGAATCAATAAAAATGTAAACAACGAGAGGGTAAGCTATGAAAGCTTAGTGAATGCAATAATTATACATATACATATATAAACTACTTACTTGCAATCACTTACACATTTACCGCATACATGCTAGCGATATAATTAGCATACCATCGCAAAGTATAATGCTAAACCTCCGACAACACAAGCTAGCATAACAATAGCATACAACACGAACAATATAATATGCTACACTACACACACAACCATGGTTAACCAATAGTACAAGGAATGGTACTCGCATTTCCCATCGGTGTTCATAACAACCGTTAGAGTACTTAACACGTCATATACTAACCCCTCGGGTGGCATCTTAACACGTCGATACTTCACCCCGGGTGGCCTCTTAACATGTCGACACTTCACCCGTCATACTTCTCTAAAGGGTATCTTAACACGTCATACACTAACCCTACGGATGGCATCTTAACATGTCGATACTTCACCCCCGAGTGGTGTCTTAACACGTCGACACTTCACTCGTCATACTTCCCGGAGTGGTGTCTTAACATGTCAAAACTTCACCCTCGATTGGTGTCTTAACATGTCGACACTTCACTCGTCACGTGAAACGTGGTGTCTTAACACGTCGACACTTCACATCTCACGCTACACAAATAAATACATTATATACGTACACGCATAATTATTCCACTCACCTCGATTACTTGAAGATTCAATCCCGCTTGAGCTCCTAATCGTCCAAAAGTAAATCACCTAAGAGATTCACAACAAATAAGCTTTACACCTAAGCTTATACTCAAATCACTACAAGTGCAATTTTGACCATTTACACATGCACTAACTTTGACTAAGTCAAAACTCACCCGAACTTATCATAATCACAATCAACTTATGATTATGTTCTAATAACACATTTTACAAAAGGTTTGATCAACCAATCCCTCATTTAGACTCACGACCGTCCAAATTGCCATAAAGTGCAATTACACCTTTTTGCACTTTTAACGTTACCCGAAGGACCAAAATTATCGAGACTAGTTCCCGCCTTCCCAAAATACCCAATGACACCACATTTAGCCATTAAACACTCGCTAGCCCGAGTTTCGCATAAAAACTCATTTTGACCCTTACAAAGTCAAATTCCAACATTTGCTAGTTTCGACACCAAAACACTTTTAATTCAAGTTTGTCTTCTTAACTTAACACTTGTAAGTTAATAAACTTTACATAATCGAAAACCGATCCAAAATCACCAACTAACTCTAATTTTGACTCATTACAAAATTAGTCAACCAAATATACTCAAATGGTTTCCAACACTTCTATAATCACTAATACTAGTGATTATACACCATTTACAAGCTTTAAACAAAGCAAAATCGTTCACTAACCCAAAATCCGCCAACATCAATAATAAACCCGATTACTAGTTCCAATCTTCCATTAATGAACTAATTGGGTTATCTCAAGAACATACAAGTTAAAACCCCAAATTGATTATCAAATCAAATAATGAAAACTTGGAGTTTGAACTTACCAACATTACCACAACATAGCCATGAACGGGGAGAACAACGTTAACTCTTGTGACCCGACCCGAAACATACTTCTTCTTCCCCTATTCGAGCTTTCTCTCCCTAGAGCTCTACCCTCTCTCTAGGGTTTGGTGTGTGAGTGGATGTGAGTGAGGAGGAAGAAAATGAGGTTGGATAAGGTTTTGGATCAGTTTCATGGCTCCAAATCCATCCATATGCAAAAGGACTATAATACCCCTCATTTAAACCCTTTAGGAATGCTGAAAAACGCATAAGAGGCAATCGGAGTGTAGTGACCCGAACTTTTCCATGTTTATATATATATTAAATGAAATTGTTATTTACATGATTAAGTGTTTCCAATATGTTAAGCAATCAAACTTGTTAAGACTTGATTAATTGAAATAGGTTTCATATAGACAATTGACCACCCAAGTTGACCGGAGATTCACGAACGTTAAAACTTGTAAAAACTATATGATGACATATATATGGTTATATATATAGTTAACATGATATTATGATAAGTAAACATATCATTAAGTATATTAATAATGAACTACATATGTAAAAACAAGACTACTAACTTAATGATTTTGAAACGAGACATATATGTAACGATTATCGTTGTAACGACATTTAATGTATATATATCATATTAAGAGATATTCGTACATCATAATATCATGATAATATAATAATTTAAAATCTCATTTGATATTATAAACATTGGGTTAACAACATTTAAAAAGATCGTTAACCTAAAGGTTTCAAAACAACACTTACATGTAACGACTAACGATGACTTAACGACTCAGTTAAAATGTATATACATGTAGTGTTTTAATATGTATTCATACACTTTTGAAAGACTTCAAGACACGTATCAAAATACTTCTACTTAACAAAAATGCTTACAATTACATCCTCGTTCAGTTTCATCAACAATTCTACTCGTATGCACCCGTATTCGTACTCGTACAATACACAGCTTTTAGATGTATGTACTATTGGTATATACACTCCAATTATCAGCTCTTAGCAGCCCATGTGAGTCACCTAACACATGTGGGAACCATCATTTGGCAACTAGCATGAAATATCTCATAAAATTACAAAAATATGAGTAATCATTCATGACTTATTTACATGAAAATAAAATTACATATCCTTTATATCTAATCCATACACCAACGACCAAAAACACCTACAAACACTTTTATTCTTCAATTTTCTTCATCTAATTGATCTCTCTCAAGTTCTATCTTCAAGTTCTAAGTGTTCTTCATAAATTCTACAAGTTCTAGTTTCATAAAATCAAGAATACTTCCAAGTTTGCTAGCTTACTTCCAATCTTGTAGAGTGATCATCCAACCTCAAAAAATCTTTCTTATTTATAGTAAGATATCTTTCTAATACAAGTTAATACTCATATTCAAACTTTGATTCAATTTCTATAACTATAACAATCTTATTTCGAGTGAAAATCTTACTTGAACTGTTTTCGTGTCATGATTCTGCTTCAAGAACTTTCAAGCCATCCAAGGATCCTTTGAAGCTAGATCTATTTTTCTCATTTCCAGTAGCTTTATCCAGAAAACTTGAGGTAGTAATGATGTTCATAACATCATTCGATTCATACATATAAAGCTATCTTATTCGAAGGTTTAAACTTGTAATCACTAGAACATAGTTTAGTTAATTTTAAACTTGTTCGCAAACAAAAATTAATCCTTCTAACTTGACTTTTAAAATCAACTAAACACATGTTCTATATCTATATGATATGCTAACTTAATGATTTAAAACCTGGAAACACGAAAAACACCGTAAAATCAGATTTACGCTGTCGTAGTAACACCGCGGGCTGTTTTGGGTTAGTTAGTTAAAAACTACGATAAACTTTGATTTAAAATTTGTTCTTCTGGGAAAATGATTTTTCTTATGAACATGAAAGTATATCCAAAAATCATGGTTAAACTCAAAGTGGAAGTATGTTTTTCAAAATGGTCATCAAGACGTCGTTCTTTCGACTGAAATGACTACCTCTTATAAAAACGACTTATAACTTACATTTCTGACTATAAACCTATACTTTTTCTATTTAGATTCATAAAATAGAGTTCAATATGAAACCATAGCAATTTTATTCACTCAAAACGGATTTAAAACGAAGAAGTTATGGGTAAAACAAGATTGGATAATTTTTCTTGTTGTAGCTACGTGAAAATTGGTAACAAATCTATATTAATCATATCATAGCTAACTTATATTGTATTATACATGTATTCTAATATATTATGTAATCTTGGGATACCATAGACACGTTTGCAAATGTTTTGACATATCATATCGACCCATGTGTATATATTATTTGGAACAACCATAGACACTCTATATGCAGTAATGTGGGAGTTAGCTATACAGGGTTGAGGTTGATTCCAAAAATATATATACTTTGAGTTGTGATCTAGCCTGAGACGTGTATATACTGGGTCGTGGATTGATTCAAGATAATATATATCAATTTTTTTCTGTACATCTAACTTTGGACAACTAGTTGTAGGTTACTAACGAGGATAGCTGACTTAATGAACTTAAAACATCAAAATGTATTAAAAGTGTTGTAAATATATTTTTAACATACTTTGATATATATGTACATATTTGTTATAGGTTCGTGAATCGACCATTGGCCAAGTCTTACTTCCCGACGAAGTAAAAATCTGTGAAAGTGAGTTATAGTCCCACTTTTAAAATATAATATTTTTGGGATGAGAATACATGCAGGTTTTATAAATGATTTACAAAATAGACACAAGTACGTGAAACTACATTCTATGGTTGAATTATCCAAATCGAATATGCCCCTTTTTATTAAGTCTGGTAATCTAAGAATTAGGGAACAGACACCCTAATTGACGCGAATCCTAAAGATAGATCTATTGGGCCTAACAAACCCCATCCAAAGTACCGGATGCTTTAGTACTTCGAAATTTATATCATATCCAAAGGGTGTCCCGGAATGATGGGGATATTCTTATATATGCATCTTGTTAATGTCGGTTACCAGGTGTTCACCATATGAATGATTTTTATCTCTATGTATGGGATGTATATTGAAATATGAAATCTTGTGGTCTATTGTTACGATTTGATATATATATAGGTTAAACCTATAACTCACCAACATTTTTTGTTGACGTTTTAAACATGTTTATTCTCAGGTGATTATTAAGAGCTTCCGCTGTCGCATACTTAAATAAGGACAAGATTTGGAGTCCATGACTGTATGATATTGTGTAAAAACTGCATGTAAGAAACTTATTTCGTTGTAACATATTTGTATTGTAAACCATTATGTAATAGTCGTGTGTAAACAGGATATTTTAGATTATCATTATTTGATAATCTACGTAAAGCTTTTTAAACCTTTATTGATGAAATAAAGGTTATGGTTTGTTTTAAAATGAATGCAGTTTTTGAAAAACGTCTCATATAGAGGTCAAAACCTCGCAACGAAATCAATTAATATGGAACGTTTTTAATCAATAAGAATGGGACATTTCAGTTGGTATCCGAGCGTTGGTCTTAGAGAACCAGAATTTTGCATTAGTGTGTCTTATCGAGTTTGTTAGGATGCATTAGTGAGTCTGGACTTCGACCGTGTTTAATTGAAAAATGATTGCTTAACAAATTTTGTTGGAAACTATATATTTTTAACATGTGAACATTATGTGATATATTAATCTCTTAACGCGTTTGATATTATGTGATAGATGTCTACCTCTAGAACAAGTCTCATTGACTCACCTAAAAATAATGAAGAGTCAAATGTAAATTGGAATGATTCATGGACTGATTCACAAGTTCCCGAAGAGGAACCGGAAGAAGAGTCGGAATCGGAAGAAGAATCGCAACCGGAAGAAGAATCGGAACCGGAAGAAGAAATAGAACCAGTGGGGGAAATAATAAAAAGGTTAAGTAGAAGAAAATCCTCAACCAACCGACCAAAGTTAATTATGGTCAATGGTGTTTCCGTCAAGGAAGCAAAGTATTGGGAGGATTACCAATTCTCCGATGAATCGGATCCCGACAAGGATTCCGATGATGTTATAGAAATTACCCCAACACAATTTAATAAGACAAAAGAGAACAATAAGGGAAAGGGCATAAAAATAGAGAAATTTGATTCCAAACCCGATGAACTTTATATGTATCGTCAACACCCATATTTCTTAAGTTGTGACAATAACCCGGGAACCTCTAAACCACCAGGTTTTTCTAAACCAATGTGGAAAACGACGGCTCGTATTAGGGGAACATCATATATCCCTAGAAACTTGGCAAAACGAACCAAAACCGAAGAAGAAGAAACGAGCGAGTCGGAATAAGATAGTTGTATTCGTGTGGTGTAATATATGTAATATAGTGTGCTTATGCTTTATGATATATGTAAAAATTTCTTGTATTAATAAGTATTTTTTTTATGAATCTAACTCTTGTCTATTTTACAGTATAAAAACACAAATGGATAGACAACCCAATATTTTAAGAGACCTACCCGGAGACATGATTGATGAAATCTTGTCTAGAGTCGGTCAGAATTCCTCGGCACAACTATTTAAGGCGAGATCAGTTTGTAAGACATTCGAAGAACGTTCCAAGAATGCCTTGGTTTATAAAAGGCTTTCGTTCGAAAGATGGGGGAAATCACATTGGGAAATCCATAAGTTACGATGTGTTTACTTTGACGCATATATTGCGGGGAACCCAAATGCTATTTTACGCAACGAGTTAAGAAATTATTTTGACTCAATATATCCGAATATAGGACTTCGTGATTTAGAAAAAGCGGCTAACATGCAACATAAAGAAGCATGTTATGCTTATGGGTTAGTAATGTTCGCTTCTCACCAAAGTGAGAACAAGAACATCGGCCTACAACTATTAAATAAAACGTTCCCACAAGTGACGAAGTCGGTAATTGGAGTAAGAAATGAGGTTTTTAGGTTATTACGAGAATGTTGGTCATTACGTAACCTTCATCCTTTTGACGACGTTACAACACATTGTCTTACTATCGGTCACAATGGTTATGTTCCGCAAAACCAAGGATGGGAAGTGGTATTAGTAAAACCAGAATGCATGACTTGTTTCTGGACGTATGAATTACGTGTCTTTATTGCCTTTGCTGAACGCCTTATTTATTAACTAGAATTATCTTCGCAACTACTTTGTATCAAAGTTTTATGTGCTATATTTCATGCTATATGTAAAATAGCGGTATTGTAAGTTTGCAAGTTATTGTATAAAGGCTTGAATATGATATATTTTTGTTTTTTTTTTTTTTTGTGATTAGTTTTTCATATAGAATTGTAGTAGTTGAAATGGTATGTTAGCTACTAAGTATGAACTTAACGGGTAGGAACTACCCGAATTAAAGAGTATAAAATGAGAATATGAAGAAAGAGCTTTTAAAATAAGTTCATATTACGCTACGAAATACTATTGATTACTCTTGATATTCTATATGATTAACTCGTTTCATTTGACTATTTTGAAGGAAATGGCACCGACTACTCGACACACCTTGAATATGAGCGAAGAGGAATTTCGTGCCTTTCTTGCTTCAAACATAGCCGCAGTACAGGCTGCGCTACATACCAACAATAACCTTGGATCTAGTAGTACAGGAAATCGTGTAGGATGCACCTACAAAGAATTCACTGCCTGCAAACCTTTGGAATTTGATGGAACCGAAGGACCGATCGGATTGAAACGGTGGACCGAGAAGGTCGAATCGGTGTTTGCCATAAGTAAGTGTACTGAAGAGGACAAAGTGAAGTACGCTACGCATACCTTCACAGGTTCTGCATTAACATGGTGGAATACCTATCTAGAGCAAGTGGGACAAGATGATGCTTACGCACTACCGTGGTCAGCATTCAAGCACTTGATGAAAGAGAAGTACCGTCCCAGAACCGAGGTCAATAAGCTCAAGACAGAACTTAGAGGGTTACGAACCCAAGGATTTGATATTACCACGTACGAAAGACGATTCACAGAATTATGCCTATTGTGTCCGGGAGCGTTCGAAGATGAGGAAGAGAAGATCGACGCGTTTGTGAAAGGATTACCGAAAAGAATCCAAGAAGATATAAATTCACACGAGCCCGCCTCCATACAACAGGGATGTAGAATGGCTCATAAACTAGTGAACCAGATTGAAGAAAGAATTAAAGAACAGACTGCTGAAGAGGCCAATGTGAAGCAAGTCAAAAGAATGTGGGAGGAAAACGGTGATAAGAATCACCAATACAACAACAACAGCAATTACAACAATAATCGCAACAACTGTCCCAACAATCGCAACATCAATCGCAACTACAACAAACGGCCCAACAACAACAACAACAACAACAACAACAACTACAACAATCATCCTGTAGTGACCCGAACTTTTCCATGTTTATATATATTAATTGAGATTGATATTTACATGAATAAAATGTTTCCAACATGTTAAGCAATCAAACTTGTTAAGACTTGATTAATTGAAATAGGTTTCATATAGACAATTGACCACCCAAGTTGACCGGTGATTCACGAACGTTAAAACTTGTAAAAACTATATGATGACATATATATGGATATATATATAGTTAACATGATATTATGATAAGTAAACATATCATTAAGTATATTAACAATGAACTACATATGTAAAAACAAGACTACTAACTTAATGATTTTTAAACGAGACATATATGTAACGATTATCGTTGTAATGACATTTAATGTATATATATCATATTAAGAGATATTCATACATGATAATATAATGATAATATAATAATTTAAAATCTCATTTGATACTATAAACATTGGGTTAACAACATTTAACAAGATCGTTAACCTAAAGGTTTCAAAACAACACTTACATGTAACGACTAACGATGACTTAACGACCCAGTTAAAATGTATATACATGTAGTGTTTTAATATGTATTTATACACTTTTGAAAGAATTCAATACACTTATCAAAATACTTCTACTTAACAAAAATGCTTACAATTACATCCTCGTTCAGTTTCATCAACAATTCTACTCGTATGCACCCATATTCGTACTCGTACAATACACAGCTTTTAGATGTATGTACTATTGGTATATACACTCCAATTATCAGCTCTTAGCAGCCCATGTGAGTCACCTAACACATGTGGGAACCATCATTTGGAAACTAGCATGAAATATCTCATAAAATTACAAAAATATGAGTAATCATTCATGACTTATTTACATGAAAACAAAATTACATATCCTTTATATCTAATCCATACACCAACGACCAAAAACACCTACAAACACTTTCATTCTTCAATTTTCTTCATCTAATTGATCTCTCTCAAGTTCTATCTTCAAGTTCTAAGTGTTCTTCATAAATTCTACAAGTTCTAGTTACATAAAATCAAGAATACTTTCAAGTTTGCTAGCTCACTTCCAATCTTGTAAGGTGATCATCCAACCTCAAGAAATCTTTGTTTCTTACAGTAGGTTATCATTCTAATACAAGGTAATAATCATATTCAAACTTTGGTTCAATTTCTATAACTATAACAATCTTATTTCAAGTGATGATCTTACTTGAACTTGTTTTCGTGTCATGATTCTGCTTCAAGAACTTCGAGCCATCCAAGGATCCATTGAAGCTAGATCCATTTTTCTCTTTTCCAGTAGGTTTATCCAAGGAACTTAAGGTAGTAATGATGTTCACAACATCATTCGATTCATACATATAAATCTATCTTATTCGAAGGTTTAAAGTTGTAATCACTAGAACATAGTTTAGTTAATTCTAAACTTGTTCGCAAACAAAAGTTAATCCTTCTAACTTGACTTTTAAAATCAACTAAACACATGTTCTATATCTATATGATATGCTAACTTAATGATTTAAAACCTGGAAACACGAAAAACACCGTAAAACCGGATTTACGCCGTCGTAGTAACACCGCGGGCTGTTTTGGGTTAGTTAATTAAAAACTATGATAAACTTTGATTTAAAAGTTGTTATTATGAGAAAATGATTTTTATTATGAACATGAAACTATATCCAAAAATTATGGTTAAACTCAAAGTGGAAGTATGTTTTCTAAAATGGTCATCTAGACGTCGTTCTTTCGACTGAAATAACTACCTTTACAAAAATGACTTGTAACTTATTTTTCCGACTATAAACCTATACTTTTCTGTTTAGATTCATAAAATAGAGTTCAATATGAAACCATAGCAATTTGATTCACTCAAAATGGATTTAAAATGAAGAAGTTATGGGTAAAACAAGATTGGATAATTTTTCTCATTTTAGCTACGTGAAAATTGGTAACAAATCTATTCCAATCATAACTTAATCAACTTGTATTGTATATTATGTAATCTTGAGATACCATAGACACGTATACAATGTTTCGACCTATCATGTCGACACATCTATATATATTTCGGAACAACCATAGACACTCTATATGTGAATGTTGGAGTTAGCTATACAGGGTTGAGGTTGATTCCAAAATATATATAGTTTGAGTTGTGATCAATACTGAGATACGTATACACTGGGTCGTGGATTGATTCAAGATAATATTTATCGATTTATTTCTGTACATCTAACTGTGGACAACTAGTTGTAGGTTACTAACGAGGACAGCTGACTTAATAAACTTAAAACATCAAAATATATATAAAGTGTTGTAAATATATTTTGAACATACTTTGATATATATGTATATATTGTTATAGGTTCGTGAATCAACCAGTGGCCAAGTCTTACTTCCCGACGAAGTAAAAATCTGTGAAAGTGAGTTATAGTCCCACTTTTAAAATCTAATATTTTTGGGATGAGAATACATGCAGGTTTTATAAATGATTTACAAAATAGACACAAGTACGTGAAACTACATTCTATGGTTGAATTATCGAAATCGAATATGCCCCTTTTTATTAAGTCTGGTAATCTAAGAATTAGGGAACAGACACCCTAATTGACGCGAATCCTAAAGATAGATCTATTGGGCTTAACAAACCCCATCCAAAGTACCGGATGCTTTAGTACTTCGAAATTTATATCATATCCGAAGGGTGTCCCGGAATGATGGGGATATTCTTATATATGCATCTTGTTAATGTCGGTTACCAGGTGTTCACCATATGAATGATTTTTATCTCTATGTATGGGATGTGTATTGAAATATGAAATCTTGTGGTCTATTATTATGATTTGATATATATAGGTTAAACCTATAACTCACCAACATTTTTGTTGATGTTTTAAGCATGTTTATTCTCAGGTGATTATTAAGAGCTTCCGCTGTCGCATACTTAAATAAGGACGAGATTTGGAGTCCATGCTTGTATGATATTGTGTAAAAACTGCATTCAAGAAACTTATTTTGTTGTAACATATTTGTATTGTAAACCATTATGTAATGGTCGTCTGTAAACAGGATATTTTAGATTATCATTATTTGATAATCTACGTAAAGCTTTTTAAAACCTTTATCTATGAAATAAAGGTTATGGTTTGTTTTAAAAATGAATGCAGTCTTTGAAAAACGTCTCATATAGAGGTCAAAACCTCGCAACGAAATCAATTAATATGGAACGTTTTTAGTCAATAAGAACGGGACATTTCACATCCCAACAACAATAATAACCGCAACAACAACAACAATCAGAAGCAGCTATGCCAAAGGTGTGAAAAGTATCACTCGGGGTTCTGCACCAAATTTTGCAACAAGTGTAAAAGAAATGGTCATAGCACGGTGAAGTGTGAGGTCTACGGACCAGGGGTTAACAGAACGAAAGGAACAAATGGTGTCGGAATGAGTAATGGCGGAGCAAGTAGTGTCGGAGCAAGTTATGCCAATGTAGTTTGTTATAAATGTGGAAAACCGGGCCACATTATTAGAAATTGCCCGAACCAGGAGAACACAAATGGACAAGGCCGCGGAAGAGTTTTCAGTATTAATGCGGCAGAGGCACAGGAAGACCCGGAGCTTGTTACGGGTACGTTTCTTATTGACAATAAATCTGCTTACGTTTTATTTGATTCGGGTGCAGATAGAAGCTATATGAGTAGAGATTTTTGTGCTAAATTAAGTTGTCCATTGACACCTTTGGATAGTAAATTTGTACTCGAATTAGCAAATGGTAAATTAATTTCAGCAGATAATATATGTCGAAATCAAGAAATTAAACTGGTTAGCGAAACATTTAAGATTGACTTGATACCAATAGAGTTAGGGAGTTTTGATGTGATAATCGGTAAGGACTGGTTGAAAGAAGTGAAAGCAGAGATCGTTTGTTACAAAAATGCAATTCGCATTATACGAGAAAAAGGAAAACCCTTAATGGTGTACGGAGAAAAGGGCAACACGAAGCTACATCTTATTAGTAATTTGAAGGCACAAAAACTAATAAGAAAAGGTTGCTATGCTGTTCTAGCACATGTCGAGAAAGTACAAACTGAAGAAAAGAGCATCAATGATGTTCCCGTCGCAAAAGAATTTCCCGATGTATTTCTGAAAGAATTACCGGGATTACCCCCACATCGATCCGTTGAATTTCAAATAGATCTGGTACCAGGAGCTGCACCAATAGCTCATGCTCCTTACAGACTCGCACCTAGCAAGATGAAAGAACTGCAAAGCCAATTACAAGAACTTTTAGAGCGTGGTTTCATTCGACCAAGCACATCACCGTAGGGAGCTCCTGTTTTGTTTGTCAAGAAGAAAGATGGTACATTCAGGTTGTGTATCGACTACCGAGAGTTGAACAAACTTACCATCAAGAACCGCTACCCACTACCGAGAATCAATGACTTATTTGATCAACTACAAGGCTCGTCTGTTTATTCAAAGATTGACTTACGTTCCGGGTATCATCAAATGCGGGTGAAAGAAGATGATATTCCAAGACTGCTTTCAGAACACGTTACGGTCATTACGAGTTTATGGTCATGCCGTTTGGTTTAACTAATGCACCAGCTGTGTTCATAGACCTTATGAACCAAGTGTGTGGACCATACCTTGACAAGTTTGTCATTGTTTTCATTGATGACATACTTATTTACTCAAAGAATGACCAAGAACACGGTGAACATTTGAGAAAGGTGTTAGAAGTATTGAGGAAGGAAGAATTATACGCTAAGTTTTCAAAGTGTGCATTTTAGTTGGAAGAAGTTCAATTCCTCGGTCACATAGTGAACAAATAAGTTATTAAGGTAGATCTGGCAAAGATAGAAACTGTTGAAAAGTGGGAAACCCCGAAAACTCCGAAACACATACGCCAGTTTTTAGGACTAGCTGGTTACTACAGAAGGTTCATCTAAGACTTTTCCAGAATAGCAAAACCCTTGACTGCATTAACGCATAAAGGGAAGAAATTTGAATGGAAGGATGAACAAGAGAAAGCGTTTCAGTTATTGAAGAAAAAGCTAACTACGGCACCTATATTGTCATTGCCTGAAGGGAATGATGATTTTGTGATTTATTGTGACGCATCAAAGCAAGGTCTCGGTTGTGTATTAATGCAACGAACGAAGGTGATTACTTATGCGTCTAGACAATTTAAGATTCACGAACAAAATTATACGACGCATGATTTGGAATTAGGCGCGGTTGTTTTTGTATTAAAGACTTAGAGGCACTACTTATATGGGGTCAAAAGTATTATATATACCGACCACAAAAGTCTTCAACACATATTTAATCAGAAACAACTGAATATGAGGCAGCGTAGGTGGATTGAATTGTTGAATGATTACGACTTTAAGATTCGTTACCACCCGGGGAAGGCAAATGTGGTAGCCGATGCCTTGAGTAGGAAGGACAGAGAACCCATTCGAGTAAAATCTATGAATATAATGATTCACAATAACCTTACTACTCAAATAAAGGAGGCGCAACAAGGAGTTTTAAAAGAGGGAAATTTAAAGGATGAAATACCCAAAGGATCGGAGAAGCGTCTTAATATTTGGGAAGACGGAACTCGGTATAGGGCTGAAAGGATTTGGGTACAAAAATTTGGAGATATGAGAGAAATGGTACTTAGAGAAGCTCATAAAACCAGATACTCAATACATCCTGGAACGGGAAAGATGTACAAGGATCTCAAGAAACATTTTTGGTGGCCGGGTATGAAAGTTGATGTTGCTAAATACGTAGGAGAATGTTTGACGTGTTCTAAGGTCAAAGCTGAGCATCAGAAACCATCAGGTCTACTTCAACAACCCGAAATCCCGGAATGGAAATGGGAAAACATTACCATGGATTTCATCACTAAATTGCCAAGGACTGCAAGTGGTTTTGATACTATTTGGGTAATAGTTGATCGTCTCACCAAATCAGAACACTTCCTGCCAATAAGAGAAGATAACAAGATGGAGAAGTTAGCACGACTGTATTTGAAGGAAGTCGTCTCCAAAAATGGAATACCAATCTCTATTATCTCTGATAGGGATGGCAGATTTATTTCAAGATTCTGGCAGACATTACAGCAAGCATTAGGAACTCGTCTAGACATGAGTACTGCCTATCATCCACAAACTGATGGGCAGAGCGAAAGGACGATACAAACGCTTGAAGACATGCTACGAGCATGTGTTATTGATTTCGGAAAAAGTTGGGATCGACATCTACCGTTAGCAGAATTTTCCTACAACAACAGCTACCATTCAAGCATTGAGATGGCGCCGTTTGAAGCACTTTATGGTAGAAAGTGCAGGTCTCTGATTTGTTGGAGTGAAGTGGGGGATAGACAGATTACGGGTCCGGAGATAATACAAGAAACTACCGAGAAGATCATCCAAATTCAACAACGGTTGAAAACTGCCCAAAGTCGACAAAAGAGCTACGCTGACATTAAAAGAAAAGATATAGAATTTGAAATTGGAGAGATGGTCATGCTTAAAGTTGCACCTTGGAAAGGCGTTGTTCGATTTGGTAAACGAGGGAAATTAAATCCAAGGTATATCGGACCATTCAAGATTATTGATCGTGTCGGACCACTAGCTTACCGACTTGAGTTACCTCAACAACTCGTGGCTGTACATAACACTTTCCACGTCTCGAATTTGAAGAAATTTTTTGCTAAAGAAGATCTCACTATTCCGTTAGATGAAATCCAAATCAACGAAAAACTTCAATTCATCGAAGAACCCGTCGAAATAATGGATCGTGAGGTTAAAAGACTTAAGCAAAACAAGATACCAATTGTTAAGGTTTGATGGAATGCTCGTAGAGGACCCAAGTTCACCTGGGAATGAGAAGATCAGATGAAGAAGAAATACCCGCATTTATTTCCAGAAGATACGTCAACACCTCCAACTGCTTAAAATTTCGGGACGAAATTTATTTAACTGGTAGGTACTGTAGTAACCTAAACTTTTCCATGTTTATATATATATTAAATGAAATTGTTATTAACATGATTAAGTGTTTCCAACATGTTAAGCAATCAAACTTGTTAAGACTTGATTAATTGAAATAGGTTTCATATAGACAATTGACCACTCAAGTTGACCGGTGATTCACGAACGTTAAAACTTGTAAAAACTATATGATGACATATATATGGTTATATATATATTTAACATGATATTATGATAAGTAAACATATCATTAAGTATATTAATAATGAACTACATATGTAAAAACAAGACTACTAACTTAATGATTTTGAAACGAGACATATATGTAACGATTATCGTTGTAATGACATTTAATGTATATATATCATATTAAGAGATATTCGTACATCATAATATCATGATAATATAATAATTTAAAATCTCATTTGATATTATAAACATTGGGTTAACAACATTTAACAAGATCGTTAACCTAAAGGTTTCAAAACAACACTTACATGTAACGACTAACGATGACTTAACGACTCAGTTAAAATGTATATACATGTAGTGTTTTAATATGTATTCATACACTTTTGAAAGACTTCAAGACACTTATCAAAATACTTCTACTTAACAAAAATGCTTACAATTACATCCTCTTTCAGTTTCATCAACAATTCTACTCGTATGCACCCGTATTCATACTCGTACAATACACAGCTTTTAGATGTATGTACTATTGGTATATACACTCCAATGATCAGCTCTTAGCAGCCCATGTGAGTCACCTAACACATGTGGGAACCATCATTTAGCAACTAGCATGAAATATCTCATAAAATTACAAAAATATGAGTAATCATTCATGACTTATTTACATGAAAATAAAATTACATATCCTTTATATCTATTCCATAAACCAACAACCAAAAACACCTACAAACACTTTCATTCTTCAATTTTCTTCATCTAATTGATCTCTCTCAAGTTCTATCTTCAAGTTCTAAGTGTTCTTCATAAATTCTACAAGTTCTAGTTTCATAAAATCAAGAATACTTCCAAGTTTGCTAGCTTACTTCCAATCTTGTAGAGTGATCATCCCACCTCAAGAAATCTTTCTTATTTATAGTAAGATATCTTTCTAATACAAGGTAATACTCATATTCAAACTTTGATTCAATTTCTTTAACTATAACAATCTTATTTCGAGTGAAAATCTTACTTGAACTGTTTTCGTGTCATGATTCTGCTTCAAGAACTTTCAAGCCATCCAAGGATCCTTTGAAGCTAGATCCATTTTTCTCATTTACAGTAGCTTTATCCAGAAAACTTGAGGTAGTAATGATGTTCATAACATCATTCGATTCATACATATAAAGCTATCTTATTCGAAGGTTTAAACTTGTAATCACTAGAACATAGTTTAGTTAATTCTAAACTTGTTCGCAAACAAAAGTTAATCCTTCTAACTTGACTTTTAAAATCAACTAAAAATATGTTCTATATCTATATGATATGCTAACTTAATGATTTAAAACCTGGAAACACGAAAAACACCGTAAAACCGGATTTACGCAGTCGTAGTAACACTGCGGGCTGTTTTGGGTTAGTTAGTTAAAAACTATGATAAACTTTGATTTAAAAGTTGTTCTTTTGCGAAAATGATTTTTCTTATGAACATGAAACTATATCCAAAAATCATGGTTAAACTCAAAGTGGAAGTATGTTTTTCAAAATGGTCATCAAGACGTCGTTCTTTCGACTGAAATGACTACCTCTTACAAAAAAGACTTGTAACTTATATTTCCGACTATAAACCTATACTTTTTCTATTTAGATTCATAAAATAGAGTTCAATATGAAACCATAGCAATTTGATTCACTCAAAACGGATTTAAAACGAAGAAGTTATGGGTAAAACAAGATTGGATAATTTTTCTTGTTGTAGCTACGTGAAAATTGGTAACAAATCTATATTAATCGTATCCTAGCTAACTTATATTGTATTATACATATATTCTAATATATTATGTAATCTTGGGATACCATAGATACGTTTGCAAATGTTTAGACATATCATATCGACCCATGTGTATATATTATTTGGAACAACCATAGACACTCTATATGCAGTAATGTGGGAGTTAGCTATATAGGGTTGAGGTTGATTCCAAAAATATATATACTTTGAGTTGTGATCTAGCCTGATACGTGTATACACTGGGTCGTGGATTGATTCAAGATAATATATAACAATTTTTTTCTGTACATCTAACTTTGGACAACTAGTTGTAGGTTACTAACGAGGACAGCTGACTTAATGAACTTAAAACATCAAAATGTATTAAAAGTGTTGTAAATATATTTTGAACATACTTTGATATATATGTACATATTTGTTATAGGTTCGTGAATTGACCAGTGGCCAAGTCTTACTTCCCGAAGAAGTAAAAATCTGTGAAAGTGAGTTATAGTCCCACTTTTAAAATCTAATATTTTTGGGATGAGAATACATGCAGGTTTTATAAATGATTTATAAAATAGACACAAGTACGTGAAACTACATTCTATGGTTGAATTATCGAAATCGAATATGCCCCTTTTTATTAAGTATGGTAATCTAAGAATTAGGGAACAGACACCCTAATTGACGAGAATCCTAAAGATAGATCTATTGGGCCTAACAAACCCCATCCAAAGTACCGGATGCTTTAGTACTTCGAAATTTATATCATATCCGAAGGGTGTCCCGGAATGATGGGGATATTCTTATATATGCATCTTATTAATGTCGGTTACCAGGTGTTCACCATATGAATGACTTTTATCTCTATGTATGGGATGTATATTGAAATATGAAATCTTGTGGTCTATTGTTACGATTTGATATATATAGGTTAAACCTATAACTCACCAACATTTTTTGTTGACGTTTTAAGCATGTTTATTCTCAGGTGATTATTAAGAGCTTCCGCTGTCACATACTTAAATAAGGACAAGATTTGGAGTCCATGCCTGTATGATATTGTGTAAAAACTGCATTTAAGAAACTTATTTCGTTGTAACATATTTGTATTGTAAACCATTATGTAATAGTCGTGTGTAAACAGGATATTTTAGATTATCATTATTTGATAATCTAAGTAAAGCTTTTTAAACCTTTATTGATGAAATAAAGGTTATGGTTTGTTTTAAAATGGATGCAGTCTTTGAAAAACGTCTCATATAGAGGTCAAAACCTCGCACCGAAATCAATTAATATGGAACGTTTTTAATCAATAAGAACGGGACATTTCACGGAGTGCCACTCCAATGGTTGGAGTGCCGCTCCAAGCTACAGATACTGGCAGTCGAGCAAAACAGGTTTCAGCAACTTGTTTTGGCCATAACTTTTCGACCGTAACTCCGTTTTTGATGAATCAAATATCGTTGGAAATGTAATAAGATATTCTTTCCAATGGTAAGGCTTTAAAACATCAAGTCAAACTTTATTTGGGGTTGAAAAATTACGTTACACACCTTGTAACTCAAACAACATCCAGAATAACGTGTAACAGGAAAACGGGGTGTTACACTCAATTGATGGTTTAGTAAATAAGTCTAATTACACTAGTTTCGTGCATGCAATTCAATCAATCTATATTATATTTCAATAACTAGAAAAGTTTATCAATTTAATAACTTTCGTTACTTCAATCAAAAGACTTAAAACTAATTGGATCAATCAATAAGAGTAACTAAGAATCATGGATCAAGAACAATTAATTATATAAACATACGATTAGCAATCCTTCACCCATGTTCAATTATGTAAGTTAATACACAGAATTTAGCTAGATATGGTAGGAACAATCAAACACAAAGATAAACAAATCATAATCATAATGATAATCAAAGAGTAAATAAAAATTTTCCAATGATTACACGAGATCAAAATTGAATCCAATGTGTTAAGAGCTACAAAATATACTGATGTGTGCGAGGGGTTGTACGAAATGCTATTATTATTTACTACGAAATACTACAAAATATTACTCAAGTTTTATTTATTTATTTATAGAATGGGATATACCTAAACCTTGCTACAACACTTATAGGCAGTGTACCTAATCGTAGAGTAGTGTAGTTTTTAGTAAGTCCGGTTCGTTCCACAGGGAGCTAGTGATTACGTACTATATTTTTAACAACTATATTTTTATAAATATATATAATTATAAATAGTAATATTATTATTATAAAAGGGAGGTTTACCGTTTAATGACCGGTTTGCAGATTTTATATTTTAAGCGTAAAGATAAATGACGATAATTAAAATGCGTAAAATAAATAACAATGACGATAAATAAAAATGCGAATAATAAAATGACAGTAATTAAGAGTACGATGAGAAATACGATAAAAGAATTATGCTTATTTAAACTTCCGTAATCATGATGTTTGACGTTTTGATTTTAATTTATTACTCTTGGTTAATTGTCCTTTGTCCTGGTTTATTTGATACCTATCTGGGTTTTGCCCTTAATAGTCCATCGGTCATAATTATAAAATGTTCGTCAAATTAACCTTATTCCCGAAGTCAAATATTCCAACTAATTAGGGATTCGAACTGTAACAAGGTTTTAATACTTTGTTAATAATTACACCAGGTTATCGACTGCGTGTAATCCAAGGTTTTAAAACTTTGTTAACAATTACACCAATTACCCTTGTATGTAATCTACCCCTATTATAATTAGTCCATGATACATTAATTTATTCACCTGGCCATAATGAATAATAAATTACCCAATCCAATTGATTAAATTAAATGATTTGTAAAAGATGTTGTATAAACGTCACTAAATAGGACATGCAAAATCATTTAATAATTATTAGATTAACTAACTTGAAGATAGGTTCGACAGATTCCAATGAGTTGTCATTCAATTAGACAATACTCCCCATCTATTAATAGTCCATAGTCCAATGTTCACAAGTGTCGGTCTTTTGTCCAAACCCAAATTATGGTACAAAATCCAATAACCCTATCTTAAATATTTAGTCCAACATCACGATTACTTCGGCTCAAATAAGCATAATAATAACTTAGTTACGATACATTAATTGAAAAAGGAAGAACATAGCTTACAGTGATTATTTATCGCGTAGCGTCGCACGGACAGAATTTCGACTTACAAAACCTTAAAACATTTCTTACATTAACCCAATTATTATTAAACTTAATTTAAACTTTATATTATAAATATAAATATATATTGCATTGATCAGAGGAAGGAAAAGAAAAAGATGTGTAATACTCGGCTGAAAACATTGCAATTTATAGGACCAGGCCAGACTTTCCCTGCCATGCAATCACATGGGAATAAGGCAGCCAGGCCATGCGATCGCATGGCCACCTTGGACAGCTCACATCTCTTGTTTTCTAGCTTGTCGAAATATTTATTAAATATATATATAATATATATAATTTATATTAATTATATATATATATATATATATATATATATATATATATATATATATATATATATATATATATATATATATATATATATATATATATATTATATTCTTGTGCATAGTTGACTGGTAATTTTAGGTCCGTTGAGTCGCACGTTGATGCTCGGTTTATGTCTCGGTTCCGGATTTTCGAACGTCCTTTCGTACGCGTAGATATCTTGTACTTTGCGTTTCGCGACTTGTACTCTTGTAATTTTTAGACATTTTTATCAATAAATGGAACCACTTGGATTGTATCTTGTACATTTGAGCTTTTTGGTCATTTATGTCTTCAAATCTTCATTTGCGTCTTCAGTCTTCACACTTATTTATTTAAACGAATATTACATAAAAATAGAACAATAGTAACTAAAAGCTTTACATATTGGAAGGATATTGCGCCTAAATATATGTTCATTTGGAGCACTATCATATACATAGAAAACTGATAAAAACGTAACCCTAAACTCAGAATTCGTAAGTGAGGCTCAATAACCTAATTTGGGGTTTAAACAAAGTATTTATTGTAAAAATTCAGAGTCAGAACCGCCCCAAATCACGTTTCAAAACATTTGTTGCATTTCGCGACACCGTGAAATGTAACAAAGGCTGCCAAAACGTAACACTTTGATCAGAACTTCAAAAACTCTCCGGAACTTACAATATCGAGTTTTGGCCATACCTATCGCATTTCGTGACAGCACCAAATCGCGAAACACCTCACCAATACGCGACACATTCAGCAACAAGTTGTAGAGCTCTGAGCTACGGACGTTCGGGCTTTTGATTCACCTAAATCTGAGTCCGTACGACTGAGTTATGGCCTTTTTTGTGCAAACGCTCGCGAACCAGATTCAAAACCTTCTTCAACTATCATCTTCGACCAAATGCCATCAACACTTCATTGAACCATATATCTCTCTTTTTAATCTCATATGAACTCAAAATTCTTCAAAAGGCATTAAGAATAATAAAAACAAGAACCGATAACGCATAAGTATATATGTATGATTTGAGCGTTATCAAATTTCCCCACACTTGAACCTTGCTTGTCCTCAAGTAAGTCTATATTCAAATATAAAAAATGCAAGAGCAACATATCCGGAACTCATCTTTAAAAAAATAAATAGAACCAAGATACACCATCATTAGCATACGATAAAATTCAACCAAAATGTGTAAACTTCAACATAAAATTGCAAGGTTCAAGTCTTTAAGCTCTTCAAGTGCATAATCATCAATGAGCTCGAAAAATCTCCAATTGAACTCATGTCGATAGAACCAGAAGTGTTATCTTACTACACTCTAGTTGCATAACTAGAAGTGTTATCGTCAATTCTTGGGTGAAACTCAGTTTAACCGGTAGGTGTGCCAAGATGGTTATCCTTGGTTCAGGACAAAGACACTCATCAAGTGCCCCAACGACCACTCTGGTTACTCTAGAGCAGGGTGAACACTTGAAGGAGGTTCGTGGAATTTAAGTCCCACGTGACTTATAATGAGATAGCGATTTGCCGAAAAATTTGATCCTAGGGAACACAAGACCTTTTGAAAACATTTTATCATTTTGAAACAGATAAACAAGCTAGCCTTAATACTAAACAAGTTTTTCGGAATTTTATCTTACAAGGTCATGTGCCCTCAAAGTCATTCTTTTATTGAATAACCGCACAGACAACATACTACAACTGTATACAAACCTTCCCGGAATAGAGTTACCGATGAGGTATCACTTGTCAATTGTAAGTATTTAAGTGTCATCCACAGCCAACCTGGTAATAAATAGCGATACGGAATAAGTAACAAACCCTAAAAAAATCACTCCGGTGTTGAAGGAGTAAGATGAGAATGTTACAGGATAGTTTTGAAAGTTCAAGACTTCTCTTCCCAGAGTACTTTTACAACTTAAAAAAGATGTTAGTATGAAATGGTATAGTTTAGGAAGATGTTATACTAAGGGAAACAAAATTTGAAAGACTTTACTTACAAGTTTTAAATGAAACCACTTTTAACTAGGAAGACTTTACTTCCTTTTAACACATACATGCTAACACAAAAGAAATACAAAAACACCAAACATCATTGAGGTACCTGCACAATTCAACTCACAACAGTGATAACATCTGATCAATAAAATAGCTACACTTGGCTTTTGAAATCTTCAAAAAAATTAAAAAATACTCAAATTTTTCAAATGAATAAAAAATAATACATAAAGCCAAGTGTAATACATCCACGAGAATTTATATCTCTCTCCCACACTTAAGATCATGTAATGCCCTCATTTACATGAAATCAAATAAATAAATATAAATTCTAGAGGACAATAAAGTGAATGGAAAAGACATAACTGGATGTAGAGAAAAAGATCGGGAAACGGAGTGACAGATGGTTTTGCACTGACGATCATTCCTCGAATTGTCATCACATAATGTAGTACCTACAATGAATAAACAAAAACACAAAATGTAAAATCTTTTTGATTTTTAAAATTTTTAAAATTTTTAGGATTTTTTATTTTAAAACACACACATTGTACAAACTATACAAGGATACATGTACATGTTTATTAACGAGTCGTGTACTAGACTCCACCTCCTTCAAGTCAACTAATGCCTGGATGGTAGGTTCCTTCATCCTTCTAACTATAGGAACCACCACTAGATTTACCACCACTAATCGAATGCAACAACCAAACATCCGCAACCTTTCTTTCCTCAACTAACTGTTTCAACTTATCTTTCTCTTTGTTAGACAGATTCGACACTAACATCTATCTAAAATGCTCATCCTTCTCACACGTAGCTTTCTTAACTCGCCCGTATAACCTCCTCATTGATCTATCAACAATTTTATCCTCTACAGGTTTACCTACGGGTTTTTCCTTAATAAACCTCTCCCCCACACTTAGGTAATTTACTAGTCCCTTCTACATTCACAACAACATTCACAGAGCCTATATGTGTAGGTGATGGTATAACAATATGCTTAGTTTGAAAGCTTAAACTTCTACCTCTGTCTCTTAAAACTAACTTCCCAGTTTTCCAATCAGTCATCGCACCTGCAGTTGCTAAAAATGGTCTACCTAGAATAATCAGTACAACCTTATCTTCTTTCATGTCTACAACCACAAAGTGTGCAGGGAATTCTAACTCACCTACTTTCACCACCAAATTCTCAGCAATCCCTATAGGTTTACTAACTGACTGGTTAATCAATCAAACACCTATATTAGTCGACTTAAGTTCACCTAAATCAAAACGTGTATAAACATTAAAAGGCGTAAGATTAATACATGCACCTAAGTCCGCTAAAGACCTAATACTTCCGATTCATTCACTCTACATTGTAGATTGAAAGGCCCAGGATCACCTAGCTTTGGTGGTATATCACTCTTCATAACTAAAGCAGCACATTCCGCTTCAAGAAACGCGGATGATGCCTGATCATGCTATCCCTTTTCTGCCATTAATTCCTTTAACCTGAAAGACTTGGTAGTTTCTAACTTCTTTAAATCCAAATTGTGAACATTTGAAGTTTTACCCGTTATCAATGACATTAAATAGTTACCACACACGAACGTTATATCACCAATTTGAATCCCATCTTCTTCACAAGTTGACACATTCTTCACACTCTCTACACACGCTCTGTCAACACTCTTGTATAGAGTGTAATCCGCCATGTCTGACTAATCCGAGGATATAAAATCACCATACTCGGTATGAACAGTTCAAACCTCCATCTCATCCTCGAATTCGTTCTCATCGTCTTCACATCCCAAAGTATAAAGTGGATCAAACCCACCAAAATCATAATCCTCATATTTAGATATGACATTAACCTGCGAGTAGTGTGAAACCTAGGTTCCTTCTTCCTTTGAGGACCTTGTGAAGTATTAACATGATTCGGGTTGACTTGGGTATTAGATGGAAGAGTACATGTCGGTCTCTCTGATAGCAATTGTGAAATCCTACCCAACTCTCTCTCAAGAATCTGAATAGATGACCATTGATTTTGCATTTCTTGTTTCATCATCTCCTCTCTTTCCTGAGTTTTAACCATGTAGCTCTTAATCAAATCTTCCAAACCAGAATTGATTACCCGATGTTGATTGTTCTGCTGATATTGATTTTGTTGGTAGTTTTTGTTTTACAACCCTAGTGGTCCATTCATCTGATAAACCGAACTACCCTGAAACTGAATACCTACATAATTAGCATGATCAATAATCGGCCTATCATTAATGTCACAGTCTTTTTTCAAATGAGGCCCTTTGCAACGTTCACAACCTACTTGCATAGCAACCACAGGCTTGTTCAACTTAAACTCTCTCTCAAACGGCAATACCATACCATCATCTTCATCATACACACTAGAAACTATTTTCTTCATTGGAGCCCTCCTAGATGATGAAGATGACCATTCAGAAGTATGCTGGGACATATCTTCTAAAAGCTGATACGACTAATTTGGCATCTTATGAGGAAACACTCCTCTAGTTGAAGAGTCTAAGACACCTCGTGTACGTTCATCAATAACTTGATAAAATATCTGAACAATCAGACGAACCTCTAACCCATGATGAGGACAGTCTCGCAACATCTTATTCAACATGTTCCATGCATTATGTAAAGATTCATCAAATTTCTGAGCAAATGAATTGATCTCATCTTTCAACCTTGCAACCTTAACCAGTGGAAAGTATCTGTTGATAAACTTGTTGCGAAGATCTGTGTAAGTGGTAATAGATGAAGGTATTTCGTATGCCCGAGAGACATATTAAATTAATGTGGCTAATATGTTATGATCTAAGTCGGGTCATACCCAATAACAAACTTACCGACACCTTACACGTATTTAATCTTAATGATTGGATCTTTAAACAAATACGTGACAGTTGGATTTTAGAAAATCGGGTTTCTAAAATATTATCACTTGAGATAAATTATTTGGATAATTTATATATAATTGTTTATAGGTTTAAATGATTATATTGTGTTATATTTTATAAAAAGGTTTTATAAAATGTATAAGTAATAAGATAATACATAAGTTTATAACAAGTTTATAAACTTTTATAAACTTACAAGTATTATTATTAAACAACATGTGTGGCAGAATTTTGGGCTCCAAGAAAAGGCACACATGCTTGTTTTGTTACTTTTAATACTACATAACTCCTCATGAGCATGTCTAACACTTCCACCAAGTATTTACTTATTCTCTCAAGTGAGACATGCAATACATCAAGTGAAAAAGAACAAAATTCTGCTCTCTTTTGTTGCTACTGCTGCCGTGAGCTGTTGTGTACCAAAAGGAGTTCTTAAGTTCATTTTGAAAGCTTAATTTCAAGTGTCAACAAATCCTAACCAAGGTACTAGGTGTTGGTGTCAAGTTTTGGGTATAATCTCTTGAGGTTTTATCATTTTGAAGCTCCATTTATCATCATCATCTTCATCATCTTCTTGCATCTTGAAAATGACCCTCAACTAGCTTGAGGAGGTGTAATCTTCTTCTCTACTTGTTTTATATGTAAGCATGTATCCAAGACTTGATAGTAACATGGACTTTATATAATGCTTCCGCTTGTTTAACTACACTTAATTGGTTTAATGATCAAGTTCACTATATGAACATGTTGTTTTGAAACTTGTTAAATTACATCAATGGTATCTAGAGCCGAGGTCTATGGATTATGCTTCTTATATTGTCTTTAAATCCACTAATTTTACATTCCATGTACATGCATGAAAATGGAATATAAAAATTGTTGGGTTTGGGAGGGTTGTTTGATTTGGCCGAAATTTTAGGGGTTCCAAAATGGGTTTTGGTTCTTCCATTTTGGTCATATTTGGTTGCATGTTCATGTTCACAATCATAGCCTTGACCTTATGTTTGGTTAGATGTTTGAATGATTTATATTTATTCATTTGGTATGTAATATTAATTCATTCATTTGGTTTGTAATAATATTCATTTGATTATGTAATTTATTTTATATTTGGTATGTAAAATAGATTAGGTTGTATTTCATTTTCTAGACAAAATGTATTAGGATATATTTTGTAAAAATGAAGATACAAGAAGATGACAATGAAGAACACAAGGAAGGATGCAAGATTAAGTGGGAGATTTTGAAATCTCCTACTTTGTGTTATAACCCCTTAACCGGTGGCATTTGTTTTCGGCTAAACAAATGCCTACCAAAATGGCTTGATTGTGAACATATTTGTTTTGCATGTGTGGTTGTTTATTGTATGATTGTGGATTGTATGTTTGTATGCTACAAGTTAATCACACAAGTTAACAACAAGCAAAATGGCAATTTAATTGGTTAAATTAAACATTATTAACGACATGCAAAATGTCAATTTAAATGGTTAAATTAAAAATGGCTAAAAGGACATTAATAAACGGTTATTAAGAACATGATAAGGATCATATATATAAAATGGTTTATATCAAGTAATAGGCTAAAATTACAAGACTTGAAAATGGATTTCAAATGAACCATACATTAAATCCATGTTGGTGTATGACATAAAAGTTTTCTCAAACTAGAAACAATGAAAACTTAAAATCCCTTTTAAACAAGGCAAACAAGTTAAACGCCATCCTTTTGTACAATACTTAAAAATATTAGGGAACTCATATTGGGATAAAGGTCACCTAACTGTTATGAGCAAACTAATATGATTAAGGCGAATTTCGCACACTTGTGGGATAAAGGTCACCTAACCACTTGTATGTTAAATTTACACATTTACACAAGTAGGACGACTTGATTTGGGAATCATGAACTTAGGGTCACCGAAGCATGAGGAACAAATAGGCGTTGATGGGATAAATATGCCATGCAAAAGGATTGCATGATCCCATAACTTAGAAGTTGCAAAAGGATTGCAATTGTCATACAATGACTACCTAGCTAAATCAAATGACGGGATAAAGGTCACCTAACCGAAATTTGGCTTACCGTTGGATTCTAAAATTTAATAAATATCAATTGAATTTAAAGGGTATTGATTGTTAAATTAAAATTAATACTTAAACAACTTTGTTAAATTTTGTAGATGGCCGCCAATAACAACAACAACATTCCAAACGCACCTATCAAGTTTAACAACCTATTGTTGAGGTCAATCCTCGAAAAGGAAAAACTCAACCATACGAACTTCATGGATTGGTTCCGCAATCTAAGAATTGTCCTCAAACTAGAGGATAGGGTGTATGTGTTGGAAAACCCCATTCCCGATCAACCCGACGAGGATAATACAAAAGGCATGGCTTATTGGGAGAAATATTGCACCAATTCAGTGCAAGTTTCTTGCCTCATGCTTGGGACTATGATACCAGAACTCCAAAAGGATTTCGAGCATCATAGTGCATATGACATGATCACATAGTTGAAGGAGATGTTCCTTCAACAAGCTCGTGTCGAGCGCTTTGAAACGGTCCGAGCGCTTCATGCATGTCGGATGGACGACTCCCAATCCGTTTCATCTTATGTCCTTAAGATGAAAAGCCTAATTGATCGAGCGAACCGTTTAAACTGCAACGTGTCTAATGAATTAGCCACGGACCTTATCCTTAACTCCTTTTCAAAGAGGTTTAACACATTTGTAATGAATTACAACATGAATGGATGGGATAAGAGCATTGGCGAATTACATGCCATGCTAAAGACGGCCGAAGCGAGCATGGGTAAAAGGGCTTCACCCTTGTTTATGATCAATGAAGGCGGGTCCAAAAACAATAACACTTCTAAGCCGAAGGCGGCTAAGAGGAAAGGACCAGCCTACCAAGGCAAAGGCAAGGGAAAGGGAAAGATGGTTACCCCAACCAACAACAACAAGAAGCAAAAGGTTGCCGGTAAAGCTAACCCCAAGGAAGATCCGTGTTTTGGTTGCGATGAAATGGGTCACTGGAAACGCAACTGCCCGGTCTACCTAAAGGAGTTGAAGGAAAAGAGGGATGTAGGGAAAACTCAGGTAATGTATATATGGTATACATTGAGCTTAGTATTACTTCTTCTAATACATGGGTATTAGACACAGGATGTGGAACTCATATTTGCAATTCTTTGCAGGGGTTCAAAAGAAGTGATCAAGATGCGGGAACAACAAGTGTCTTCATGGGAAATGGAGCAAGAGTGCAAGTGAAAGCTCAAGGAGACTTTGTTTTAAAGCTACCAAGGAGTTTGGAGCTTATTTTGAAAAATGTTTTGTATGCACCCGATTTATCTCGAAACATTATTTCTGTATCCCGTTTGAAACAATATGGTTTTAATCTTAATTTCATTAATGATGATATCCATGTTTCTTTAGATAATGTGTTCTATTTTAAGGCTTCGCCTTCGAATGGTATTTATGAATTGGTTCATGATGAAACATCATACGATAGCTCAATGTTCCATGCAAACACCAAGAAACTCAAAAGGGATTTGAGTGATTCCTACTTATGGCATTGTCGCCTTGGTCACATAAACAAGAATCGAATGCATACACTTCAAAATAATGGACTTTTGAAATCAAATGAACTAGACTCGTTTGATGTATGCGAATCTTGTTTACAAGGCAAAATGACTAAAGCACCTTTCAAAGGGACCTATGAAAGGGCTAAAGACTTATTAGGATTAATACATTCAGATGTATGTGGACCTTTTAAGCCCATGACTAGGAAAGGTGAAAGATACTTCGTCACTTTCATTGATGACTTCAGTCGTTTCGGATATGTCTATTTATTAAGGCACAAGGATGAAACTTTTGAAGCATTCAAAGAATATCAAAATGAAGTACAAAATCAACTCAACAAGACAATCAAGGTACTTTGTACTGATAGAGGAGGTGAATACCTAAGCAATGCTTTCCAAGATCATCTTAGAAGTTGTGGGATTATCTCGCAACTTACTCCACCCAAGACACCACAGCTTAATGGTGTATTCGAAAGGAGGAACCGAACCCTAATGGATATGGTTCGATCTATGATGGCTAGAAGCTTGTTGCCTCTATCATTTTGGGGTTATTGTCTATGCTCCGCAGCTCGTATTCTAAATATGGCCTCAATCAAGAAGGTGGAACGAACTCCTCATGAGATGTGGTTTGGAAAACCTCCATCTCTATCATACTTAAAGGTATGGGGATGTGAAGCTTATCCTAAGTGTTACGTCCTTAATAAATTGAATGCTCGATCCACGAAGTGTATCTTCATAGGATATCCCAAGGATGATATGGGATACTATTTCTATGATCCAACCGAGCAAAATATATTTGTTGCTCGAAAGGCTGAATTCCTTGAAACTAAGTTCCTAATGGAAGGAAATAGTGAAAGGAAGATAGATCTTGAAGAGGTTCAAGATCAAGTAGATGATACACAATTGGTTGACACTAGCACTCAACATGAAAATGTTGAGAGTGATCAAATGGATGATCAAAATACACAAGACGTTTGCAGATCTGGTAGGATTAGTAATCCTCCTGAGAGATATGGGTTTCTCATGGATGGTTGCTATGTGGTTGATTTGGATGAACCAACAAACTACCAAGATGCTTTATCAAGGATTGATAAGGATAAATGGCAGGAAGACATGAACGCTGAGATGCAATCCATGTATGACAACCAAGTTTGGGAACTTGTTGAACAACCTACTGGCTCAAGGATAGTTGATTGTAAATGGCTTTTCAAAATGAAAACTGACATACATGGAAACTTGGATACATATAAAGCTAGACTTGTAGCAAAAGGTTTCACTCAAACTCAAGGGGTTGACTATGATGAAACTTTTTCACCTATGGCAATGCTAAAGTCTATTAGGATATTACTTGCCATTGCTGCTCATTATGATTATAAAATATGGCAAATGGATGTCAAGACCGCTTTCCTAAATGGACATCTTGAGGAAGATGTCTATATGGTTCAGCCTGAAGGTTTTGTTGATCCTAAATATCCTAAAAAGGTATGCAAGTTAAAGAAGTCAATCTACGGATTGAAACAAGCATCTAGAATGTGGAATCATCGTTTTAATGAGGAAGCCAAGAAATTTGGCTTCATTAAAAATGTTGATGAAGCTTGTGTATACAAGAAAGCTAGTGGGAGCACTATCATGTTCCTTGTACTATATGTGGATGACATATTGTTATTTGGAAATGATATTCCGGAAATGGAAGGTGTTAAAACTTGGCTAAGTAAATGCTTCTCCATTAAGGATCTTGGAGAAGCACAGTACGTTTTGGGGATTGGGATCTACAGGGATAGACCCAAGAAACTAACAGGTTTGAATCAAAGTGCATACATTGAAAAGATCTTGAAAAAGGTTCAAGATGGAGAACTCTAAGAAAGGTTTGGTACCTATTCAAAAGGGAACACTTCTCAGTTCATCTCAGTACCCCACCACGAAAGATGAACAGGAGAGAATGAAGAAAGACCCGTACGCATCTGCTATTGGGTCAATCATGTATGCAATGATATGCACTAGACCAGATGTGTCATGCGCTCTTAGCCTGACAAGTAGATACCAGAATAACCCAGGTAACAGTCATTGGATTGCTGTCAAAAGTATATTGAAATACCTTAGGAGAACTAAGGATATGTTTCTAATATATGGGTCTAGTGAGGAGGAACTCGCTGTAAAAGGTTACGTGGACGTGAGTTTCCAAATTGATCGAGATGATTCTCGATCACAATCCGGTTATGTCTTTACGTTAAATGGAGGTGCAGTCTCTTGGAAGAGTTCAAAACAGGATGTTGTTGCATTATCCACTACAGAGTCGGAGTACATTGCCGCCTCATTGGCAGCTCAGGAAGCTGCATGGATGAAGAAATTCATCGACGACTTAGGAGTAGTCCCTTCCATTCAGGACCCTCTTAAGTCTTTTGTGACAACGAGGGCGCGATTGCTCAAATCAAGGAACCTCGTGCTCACCAAAAGACCCATCACATTGAGCGGAGATTCAACTACATAAGGGATGAAGTTGAAAATGAAAAGATATGTATTTGCAAAGTTCACACAGATCTTAATATAGCGGATCCACTCACGAAGCTCTTACATGGTGCAAAACATCAAGGTCATGTTAGTGCATTAGGGCTTCGATATTCTAGTGATTGGTTGTGATCTGTTTTAAGTATTGTAACGGAACAAAATTATTCAAACTCATTAATATAATTATGGTATTAATTTATTTTGAGTCAAGTTCCTATTTTGCATATTTTATCCATGAATAAGTAATTATTCTAAATTCCGTAGTCGATCACATTTGTGGGAACAAGTGTGAGGTTTAGACTATTATGAACTTGGATTGGTATACATTCACGGGAAGAATGTGGGGCAAGGTTGCAACCAAGGTTCATAGATATTTGTGGGATACAAATATTGGAAGACCCGCCCTCAAGATTTACTAAATGGAGCCTTTGTGGTTGATCACATGTAATCTTGAGTAAAGGCGAATATCATTGTATCCTCTGACCTGAGATACATATTGGGTTCGGATATTTACCAAGTATCGTGCCTTGATTCTTTCCTTCGCTATTCTGAAATATGGTAGTTCACAAGGAAGAGCTCAGGCATAATGCAAGGTACATATTTAGGACGTATGTAGCCAAGATGGAATTTGTCCCTCGTATTCGTTGAGAGTCATATGTATAAGGCCTGATAAAGTTAAATCTAAAAAAGAGTGATCATTCTATGTCTCTTGGGTTTAACTTGACATCTAGGACGAAAGGATATAATGAAAAGATTCACCTATTCATATTCGAGATGGGAACTCGAAAGGGATGATGGTATTGAATGGCACAAAGTCTTAACATATTGGGGGTGATGGACGGTCGTTAGGTGGTATCCGTCACTTGCATTAATTTCTTATGTTTCTCGTGCAAGTGGGAGATTGAAGGTATTTCGTATGCCCGAGAGACATATTAAATTAATGTGGCTAATATGTTATGATCCAAGTCGGGTCATACCCAATAACAAACTTACCGACACCTTATACGTATTTGATCTTAACGATTGGATCATTAAACAAATACGCGACACTTGGATTTTAGAAAATCGGGTTTCTAAAATATTATCACTTGAGATAAATTATTTGGATAATTTATATATATTTGTTTATAGGTTTAAATGATTATATTGTGTTATATTTTATAAAAGGTTTTATAAAATGTATAAGTAACAAGATAATACATAAGTTTATAACAAGTTTATAAACTTTTATAAACTTACAAGTATTATTATTTAACAACATGTGTGGCAGAATTTTGGACTCCAAGAAAAGGCACACATGCTTGTTTTGTTACTTTTAATACTACACAACTCCTCATGAGCATGCCTAACACTTCCACCAAGTATTGACTTATTCTCTCAAGTGAGACATGCAATACATCAAGTGAAAAAGAACAAAATTCTGCTCTCTTTTGTTGCTACTACTGCCGTGAGCTGTTGTGTACCAAAAGGAGTTCTTAAGTTCATTTTGAAAGCTTAATTTCAAGTGTCAACAAATCCTAACCAAGGTACTAGGTGTTGGTGTCAAGTTTGGGGTATAATCTCTTGAGGTTTTATCATTTTGAAGCTCCATTTATCATCATCATCTTCATCATCTTCTTGCATCTTGAAAACGGCCCTCAACTAGCTTGAGGAGGTATAATCTTCTTCTCTACTTGTTTTATATGTAAGCATGTATCCAAGACTTGATAGTATCATGGAATTTAACTTAATAGCTTAACATGTTAACATGGACTTTACATAATGCTTCCGCTTGTTTAACTACATTTAATTGGTTTAATGATCAAGTTAACTATATGAACATGTTGTTTTGAAACTTGTTAAATTCCATCAATAGAATTGGATAGTTGAGATTTCAACCAATCCCTCGCATCCCCAGTTAGAGAATAAGGAAAATATTTCAATTTAAATGCATCCATGCTCACATCCTTTTCCTTGTATAACCCACAAATCTCATCAAACTGTTAAACGCGCTCGAACGCATTACCGGTCCTTCCATCAAACATATTCTCCCTGACCATATGGAAAAATTGAGGTTTAACCTCAAAGTTCTCAGCTGTACTTTCTGGTCTTCGGATTGGAGGTGGAAGTGCAGGTTGTGCAGCTTGCCTAGCACTCCACATCAGTTGATCATTAGGATCCGTCATCGATGCTCCATTTTGACAAACTCAAACTCAAAATCATGAATATAGAAGGATAATGTAGAAAAACCCTCTAAAATCGACTATTCCTTCTTAACCTTGCTCCACGTGTGATAAACTCAAGATGGTTCTAGAGTTAAATTGTACCTAACCTGCAATCACAGCACAACAAACAGTAACGCGTAAATCCAAACAAAAATAACAAAAAGTAACTTTCACGAAAATAAGTTCCCACGAAAGGATCGAATAGTTAAAAGTAATTAAAAACTCAAATAACACCGCTCTCTGGCAGCTGTGCCAAAAGGTTGATGTATGTTTTCTACACCTATTAAATTTTTAAACTAAACCTAGTAATTAATTCACACAAATGAGCAACTAACTCAATCGTATATAGCTAGCACAGGTAAGTTCAGGCTTGTCCACAGAGAACAGTTGAATTTAAAAATTTAAAACTAGTAATTATTCTAAGTAAAAAGTACGGGAGTTTGATTTTAAAACTAAATAAACTAAGAAACACAAATTACACAAATACGATTTCAATGAGACAAGGGTAGTCACTTAGACTCAATTCCCACGAATATGGATTGCTTTTATTAAGATCAACTAATTAGTAAGATAACTTGGTGTCCCTCACTTAGATACTAATTATCATGACACTGTAAGTTAATAACGTTGGTTTCCCTCATGCTTTTTAAAAACACAATCAATCAGACTAACTACTCAAGATGGTGATTCAAATGAAGGATAAATTGGTGCTCCTTTTTAGCTTCATAATTATCTACTCAATTGATGGTTAAATAAATAAGTCTAATACACTAGTTTCTGCATGCAATTCAACCGGTTTAGATTATATCTCAATAGCTAGACAAGTTTAACAATTTAATAACTTGTGTTACTTCAACCAATAGATTTATAACTAATTGGATCAATCAATGTGAGTAATTAAGAATCATGGATCAAGATCAATTAATTATATAAACATAAAGATTAGAAATCCTTCACCTAGGTTCAATCATCTAAGTAAATACACGAAACTTAGCTAGACATGGTAGGAACAATCTAATACAAAGATAAACAAATCATAATCATAATGATAATCAAAGAGTAAATAAATGTACCAATTATTACACGAGATCAGAATTAAATCCAATGTGTTAAGAGCTCCAAAATATGCATAGAATACTGATAAAAACGTAACTCTGAACTCAGAATAAGTAATTGAGGCTCAATACCCTAATTAGGGATTTAAACAAAGTATTTATAGTAAAAATTTGGAGTCGGAAACCGCCCCAGATCACGTTTCATAAAATTTGATCGAGTTTTCACAACACCGTGAAACGTGACAAAGGTTGCCATAATGCGACACTTTGTTAGAGCTTTTTTGTTTAGGAGTAGTGGATGCTACAAGTAAAAATTTCATAGAAGTACCAGAAGTGGGTACCTCATGTAGGTTATACAATAAGACAAAAACAGTAAAGATGCTTTAAAGTCGCATGACCAACCACCCAAAAATAAGATAAAGTCTAAAGTAAAACAATGTGAGTGGGTTCTTCAAGTTTCTAAAATTCCAAGGTTACAAACTTGGCAAATGAAGACTTTCAAAAATCAACATACTTGTTTGCATTCAAGGGTTAATAGACATTGTACCTTCACTTTTCTTTCAAAACAGTTAGTTGACTAGTTAGTAACTAACCCAAACCTTCTAACCAAGGCTGTTAAAGTTTAAATGGAGTCAAAGCATGAATTACAAGTTTCTAGATACAAGTCTTACAGAGCACTGGGTAAGGCAAAAGAGCTGTTGAAAGGTGATTACATTGAGCATTATGCAGATAGATGGATTACCTAGAAGAGTTAGTGAGGTGTAACCCAGGAACAACTTTTAGGGTTTAAACTGAGAATGCAAATCCTAAAGCTAAAGCACATATTTTTAAAAGGGTGTACATGTGTTTAGGAGTTTTGAAACAAGGTTTTTAAACTACTGGAAGGAATCTTATTGGTGTTGATGGTGCTTTCATGAAGGATCTTGCAACTAGACAAATGTTGACTGTAGTTGGTGTTGATTGCAACAATGGAATTTACCCAGTTGCATATGCCATAGTTGAGCAGGAGAGTTATTCATCTTGGAAATGGTTTTTGAAATTATTAATTGAAGATTTAGAGATTACCTTAATGTCAAATTTCACATTCATTAGTGACTGGCAGAAGGTATGGGCCTAATTTGTCATTAATTTTGTATTTATTTGTTCATCATTTTTGTATTAATTTGTGAAAGTATGTGTTGGGTCTGCTTTCAGCAATTAAAAAGTTATTTCCTTGTGCTGAGCATCGTTTCTGTCTTAGACATATTCATGAGAATATGAAGTCAAAAGGTTAGAGAGGTCACGCTTTTAAGAATCATTTCTGGAACTGTGTTAGAGGAACAACTATCCCCCAATTTGATAGAGCAATGTTGGAGATGAAAAAATTGGATGCAGCATGTTACAAGTATCTATCTGATATCCCACCAAAGCATTGGGCCAGAATTCATTTTTCACACAGGTCGATGTCTGATGTTTTACTTAACAACATGTGTAAGTTCTGAATAGGTGGTTCTGTCATGCTAGGGAAAAACCAATAGTGACTGCACTTTAGAGAGTACTTGATGAAGAGGATAGTTAATGTGTTAAAAGTGCCTAACAAAAGTGATGGACCTTTAACTCCAACTGCAACCAAAATATTTGCTACAATGAAGAAAGATGCTAACTAATGATACGTATACCCGATTATCTCATTTAGCGCATCAAACAGCATTACCATATGAGCCACACATATCGCGCGCTAAAGGAAACGAATGCTAGGTCGCGAACCTAGCGCAACTCTCGTTCCAGCACTAAATGTACGTGTGCATGTCAGGCGACGTTGTAGCTGGCAAAAGTACACATGGCAGACAAGAATCAGGTCCTACAAAATACATTTTACTTTTGTCAGGTCAGCTCACATAAGGAGGTACTGTTGGTAGGCCACGACCCTTTAATTCTATTATGTGGTAATAGAAGACAAAAAGGGTTACCCTATAAATAAAGGACTCAATCCACAGCAAAAGGGGCTGGACATCCATTTCGACATTCACACATATACTATTTTTAGCATCTTAAACAGTAGCGCCTCCCTTGTGGGGCAACTTCACCCGCGCCACCAGACGTACAGCGCATCACTAGACTTATCCTTGATCTACACGTAACGTTCTCTGAACATAAACCCCTATAATCTAACATGAGCCATCACTAACCGGTCAACCCGTCGATGATGGGTATACGTTTAACCACCCCTGCTGAGATCCTCATTTCGTAAGGGGTTATTCACAGTACTCCGGATCGGAGAGTTAAACTCAATTGACCCTTAAATCCCCCTTCATTGATGTCAAGCATGGACCAAACCCGACACATTTATTCTATACTTGATCATTTGGCGCCATCAGTGGGACATACAAGTTAAAAGGTTTTGATTTGATCTTTTTTATATATGTCCGCTTACTGCTCGCTTGCTTCTTTTAATACAGTGACAGGTATCAAATTGGCAAGAAATCCAGAAGTATTAAAGCCAATACCTGTGCGAGCTACCTCGCCCACAGGAGCAAAGCCCATCGTCAAAGGTCCTGCAGGAACCTCTGATAACGCGCCTCCATGGAGCGCTCTGGCGTCACTTCTGAAGTGACTCGTCCCAATCCATAAGGACGAATACAATAACATATGGATACATTGCGAGGTATTTGACCTCTATATGATACATTTTACAAACATTCCATTCATTTTTAAAAGACAACTTTTATTACATCGAAAGATGACAGGCATGCATACCATTTCATAATATCCAATCTATAAATGACCTAATCTGTCATTTACTTAACAATAATTTTTATCGAACTCAACAACTTGAATGCAACGTCTTTTGAAATATGCCATGAAAGGCACCAAGTAATATCTTTAAAATGAGCAAATGCACAGCGAAAGATTTCTTTCAAACCTGAGAATAAACATGCTTTCAAGTGTCAACCAAAAGGTTGGTGAGTTCATTAGTTTATCGTAATCAATCATTTCCATAATTTTAATAGACCACAAGATTTCATTTATTCAATAATCATACACTCGCAAGTGTTTAAAAATTATTCATATGGATTGAACACCTGGTAACCGACATTAACAAAATGCATCTAGAATATCCCCAAACATATAAACATCGAAGTACTAAAGCAGTTCAAATTCTCTAACTGGGGCGTGTCAAAGCCCATAGATCTATCTTTAGGATTCGCGTCAATTGGTGGCAATTATAATAAACACCAATTCTTAGGCTACCAAGTTCAACAAGGGCGATATCCGATATAACAATTCAACCATATAATGTAGTTTCGATTACTTGTGTCTATTTCGTCAAACATTTATAAAAGTGCATGTATTCTCAGTCCCAAAAATATATATTGCAAAAGCATTTAAAAAGGGAGCAAATGAAACTCACAATACTGTATTTCGTAGTAAAAATACATATGACATCATTGAACAAGTGCAAGGTTGGCCTCGGATTCACGAACCTATATTATTTATATATATTCATACATTGGTCAATATTTATCTAACAATTTAGGTCAAGTCGTAGTGTACCACAATCCTAATGCTCGAGACTAATATGCAAAAGTCAACAAAAGTCAACTTGACCAAAATGACTTCTAAAATCTATACATGTTTATAATATAATTTAAATATAGTCGTTATATGTATTTACATATATTTATCAGATTTTATTAGAGTAATTAATACATGTCATTTATTAATAAAATTTATATTAAAATTTATATGTGATAAAAATATATTTTTATATATCTCAAGTAATAAAATTTATTAAGTTCACTTAATATCACAAAAATATAGTGGTATGTATTATTAATGTAACTATATAACGTGTGGTAAAAATGTCTTTGTATCACTTATTTAATCGATAAAATAATATTGATAATAATAATAATGAGTAAAAGTTGTATTATTTTGTAATAATAATAATAATTATTATTATTCTACTAATAATAACAATAACAATATTTATATTTACTAATGATGATATTAATTATAATAAAATGATTATTCTAATCATGATAATTTTAATAATAACGATACTTTTTATTATTAACTGTAATAATAATAATATTTTATAAAAATAATAAATCTATTCAAAATGATAATTTTTAATAATGATAATAATAATGATATTTAATAATAACAATGATATTTCTATTAAAATCATAAAAAATGATAGTTTTAATATTAATGATTCTTTTAATAATAATAATAACGATAAAAATAATAAAATGATAGTTTTGATAAAAAATATTGATTATAATAATAATAATAATAATAATAATAATAATAATAATAATAATAATAATAATAATGATAATAATAATGATAATAATAATAATAATAATAATAATAATAATAATAATAATAATAATAATAATAATAATAATAATAATAATAATAATAATACTAATACTAATATTGATTATTAGATTATAATAATAATGACGATAATAACGATGATAACGATAACGATAACGATAACGATAACGATAACAATAACGATAACGATACGATAACGACGATAGTAATAATAATAATCATTTTAACAATAATACATAAAATTATAGATAATTCAATTAACTATATCTTTTAATCCGTTTATCGAAACCATTCGAGTTCTAAATGAAAAGTTCTTAATTTTTCGCTAGCTTTCCAATGACATGCATATCATATACCTTATCTCAGTAGCATATATATCTAATTCAGGATTCAACATAACCTATCTAATGACAATATCAAACGTACAAGTCATGCATAATCCTATATACTCGAGCACTAGTCAGGGATACACTATTTATATATAAAAGTTAAGTTATGAGTGCTCACGTATCAATATTGAGATTCAATATTGCGGGAAAGTACGTAGACGCAACGAAAATGATAAACGTTAGGTTGACCTCACGACCAATACCCTCAAACAATACCCATAACCTCCATAGCTATAACCCATAATTTTCTTAGCTCTATCCCGTTTGAAAACTTATTTTGAAATCGCCTGAACATAACTTCGTCGTAGTATTTTATGTATACTAATAATATCTTGAAATAATACTGAGTAAATATATATATGTAAATCGATTGAGAGAGTTAATAGAAATATATTTTCAAGTTTCTATGAAATAATGAAATCTATTGAATTCTATTTATAATAGATTTTTGAATTATTAAAGTGAATTATTAAAGTGAATTATTAAAGTATGAATTATTAAAGTGAATTATTATAGTATGAATTATTAAAGTAATTTATTAAAGTTAAAGTAAAGTAAAAGTAAAGTAAAAGGTAAAGTTAAAGTATAGTAAAAGTATAAAACTATGTACGTATAATACGCGTATAACTATATATAATATTAATTTAAATCGTTATAAATATTTAATAAAATAATATAAAAATATCGTTACCTTTATCATACTGGTTAATAAATGAGTTGTCAAAAGTGGTTCTAGATATTTACAAAAGTTATATACGTTTTAATAATAAAGCTCTTTTTAAACTGAAAACGTTTTTGTACGTTTGGAACTAAATCAAATAAATATGATAATTTTGTTTTTCAAAACTAAATATATTTAAGAATTATTTTGTTAAAAGGTTAAAATAATGGAAATCGTTATATCATAAAACGTTTTAGAAAAATAGAATTATATATATTCATAATAGGTTTCAAGTTTATAAATTACAGTATGTTGGTGAAGCATGGGATAAAGTCCAAAGCTTAAATAAATGTATGAAATCATCTTAATGAAAAATGTTGAGTTACTTAACTTGTCGATATCCCACCTCTAAGTTATTTACACTCCACGTTCTTACTTTCACATTAAATAAAATGAAAGTTAACATAGTTATCTTATCAAGGTCACGAGGAAAATATTATAAAACATGAATTGGAAATTAATCAGGAATTTCCACTAACCCTTGTCTAGTTCCCGTTAATTGACACATTTGTTCTTACTTATAAATCACTTTACCATTTTCCAAATGTTGTCAAAAAGAATAGATTTCTTAAATCACAGTGGACCTCATAACATAGACTCGTAATCATATCACAATGTATCTGATAATTCAATCATTTAATATTATCTTTTAATTCCGTCGATAAATATATTAAACATATATTGAAACAAATATGTTTATGTAAAGTATTATACATCTAATACTTTGTTAACGTTTTCAATTAATATAACTATATTATATATATATCTATATACACATAAATGTTCGTGAATCGTCGAGCACAGTCAAAGGGTAATTGATTACATGAACACAGTTCAAAGTTTTTGAGATTTCAACATTACAGACCTTGCTTATCGTGTCGGAAACATTACATTATTTAAAGATAAATTTTAAATTTGATCGAAAATTTTTGGTTTGTCACGGTACCTACCCGTTAAAGAAATTTCGTCCCGAAATTTGATTAGGATCGTCATGGCTGACAATAAGTATGTTTTCATGACGCATACAAGCTAAAATTTAGAGTTTTATCATCATCGAGTAATATAGATAAAACAATTTGATTTTGTGAAGAGTACGAGTGAAGTTATCACAAAAGAGTGAAATGAATAAATGTAGATTCGTCATATCTTTTGACGTAGATAGGATTGATTTCCGGAGTTCAAGGGATTTAGAGAAAATCTTCGTAATAAGATTTGATTCTTCGGTAATTAAGGAAATTAGGATCTTCTTTGATTAAATGCGATAACCTATCACGATTGCTCTGTCAGATTTTTCGCTATAAATCCACTCCCTTCGTTTCTTTATTTCCACAGCTCACCTTCTATTCTTCCTCCCTCAATTCATACTTTAAAGCATTCATCAATATGCTTCATCCAGTTCTGCTTCTTGATATATTTCTAACTTTCATATCTGTCATTCTTCTTTTTCATCTACCGCCGGAAGAATCTATTTACTTCTACTATACTCTTGGTTTTATAGTGTTTTTAGTTCTCCCGTGTCTTTATATTGCTATATGCATCGATATATATGGTTTGTAATTTTTGGATTGTTGTTGGGCTTTATATCTTCCCTTATATTTCAAAGTCCCTGCTTCTGTCTTCAATAATCATTGTCATCCACAGTTAATGCTCTCTCCTATTTGCTGCGATTTATACTCCAATTTCTATTTTGGACCTTTATTCTTTTGTTTTCTCTTCTTGCCATTAAGCACCGCATGTAATGGTCTAGAATTTATAGATATGAATTTCGGAATGAACATAGTTAATGTTCTAAGAAGGAAATTGTAATGGCACAATCTTGATTTGTCAAATTACCAGAATACCTCGGAAAAGACAGAATCATCAAGAAAAAATATATTCTTGATATGTTTAGAGGTTAAGTAGAATACAAGAATCGTGTAATCATGGCACATGATGACGTTATGATCTGTGAATCATCACGTTCCATTTAGAAACTCAGCATGACTTACTTTAATATAATCACGTTGATCAAGTGTCATTATATTATACTAACTCATGCTTCAGTTCTCAACACTACTTCAAAAGCATTCATATTTTAAGTTCAAATTTTTCAGAATTTAGAAAATAAAACAGTTTCCTTTATGATGTAATACAAATAGCGCGAAGAGATAATTGATTTCAGATAAGAAGGGTTATGAAAATATCTTCAGAAATATCTAAGATATTTATAATGAAAGATATGATGATATCTTAGAATATCTAAGATCAGAGGATGATGAAGAATATTGTCCGCAAGGGTTTAGAGTCAGGAGCAAGGTATTCGTTAATGACTTCAGCAGACGCTGAATCATTTGGATTCTTTGAAGGCAGGTTTAGTCTTTGTGATTTGTCCACAGCCTCCTTCATAGTTTGCTCAATCCTTTTTCCAGTTTCAAACCTTCTCTTTTTCTGAGCTTTGCCAACACACTATTCTTTATCATCAAATTTTTTTATACTGTTAAGGTCGTTTATGGTTTTTGCTGCTTCATCAGCATTTTTCAAAATTTCGAGAACTAAATTGTAGATTGGGGTGTTTTTCAGAAACTTCACATTCGAAGTATGTAAGTTCAAGAGATATACGTTATATGTACACATATAACTGTTGGCGTAGACATGCTGCGAGATTTCAAAACACTGATTGCTGATTCTCAGTAATTGGTATGGCAATTATCGTTACAAAATGCAGATGAGTATATACTAGGGTTTTAATGAATAAATATAGATATTTTTCGGAGAGACTTCAGTCAAAGAGTAACGAAGTTGCTGGTACATTTACTGATAATGTGGTGGAATATAAATGGTTCTCCGGTAACAAAAAGATAATCGTATATATCAGGGTTATAATAAGGCTATTTCAGATGAAAAATCGAAGTTGACTTGCTGAAGCTGTGACAGAATTTGCTACTTTGAAAAGGAATTGTAAAGTTATTTTTGCTAATAAATGCCAAAGGATCTGACACGGATACGTGTTAAACTATGACTTTGGTTTCGAGAGTTTTTTTTAGGTACAAGACTGCGGGTAACATGTTGTTGCATCATCATCTAAATTGTTCATTATTTGAAGTGTCTTCAGGAATTTTTGAAGGGTTTGAACATAGATTGTAATCGTTAATATACATATGATGTTTTAGAATGTTACGAATATTTTTCGGAGTAGAAGTGATGTTCTAGCACAATTTTGAAGTCAAAGTATAGCTTTGAAAGATGTAGAGATTTAAGAGTGATGTCTCCTATTGAGTCTTGACTTGGATTCTGATTAGAATATGAAATTGAATTTGGATGAGAATGGTTGTTTTGATTTCTATAAAAGAATTTATATCGTTGTGAAAGTAGTGAGCATAGTTGATGATTTGCTGAATCAGGATCAAGGATTGTAACATATTAATTGTGAATTTATATATGTCTCGGGTATTACCTACCCGTTAAAAAAATTCCACAGTTAATATTTTGTAAAAAAAATTATTACAGTCTTTATGAAAATATATAGGTGTATATTTTCTTCAGATGTAACATAGATTTAATGAGTTAATATTAAATTAAACTCATTTGATTTACGGTTAAAATTAGAATTGAATAATTCCTAAAACTTTAGAAATTACATAAGTATTTCTTCAATGATATTGAAATTATGAATCAATACTTCGTTATTTGTTGATGCATGATGTTGGTTTTCGTGAAATTCTTGTGAACTTCGCAAGGTACGAATGATGTTATTTGAAAAGTTTCGAGTACATCGATGATGAAAGTGTAAAATCAAACATATATTTGAATAATACACTTGATTTAATATGAGATGGAATTCATTGAATTAAAACAGAGTTTGTTGTTAACGATGGTTAAGTTGCTGACGAAGAGTGTACATCACAGCATATTAGTAATATGAATTAACCGAGTAGTTAAGATTCACACAAAATAGCTTAGTACGAAAAGATTTATTATGGTTTAAAAATTTATATATATAAGATATACATATAAATCCTTCAGTGGAAATGAGTTAATACTTCATAAATCGTTGATATGACATACTTGTTGTTGATTTATAATGATATCCACAGTGATTCTTGAACTGTTGGAGCTTGTGATGTTATAGGTGATGCTAGTGCTGATGATGCTGATGGTACTGACGGTGCTGGTGACACTAACGGTACTGTTGATGATGCTGATAAAACAAGTCTAGCTCGTAAATCACGCACCATTCTTGTCAGGATTTCTATTCTTCCCCTATCGTTTTGGTTCATTCATCTGATTTATGCTTAGGGATAGAATAGATAATCTCTAAGACTTTGGAGATTACATAATCGCCACGGAGTGTTTCTCCAATGGAGTTATGAATCAATACTTCATCGTTTGTTTTTGTTGGTATTCCTTGGTATCTACAAAGCATATGACATTGGTGCTCGTGGGACAGATTGTAAAGTTGAGATATATGACGTGGTTGTGGTTGGGGGTGGTAATGGTACTATTGGCGTTGATGATGGTGATACTGGTTATGCTGCTGCTGCTGCTGCTGGTGTTTGCAACCTTCGCACCATATTCTCCAAATCCACTACCAGATGGCGAAGCTCGTTGACTTCTTCTATTACACCGGAGTGATTTTCGGTTCGGACAAGCGGATAAATAAGATCTAGAATTTGGTATAGTATATAATCGTGATGAGATACTCTGGAAATGAGAGAGAAAATGGTGTTTCGGACAGGTTCGCCGGTAAGTGCTTCAGGTTCTTCGCCAAGAGGGCAATGTGGTGGATGGAAAGGATCGCTTTCTTCTTGTCTCCAATGATTAAGGAAGCTACGAACCCATCCCCAATTCATCCAGAATAGATGATGGCTGATTGGTTGATCCATTCCAGTCACACTGCTTTCGGAGCTTGAGTGAGATTCCATTTTGGAATTCGAGGGACTTGAACTAGTGGAGAGTTCCATTTCGTACGATTGAATAAAGAATTTTTCGATATGAAATGATTTCTTTCTATTGGATGGTATTCTAATTACATAGAATATATATATATATATATATATATATATATATATATATATATATATATATATATATATATATATATATATATATATATATATATATATATATATATATACATATATATATATATACATATATATATATACACATATATATATATATATATACATATATATATATACATATATATATACACATATATATATATATATACATATATATATACATATATATATATACATATATATATATATATACATATATATATATATATATATATATATATATATATATATATATATATATATATATATATATATATATATAGAACAAAAGATTTCGTAGATTATTGAGGGATTTACGGGATATGTCAGACAAAGTTTACAGTAACAGATACGCTAAGATATGAGTTAGCAGATACGCTAAGATATGAATTTTGTCTATGCACTATCTTTGCAATGAATGCAGTAAGATGCATTTAGACTTAAGATGATAAACAAATAATTTTCGACAAAAATGATAAGCAAAACTTTTGACATGCAGACACGGTCGAAGTCCAGACTCATTAATGCATCTTAATATCTATCAGTTAGACACACTAATGCAAGACCTGGTTCGCTAAGACCACCGCTCTGATACCACATGAAGAGACCCTTTCCAATCCATAAGGACGAATACAATAACATATGGATACATTGCGAGGTATTTGACCTCTATATGATACATTTTACAAACATTGCATACGTTTTTAAAAGACTTTTATTACATCGAAAGATGACAGGCATGCATACCATTTCATAATATCCAATCTATAAATGACCTAATCTGTCATTTACTTAACAATAATCTTTATCGAACTCAACAACTTGAATGCAACGTCTTTTAAATATGCCATGAAAGACACCAAGTAATATCTTTAAAATGAGCTAATGCACAGTGAAAGATTTCTTTCAAACCTGAGAATAAATATGCTTTCAAGTGTCAACCAAAAGGTTGGTGAGTTCATTAGTTTATCGTAATCAATCATTTTCATAATTTTAATAGACCACAAGATTTCATTTATTCAATAATCATACACTCGCAAGTGTTTAAAATTCATTCATATGAATTGAACACCTGGTAATCGACATTAACAAAATGCATATAGAATATCCCCAAACATATAAACATCGAACTACTAAAGCAGTTCAAATTCTCTGACTGGGGCGTGTTAAAGCCCATAGATCTATCTTTAGGATTCGCGTCAATTAGTGGCAATTATAATAAACACCAATTCTTAGGCTACCAAGTTCAATAAGGGCGATATCCGGTATAACAATTCAACCATAGAATGTAGTTTCGATTACTTGTGTCTATTTCGTCAAACATTTATAAAAGTGCATGTATTCTCAGTCCCAAAAATATATATTGCAAAAGCATTTAAAAAGGAAGCAAATGAAACTCACAATACTGTATTTCGTAGTAAAAATACATATGACATCATTGAACAAGTGCAAGGTTGGCCTCGGATTCACGAACCTATATTAATTATATATATTCATATGTTGGTCAATATTTATCTAACAATTTAGGTCAAGTCATAGTGCAACACAATCCTAATGCTCGAGACTAATATGCAAAAGTCAACAAAAGTCAACTTGACCAAAATGACTTCTAAAATCTATACATGTTTATAATATAATTTAAATATAGTCGTTATATGTATTTACATATATTTATCAGATTTTATTAGAGTAATTAATGCATGTCATTTATTAATAAAATTTATATTAAAATTTATATATGATAAAAATATATTTTTATATATCTCAAGTAATAAAATTTATTAAGTTCACTTAATATCACAAAAATATAGTGGTATGTATTATTAATGTAATTATATAACGTGTGGTAAAAATGTCTTTGTATCACTTATTTATTCGATAAAATAATATTGATAATAATAATAATGAGTAAAAGTTGTATTATTTTGTAATAATAATAATAATTATTATTATTCTACTGAAAATAACAATAACAATATTTATATTACTAATGATGATATTAATTATAATAAAATGATTATTCTAATCATGATAATTTTAATAATAACGATAGTTTTTATTATTAACTGTAATAATAATAATATTTTAAAAAAATAATAATTCTATTCAAAATGATAATCTTTAATAATGATAATAATAATGATATTTAATAATAACAATGATATTTCTATTAAAATCATAAAAATGATAGTTTTAATATTAATGATTCTTTTAATAATAATAATAACGATAAAAATAATAAAATGATAGTTATGATAAAAATATTGATTATAATAATAGTAGTAATAATAATAATAATAATAATAATGATAATAATAATAATAATAATAATAATAATAATAATAATAATAATAATAATAATAATAATAATATTGATTATTAGATTATAATAATAATGATGATAATAACGATGATAACGATTACGATAACGATAACGATAATGATAACGATACGATAACGACGATAGTAATATTAATAATCATTTTAACAATAATACATAAAATTAAAGATAATTCAATTGACTATATCTTTTAATCCGTTCATCGAAATCATTCGAGTTCTAAATGAAAAGTTCTTAATTTTTCGCTAGCTTTCCAATGACATGCATATAATATACCTTATCTCAGTAGCATATGTATCTAATTCAGGATTCAACATAACCTATCTAACGACAATATCAAACGTACAGGTCATGCATAATCCTATATACTCGAGCACTAGTCAAGGATACACTATTTATATATAAAAGTTAAGTTATGAGTGCTCACGTATCAATATTGAGATTCAATATTGCAGGAAAGTACGTAGACGCAACGAAAATGATAAACGTTAGGTTAACCTCACGAGCAATACCCTCGAACAATACCCATAACCTCCATAGCTATAACCAATAATTTCCTTAGCTCTATCCCGTTTGAAAACTTATTTTGAAATCGCCTGAATATAACTCCGTCGTAGTATTTTATGTATATTAATAATATCTTGAAATAATACTGAGTAAATATATATAAGTAAATCGATTGAGAGAGTTTAGATAAATATATTTTTAAGTTTCTATGAAATAATGAAACCTATTGAATTCTATTTATAATAGATTTTTGAATTATTAAAGTGGATTATTAAATTATGAATTATTAAAGTGAATTATTAAAGTATGAATTATTAAAGTGAATTATTAAAGTTAAAGTAAAGTAAAAGTAAAGTAAAAGGTAAAGTTAAAGTATAGTAAAAGTATAAAACTATGTACGTATAATACGCGTATAAATATATATAATATTAATTTAAATCGTTATATATATTTAATAAAATAATATATAAATATCGGTATCTTTATCATACTGGTTAAGAAATGAGTTGTCAAAAGTGGTTCTAGATATTTATAAAAGTTATATACGTTTTAATAATAAAGTTCTTTTTAAACTGAAAACGTTTGTATACGTTTGGAACTAAATCAAATAAATATAATAATTTTGTTTTCCAAAACTAAATATATTTAAGAATCATTTTGTTAAAAGGTTAAAATAATGGAAATCTTTATATCATAAAACGTTTAGAAAAATGGAATTATATTTATTCATAATAGGTTTCAAGTTTTTAAATTACAGTCTGTTGGTGAAGCATGGGATAAAGTCCAAAGGTTAAATAAACGTATGAAATCATCCTAATGAAAAATGTCGAGTTACTTAACTTGTCGATATCCAACCTCTAAGTTATTTACATTCCACGTTCTTACTTTCACATTAAATAAAATGAAAGTTAACATAGTTATCTTATCAAGGTCACGAGGAAAATATTATAAAACATGAATTGAAAATTAATCAGGAATTTACACTAACCCTTGTCTAGTTCCCGTTAATTGACACATTTGTTCTTACTTATAAATCACTTTACCATTTTCCGAATGTTGTCAAAAAGAATAGATTTCTTAAATCACAGTGGACCTCATAACATATACTCGTAATCATATCACAATGTATCTGATAATTCAATCATTTAATATTATCTTTATATTCCGTCGATAAATATATTAAACATATATTGAAACAAATACGTTTATGTAAAGTATTATACATCTAATACTTTGTTAACATTTTCAATTAATATAACTATATTATATATATCTATATACACATAAATGTTCGTGAATCGTCGAGCACAGTCAAAGGGTAATTGATTACATGAACACAGTTCAAAGTTTTTGAGATTTCAACATCACAGACCTTGCTTATCGTGTCGGAAACATTACATTATTTAAAGATAAAGTTTAAATTTGATCGGGAATTTCCGGGTTGTCACAGCTTCTCAACACACCGGTATCTCCTTTCAAGACTCCTGAAGCAATCGGACCGGTACCATGGGCTTCGAACACTGCGAACGTGGGATTCACCCCCGCTTACCCAGCGCCTGAGACCGTTCGCAACAGCCCCATCCACGTGGGTAGTCCTGTTGGCCCCCCAAGTGCACAACCTTCGCCCACGCCACGACGAGACACTTCTCCGGCGATGCCAAAGTCTAGCGCTACTACTTTCATGCAAGAACTTCATCTACAAGGAAAGAGACTCTTGATGAGTCACCTGCTCAGGCGCACGAACAGCGCGCTCGTAACCAGGCCAACCTGATTTACGCATTAAATAACGTTGCACCAAACAACATGGTGTATGAATTTAAGCAGCCTGGAAAGGCTGAGCTTATGATCAAGAACCTATACGCGAGAATGAAGGGTGTGCCTGTTAAACCATCCTTTGAAATTGCCCCCACTGGGGAGAAATTCGCGACCCACATACTGAATCATTTTTCGACGCCACCACCAGTGATACCGCTCACTTTGGGATACTACGATGGATTCTCTTACCCAGATGACTTTTTGCAGAAATACGAGGGTATAGCGCGATGTCAGCACTGGACCGACGAAATGAAATGTATGGAGTTTCCTCCGCTGCTTGAGGGTGTGGCTCGTCAGTGGTTTAACAACCTCCCTGCGCCAACCATTAGTTGTTATGATGATCTTCGAACGCATTTCTTGCTCAATTTCCATAACATGCGCACAGCTCGAAGGACCCACGTGGAATGCCACGACATCAAGCACGAGCGCGGATAATCGTTGGGACAGTTTATAGACAGGTACTGCCAGGAGGTCACCAGGATTCCTGATTTGGCTAAGTCACAAAAAGTATTGGTTTCATACATGGAATTTTCCGAGACCGTCACCTGACGTTGTGGCAAAGGCTTAGTAAGCATCTTTTTTGGAAACAATGATAAAGGAAATTCGAGAAGCGCATGAACATATGCGCACCGAGGAAGACAAGACCAAGTACTCTGGCTACCGTGGTTCGGGTAATGGGCGACGAGATGGATACGACTCACCTCGAGGTGGTTGCCAATCGGGCAGCTTCGGTAGAAGCCAACATGACTTTAGCCCGTACTGCCACCATGGTAGTAGTGGTCACAACGACAAAAGACATTATAGGGGTTATCAAGGAAACAACAACAATCAGCAGCACCACTAGAATAGAGACAGTGAAACACCAGAGAACAAATAAGCACTGATCAGGAGCCTCACAAAAAGCCTGAAGGATATATAGACAGAACCTATCTCCAAAATGTTTGAGAGACCAGCGCGCATGTCCGAGTATGCGCGGCGAGACAAATCAAAGTTTTGCGACTTCCATGATGACTTCGGACACGAGACTAATCGCTGCAAAGCGCTAGTCGACAAATTGATTGGTTGCCTCAAACATGGAGAGCTGAAGCATATGAAACCGGTAAAGGATGGGTCCGGCGCCTTCAAAAAAGAAGACGATGGCGCCGAAAAAGACAAGGTGATTTACGTCTTTTCATGGGAAAAGTGGAAGGAAATTGCGCAAGAACCACTGTTACCACAGGAATCCGTCAAGCCGCTACTCCCCCGCGAGCCCATTTACCAGAAAAAGTGCACTCCGCTTGTAATTGAAGGTCACCTACCAGAATGCGGCCAGTACATCAACAAGATTCTCATTGACATAGGAAGCTGGGTCAACGTCATGTTCTTTCACTGCTTTAGCGACCTGTCTTACGAGATGAAGAGCAACATAAGGGAAGAAAGGCAACAATTCAGAGGATTGAGTGGAGAGCCCACCTGGTTGAAGGGAAAACTTGGGGCAGCGCTAACTTCGAAGGATGAACATGATCAGGAAAGGAAGCACATGTTGGTAGTCGATTTTAGGGTGATCCGTGCAGAATCAGAGTATGATGCCATTCTTGAGCAGCCAGCATTATCACATTTCAGCATCACATCATCTGTGGCTCATGGCGTCATTGTGCTACCCACTCCCACAGGACGAGCCACTCTCAAATCTAAAGTGACAGAGGAGGACTATCGGCTTCAGCAGGCATGTATATATACACGTAACAAATTATTTCTTGATTAAAAAATACAGATCGTGCCACTTCTCAAAAATAAAATCGCTGCTTAAATACTCGACCAGATAACGCGCTATGAATGCGCAACTAGTCTGCGTGCTTACCGCACTAAAACGAGTATAATCTAACATAATCCGAAACCTATGACGCGTATTAGAAATGCACTTAACGCATAAGCTCGTGCATTCGTTGATTTTGTAAACATATTTGACTAGGGTTCACAGATCTGAAGTATTCAAGCCACAATGAATGAGAAGAAAGATGGGGGCAGCTCTTCAGGAGCAGCAAATGACGAGGGAGACGAAATCGCTGGCGTAGACTATGAGTTTGAATAATACAAGGACGAGAAGCTGAGGGAGAGAGCATGCGGGTTCAGTTATGATCATGGTGGTTATTCTTACTATTATTGAATCATTTGGATGTTTTAAGCGCGCCTTGTCTAACGCATGTATGGAATTTGTACTGTTGAAACAACGTCTGTAAGCGCTTTATGCGCAAATTTATCTATCTATTTAAATTCTGCCTTCAAGTTATTGTCTGCTAGAATCTCTATGCCATTACATGTAAAGTAGTTCTCTAACTTGATATCGGTGTGCACAATCTCGTAGGCAGCACACTCCTGCCTTTGAAGGGTCGCTTTCTCCAGCATCCGTGCGGTAGAAGCCTATTTGGCGACATGCTTGTTTATCATAATCGGATGGTTAAGAGTCATTGGATTGACCTAACCCGCCCGCGCAGAATTCGAGATCTGCAAGTCATGACTATAAACAACGGCGTTGGTCGCGCCTGACCTCAATCCTAAGTGTTGGCGCACTTAGGAGACTCCCAATGCATACACACGGACGCATAACTTAAGTATATATTGTGTGCACAACAATATATATAATAAGTTAAGTGTTGACATGCCTTGAGTATAATTACGATTAAGATCAACAAATAACTTAGACAAACAAAATAACATGTTAACAAACGATCCTACGCGCTTGATCACAAATAGCTATAAGAAAAACTCATACAACTGGTTAAACAGAAACGATGTGCAATGAAATCATAACTTAAAGAATAATTGCTCACGACCGTTCGCGACTAAAGGAATAGCGCGTAATTTAGGATATCTCTAAAAACCATTTAGAGATTATACGAGTACTCTGCAACTGCCACTTGGGCGAAACGAGCAAACCAAAAATGGCAATAACAATAATTGCTAATGGTTAGCATAGACGAAAAGTATGCCATGTTAAGCACAAGCACATCTCATATGCTTACGACGAAACGATTTGCTTAAGTAAAGAACCATATACACGCGCTTTTAAATTTAGGCGCGCTACAATAAATGTAAACATTGCTAACAACATAGTAAAGCATAAAGACTAATATTTCATTACCAAGAAAGATATTACATAATTCGAGAAGGTTTTTTTTTACACTTGCTGTAGAAAAATAAAAATTACAACTTTTCTGAAAACAAACGCCGAGCATCGACGTTGGGATCCTTAGACAAATCAACCAACTTAGGTACCATAATTTTCACCAAAGTAGACGCAATTTTCTCCCTCTTTTGAACTGCCCGTTGATCCATAGCTTTGCCAACAATAGCATCCAGGGCTGCGGAAGGCTGGATATGAGGTTTGGTCTTCTCTCAGAACAAAAACCTTTCCTCCGCCTTAAAATCAAACAAGGCGTCCACAAACAGATCGCTCACATACTGAGAATTACATGCACGAGCGACCAACGAAGGGAGCCCCTCCTTAAGAATCGAAAATTGGCGTAGAGCCGCATCACGGTCACTTTCTCAAACGGTTAACCTACCGGCCAAATCCTCGCACTCTTTTACTAGCGCCTGTTTTTCAGACTCTAAGGAGTTCACCTTTTCGGTCAACTCCCCAATCCTAGTGGCTAATGATGCCTTCTCGGAGGCAAGGGTAAATGCAGCAGTAGTGGCCTCAACAGGCGCGTTCTCGGCGTCTTCAAGCTGCCCCTTCAGAATGACTATACGATCGTGTGCCTTTTCGGCAAACAATGTACCTGGCGTAGAAGAACTTGTGCCGTCAAGACGAGCTCTCGTCTCCTGTAGACGAAAATGAGAGTACATCAAGTTTAGCATCGTCATATGAACATCCACACACCACAATGCCTCGGGCGATAAACTCGAGAAGTAATTGGGGAAAGAGACATCCCCTAAGAAGCTGTATTGAGAAGTCTCCGCCTTCTCCGGCACTGACAACAGGTCGGTCATGCCATGAAACACCAAGCGGTTATCTGAAGACACGAAGATAAAGTTAGCTGTAGCACACCAGCGCAAAAACACACTATGAACAGATAAAGGACTACCTTTCGCCTTCTTGACGTGCTTCCGCTTGTGCTCACTTTCAGTCGGGGCCTCCGTTTCCTTACGCCCCTCAGTATCGACTCTTTGAGAGTCGTCATCATCATGACTCTCGTGCAGATCAGCACCACCAGAACCTCCGCCCTGAACTGAAGGGTCGACATCTAAATGTCGATCGCCTTCATTCCTAGCGTCTGGCGTCTCAGTATAAACACCTTTGATGTTGTGGGTCTAAGTAAGGCCTCTAAAATTCGTGACTGCAATAAACAACACAAGTTAGAAGGCAAAAATATAAGGGAAAGAAATGTATAAAGTTAGCGCCCATCTGCCGCCTACCATTATCGCGCTCGTCTTTGATAATTGGCAGGGCGGACAGATAAGGACACATGTTAGCAGTCCGCAAAATTTCACTACTATAGTGGTGAATTGGAAGTTCACGATTAAGGAAATACTCGAGCCTTCGCTCGTCGTCTAAGGAGAGCGCGGGTTTAACGTTCAATCGCGCATCAGTAAATAGTGTATGCCACACGCGGATGTTCACGCGAGCGAGAGGGATGAAAGAATCGTCAATATAAAAGAACGAGTTTTTCCACTTCTTGCGAACACCAGCCTTCAAGTTTTTCGCAAAATTAACACTATCGTTGAAAGAATGCCAACTTTGCTGCCTTTTCGGATAAGAAAAATGTTTTTAAACAAGACCAATGAGGGTGGAACCTCGAAATGATTACACCACATCTCAAAGAGTGTGACGCGCAAGTGCTATATGGGTGCAATTGGCCAACATCAATATTGAAATTGCTAAGAACCTCCATGAAAAAAGGAGTCAAAGGATAGCGCAAGTTTCCTTCCACCATAACTTGCCGATACACAGTAATCTTATCAGCAATAACAGTATCCACGCGCTGGGTCTGGAGAGGCGCGATGGGGTTTAAGTCGCGCAAGGGTGGGTACCTGATAATGCTAAAAACGAACATATATTTCATAGCATTATCCCTCAAGAAAGACAACCTTTTAGTTGCAATTGTTCTATTTATAAGTGATATTCGTTTAAATAATAAAAGGTGAAGACAAAAGACAGATTCGACGAATTGAAGACGCAAACGACCAAAAAGCTCAAAAGTACAAAGTACAATCAAAGAGGTTCCAATTATTGATAAGAAACGTCTCAAAATTACAAGATTACAAGACGCGAAACGCAAAGTACAAGATATTAAATTGTACGCAAGGACGTTCAAAAATCCGGAACCGGGACCAGAGTCACCTCTCAACGCTCGACGCAACGGACTAAAAATTACAACTCAACTATGCACATGAATATAATATATTATATAATTAATTCTTAAAATTAATAAATATATTATATTATATTATATAAACCGTCGGCAGAAGAAAACAACAACATGTGAGCCTCCCCAGCTGGCCATGCGATCGCATGAGCTGGAGGAGCAAAACTCATGCGATCGCATGAGCTCATTTTCCAGCTCACAGGCCTATAAATTCGCGTGTTTGGTTCAGTTTAATATATCCATCCATCCAACTCTCTCAACGTATATATATATATATATATATATATATATATATATATATATATATATATATATATATATATATATATATATATATATATATATATATTATAATTATAATTTTAATTTTAATTTCCAATAATACGGGTATGTTAGCGAATGTTGTAAGGGTGTAAGTCGAAATTCTGTCCGTGTAACGCTATGCTATTTTTAATCATTGTAAGTTATGTTCAACCTTTTTACATTAATGTCTCGTAGCTAAGTTATTATTATGCTTATTTAAAACGAAGTAATCATGATGTTGGGCTAATTACTAAAAATGGGTAATTGGGCTTTGTACCATAATTGGGGTTTGGACAAAAGAACGACACTTGTGGAAATTAGACTATGGGCTATTAATGGGCTTTATATTTGTTTAACTAAATAATAGTTTGTTAATTTTAATATAAAGATTTACAATTGGACGTACCTATAAATAACCATATACACTCGATCGGACACGATGGGCGGGGTATTTATATGTACGAATAATCGTTCATTTAACCGGACACAGGAATGGATTAATAGTTTATGGAATTATTAAAACAGGGGTGAAATTATGTACAAGGACACTTGGCATAATTGATAACAAAGTATTAAAACCTTATTACAGTTTAAGTCCCCAATTAGTTGGAATATTTGACTTCGGGTATAAGGATAATTTGACGAGGATACTCGCACTTTATATTTATGACTGATGGACTGTTATGGACAAAAACCAGACGGACATATTGAATAATCCAGGACAAAGAACAATTAACCCATGGGAATAAACTAAAAGTCAACACGCCAAACATCATGATTACGGAAGTTTAAATAAGCATAATTTCTTTATTTTCATATTTAATTGCACTTCTAATTATTGCACTTTTATTTATTGTTATTGTATTTAATTTCACTTTTAATTATCATACTTTTTAATTATCGAAATTTTATTTTATCGCAATTTCATCGCAATTTCATTATCATTATTTACTTTACGCTTTAAATTAAGTCTTTTATTTATTTAATATTTTACATTAGGTTTTAACTGCGACTAAAGTTTTAAAAATCGACAAACCGGTCATTAAACGGTAAAAACCCCCTTTTATAATAATAATATTACTTATATATATTTGTATTTTTATAAATTAAAACTAATATAGCGTTAAGCTTTGTTTAAAAGATTTCTCTGTGGAACAAACCGGACTTACTAAAAACTACACTACTGTACGATTAGGTACACTGCCTATAAGTGTTGTAGCAAGGTTTAGGTATATTCATTCTATAAATAAATAAATATCTTGTGTAAAATTGTATCGTATTTAATAGTATTTCAGAGTAAAAATAAAGCTATTTCATATACACCTCTACGCACATCAAGTATTTTTGGCGCCGCTGCCGGGGATCAGCTAAAACGTCAGAAGCGCAACGCTATAAAAAAAAGATTTTTATTAATTTTTAAGTTTACTTTTTTAAAAATACGTTTTTATAAAATTACGTTTTAAATAATATATTCAAAAATATAAAAAGAAAAACAAAATTTATATATTTTTAAGAGTTTGTTAAATATATAACTTCTATAAAAGTTTCTTTATCTTTATTTTATAAAAATATAAGTTTTATTTAATTTATATAAATATATTATATAAATATATAAAACAGAAAAATTAAAACAGAAAAAAAAAAATCACTCGAGGCCCGTACTGTTACAGCCCGTAACCTGGCCCAAAAACCTTAGGTCATGCGATCGCATGAGCCCAAAGGCAAAATCTCATGCGATCGCATGAGAGTGTCTGACACGCCACAGGAAACCCTTGTTCAGCATTAATTACGGTAATTATTATTATTATTATTTATTATAACCCTAATTAGGGTTTAGTATTTAATTAGTTAATTTAGTTTTATTATTTATTTTGTATTTTTAGTTTATTTAGTTTTAATTAAATTATAAAATTAATAGTTTTATAAAATAAATAATATAAAAATAATATTTTTATAAAAATTGTACTTTTTACAGCTAAATTTTAGTATATTTTTATATTTTGTACCTCTTTTTATTCGTTTTAGCGTAATATTTGTATTTTTCGCTCGTATTTAGTTTTAAATCATAGTATTTGCCATAGTTATTTTTATTTCTAGATTTTTAGGCTTTGCCGTAAAATCCCTTAAGTGCTTTTTCTTTAGACTAAGATTTAGGTGCTTTAGAATTTTGCGACGCTGTTCTAAGTTTTTAGTACCTTTTTAAGATATTGCCATTTGGGATATAGAATTCCTTGTAAGCTTTAATATTTTTAGACGCAACTTTTAATTCTTAGTTTTTAGTTCCTTTTTAAGTTTCGACGCGCTACTTTCTTATTTTTATTTTTCGACGCCTATTATTTTTCAATCTTTTATTTTTCGACGTTTTTCGACGCGCTCTTTTTCTTTCTTATTTCTCGACATTCTAGTTTTTAGGACTTAGAATTTTCTCTATTTCTTAACTAAATTTCTTAAATTTCAACGAAAAATTATTTTAAGCGGTTAAATTGATAGACATCAAAATTTTCTGGTTCGTAGTAATAGTTGGATTTGTACGTGGACCGGGTTATTGGAGCCAAACAGTACTCAATTATATTGAGACCAAACGAATCCTGCCCCTCTGCTGCATCTTTTGGCTATTCGAAACGTGGGCAAAATCAGAAAAGTCTATTAATTTGATAACTTGTATAATTTTTCTTCCTTTTTAAAAACTAATAGGATATTCAGTGAATATACCGAGCAAAACGTTCACCACCTTTTGTACGTTCACCACCTATAACTCGATCAAGACATCAAGCAAATATTGTCGCCGTTGATTTTTCTTTAGAATCGTCATCCAGTCGACCAAGTACTCCAATACAAATTTCCGATAATCCATTTTTTGAACCCGACCTCACAATTGAGAATCCGGAGAATATTCAGGGACAATTCATAGATCCTGAACCATTAATTTTTCCTCCGGAATCACCAATCATTCAAACAGAGATTGTTGAGGAACGAACCATTAAATCAGAATCCTCTAGTGATTCAGATTCAACAAATTCAATCATCGAAAATCTGGAACCTCTAAGTATGGAAGCCCGAATGAGAGCTAAACGCACTGGCCAAGGTCACGCAATTACTCATCCAGACATTAATGCGCCAGATTATGAAATCAAAGGACAAATTCTACACATGGTAACTAATCAATGCCAATTTAGTGGTGCGCCGAAGGAAGATCCAAATGAACATCTTCGTACCTTTAATAGGATCTGCACTCTATTTAAAATAAGAGAAGTTGAAGATGAACAGATATATCTCATGTTATTTCCCTAGACTTTAAAGGGAGAAGCCAAAGATTGGTTGGAATCGTTACCTGAAGGGGCGATTGATACATGGGACGTTTTAGTTGAAAAATTTCTTAAACAATTCTTTTCGGCTTCTAAAGCCGTAAGACTTCAAGGAGAAATTGTTACGTTCACACAGAAGCCAAATGAAACTCTATATGAGGCGTGGACAAGATTTGGAAAGTTATTGAGAGGATGTCCGCAACATGGTTTAGACACTTGTCAAATAGTACAAATATTCTACCAAGGATGCGACATCACTACAAGGAAAGACATAGACATAGCAGCTGGTGGTTCTATTATGAAGAAAACAGAAACTGATGCTTACAAAATTATTGATAACACTGCTTCCCACTCACATGAGTGGCACCAAGAAAAAGATATCGTTAGATCATCTAAAGCAGCTAGAGCCTATTCTAGCCATGACTTAGATTCCATTTCTGCAAAGATAGATGCTGTCGAGAGACGAATGGAAAAGATGACTAAGGATATACACTCAATACGAATTAGTTGTGAGGAGTGTGGAGGACCACATTTGACAAAAGATTGTCTTAGTATTGAACTAACAATGGAACAAAAAGATAATGTTTCATATCTAAACCAAAGGCCTGGAAATAATTATCAACCGCCAAGACCGATTTACAATCAAAACCAGAATTATAACCGAAATGTTCCATACAACAACCAACAAGGTCCTAGCAATCAACAAGTATCCAATAATACTTACAACCAGCAAAGACCTAATTTTCAAAACAAACCACCACAAACCGATGATAAAAAGCCAAATTTAGAAGATATGATGACGAAGCTAGTTGAATCTCAAACGCAGTTTTTCACATCTCAGAAATAAACCAATGAACAAAATGCTCAAGCATTTAGAAATCAACAAGCTTCTATTCAAAATTTTATACAAGAAGTAAGTAACCTAGCAAGATTGATAGGTGAAAGAAAACCGGAAAGTTTATCTAGTGATACAAATGCTAACCCTCGGAATGAAACAGCTAAAGCCATTACCACAAGAGGTGGTATTACACTTAAACCACCTGAAATACCTGTAATTTCTGATGAAGCTATTCCTACTTCACAAGAACCACAACCTGAACAAGATAAGGAAAAAGAACCGGTAGTTGAAAAGGTTAATGAAGATAACACAGTTAAGGATAAACCTTATGTTAAACCATACCAACCACCACTTCCTTACCCGAGTAAAATGAGAAAAGAGAAACTTGAAGCCGAACAATCCAAATTCTTGGATATGTTTAAACAGATAAATGTAAATCTTCCTTTCATTGATGTAATTTCAGGAATGCCTAGATATGCTAAATTTCTGAAAGATCTAATCTCGAATAGAAAGAAAATGGAAGAACTCTCGACTGTTACTATGAATGCTAATTGTTCAGCAGTGCTGTTGAATAAGATATCAGAAAAACTATCTGATCCAGGAGGTTTCACAATTCCATGTTTTCTGGGTAGTCTTAGTTCAATAGAAGCATTGGCAGACTTAGGTGCTAGTATAAATTTAATGCCGTATTCACTATACACTAAACTAGACCTTGGAGAATTGAAACCAACAAGAATAAGTATACAACTAGCCGATAGATCAGTAAAATATCCTAGAGGGATAATGGAAAACATGCTAGTTAAAGTTGGTACTTTAGTATTTCTAGTAGATTTTGTTGTTCTGGACATGGAAGAAGATTCTCAAGTTCCTCTCATATTAGGAAGACCATTTTTAAACACGGCTAAAGCAATGATAGACGTGTTTGGTAAGAAACTAACCCTAAGTATAGAGGACGAGAGTGTTACCTTTTCAGTTGATAGAGCAATGCAACAACCGCAATTTGCAGATGATACATGTTATTATATTCAAACTATAGAATCACATGCAGAATTGTTAGAAGAATTTCCAGAATTACAAGGAACAGGAGAATGTTCTTTAGGAGAAGGTAATGAACCAATTGATGAAACTGAAATGTTAGCTACACTTATGGCTAATGGATATGAACCAACAACAGAAGAAATTCAAATGCTAAAAGAAGAAGACAGATATCGATATAAATCATCGATAGAAGAACCACCGATATTAGAGTTAAAGCCACTTCCAAACCATTTGAAATACGCTTATTTACATGGTGAATCTGAATTACCTGTAATAATATCATCTTCTCTTACTGAAAATGAAAAATCTCAACTCATTTCTGTGTTAAAAGCTCATAAACCAGCTATTGCATGGAAGATTCATGATATTAAAGGCATAAGTCCTTCGTATTGCACACATAAAATCCTTATGGAAGAAGGTCATAAAACGTATGTGCAACGCCAACGAAGACTAAATCCTAATATGCAAGATGTTGTTAAGAAAAAAATTATTAAACTGCTTGATGCAGGTTTAATTTATCCAATCTCTGATAGTCCATGGGTAAGCCCAGTTCAATGCGTGTCTAAGAAGGGTGGCATGATTGTCATTACAAATGAGAAAAATGAGCTTATTCCTACTAGGACTGTAACAGGATGGCGTGTTTGTAATGATTATAGAAAATTAAATGACGCCACCAGAAAAGATCACTTTCCCTTACCTTTTATTGATCAAATGTTGGAAAGATTAGCCGGAAATAGTTACTATTGTTTTCTTGATGGTTTTTCCGGATATTTTCAAATACCAATAGCACCCGAGGACCAAGAGAAAACCACATTCACGTGCCCTTATGGTACTTTTGCTTACAAACGCATCCCATTTGGACTTTGCAATGCCCCTGCAACCTTTCAAATGTGCATGATGGCGATTTTTCACGATATGATAGAAGAATGCATGGAAGTTTTCATGGATGACTTTTCAGTCTTCGGTGATACATTTGAATCATGTCTAGTTAATCTTGAACGAATGCTTATTAGATGCGAACAATCAAATCTAGTTCTTAATTGGGAAAAATGCCATTTCATGGTTAAAGAAGGCATCGTTCTTGGACATAAAATTTCAAAGGAAGGAATTGAAGTGGATAGAGCTAAAGTAGATGTAATTGCAAAACTTCCACATCCCACCAATGTTAGAGGAGTTAGGAGTTTTCTAGGGCATGCCGGTTTTTACCGACATTTTATAAAAGATTTTTCTAAAATTGCCACTCCTATGAATAAACACCTAGAAAAGGATGCTCCATTCATCTTTTCAGATGAATGTATCAAATCTTTTAATATTCTTAAAGAAAAACTCACTAATGCGCCGATTATGATAACTCCAAATTGGAATCTACCATTTGAACTAATGTGCGATGCAAGTGATTTTGCAATGGGAGCCGTTTTAGGACAAAGGATTGAAAAACGATTTCAACCTATATATTATGCTAGTAAGACGTTACAAGGAGTAGAAACAAATTACACAACTACTGAAAAAGAACTCCTTGCTATTGTCTTTGCTTTTGACAAATTTCGATCATATATCGTTCTAGCTAAAACGGTGGTCTATACCGACCATTCTGCTCTTAGATATCTATTTTCAAAACAAGATGCTAAACCAAGATTAATCCGTTGGATCTTACTCTTACAAGAGTTTGATATTGAAATCCGAGATAAAAGAGGAGCAGAAAATCTCGCCGCTGATCATCTTTCTCGTCTTGAAAATTCTGAATTAGAAATTCTAAATGAATCGGCCATACAAGACAACTTTCCTGATGAATATCTATTGAAGATAGATTATAATGAAATTCTATGGTTTGCAGACTATGCAAACTATTTAGTATGTGGATTCCTTGAAAAAGGATTATCGTACCAAAAACGAAAGAAATTCTTTAGTGATATAAAACACTATTTCTGGGAAGATCCACATTTGTTTAAAAGTTGTCCCGATGGAATAATACGCCGATGTGTATTCGGAGATGAAGCTAGTAAAATCTTAAACCATTGTCACACAGGACCAACAGGAGGGCATTATGGGCCTCAACTCACAGCAAGAAAAGTTTATGATGCTGGATTCTATTAGCCTACAATTTACAAAGACGCACACCTTCTTTTCAAATCCTGTGATGCTTGTCAAAGGGCCGAAAAAATAAGTCAACGTGATGAAATGCCACAAAATGTCATTCAAGTATGTGAAGTATTTGACATTTGGGGTATTGACTTTATGGGTCCATTTCCAAAATCTCATAATAATCTCTACATTCTCGTAGCCATTGATTATGTATCTAAATGGGCGAAAGCACAAGATCTCCCAATTAACGATGCACGAGTTGTAGTCAACTTTTTAAAACGTCTTTTTGCAAGGTTTGGAACACCAAAAGCTTTAATAAGTGATCGGGGAACTCATATTTGTAATAATCAACTTGAGAAAGTTCTCAAAAGATATGGAGTAACTCATAAAATCTCCACTGCTTATCATCCACAGACAAGTGGACAAGTTGAAAATACCAACCGAGCTTTAAAACGTATTCTAGAGAAAACTGTAGGATCAAATCCGAAGGAATGGTCCATAAAATTGGAGGATGCACTCTGGGCTTTTAGAACAGCCTACAAAACTCCAATTGGAACCACCTTTTAAACTTGTTTACGGAAAAACATGTCATCTTCCAGTAGAAATTGAACACAAAGCATTCTGGGCTTTGAAGACATGTAATCTTGATTTACATGAAGCTGGACGTCTACGATTAAGTCAATTAAACGAATTAGAAGAATTGAGACATGAAGCATATGAAAATTCGTTAATCTATAAAGAAAGAACGAAGAAATGGCATGATAAAAGAATCAGAAGTTCAAAAGAATTTAAAGAAGGAGACAGAGTTCTTCTTTTCAATTCACGATTCAAGCTATTTCCTGGAAAATTGAAATCAAGATGGTCTGGACCATTTATAGTCAAAAGAGTTTTCCCGTACGGAACAGTAGAATTGATAAATTCAAATGGGATTGAATTTAAGGTTAATGGTCACAGAGTTAAACATTACATAGATAGTCCGATGGAAGTTGACAACGAAGTTAATCACAATTTCGACACCACAGCTAACTAAGTGTAGGGAGAATCAAGTCTTTAAAGGATAATATGTATTTCTGTTAGAGTTAGATTTTCTATTTTCGTGTAGTTCTCGAAAATGGAACCCGAATGGTCTTTCCCTAGCAGACCGTAAAGAACTAGTCTTCTCCCCCCATTCTGAATTTTTATTTTTTTTAGGTTTTACGAGATGAAGACTTCCTGTGAATTAAACCATGGTCTAATGCTACACGCTTTGATCACTAAACGTAATAATGACACCCTTCCAAGTGAAATAGTATCATTAATCAGAGGTAAATTGGACGGAGTAAGAAAAGAATCCAGATGCGAAAATAATAAGTTACAATTTGGTAAAGGAAAATCAAAATCCGCAGCGAAAAGAAGAGCACGACACCTTGAAAGATGTCACAAATGCGGAAAATGGTCACATGAAGGAAAATGTTCGACGAATCAGACATATTCCAATACCGAATTTGTTACTCTATGCAGAGACGGACCGTTCATATGTTTAGAAGAAAAAACGTTGAATGCTCGAGGTTATGCCTATGTAGCTATGGAAAACCAATTAGTCCGACTATCTTATGAGTGGGCTAGAGCATATCACTAAGAAATCTATCTCACAGGTAAGTTTGTACAGTTTTTATTTTTATTTTTATTTTTAACCTTTTGATATTAAACGCTAATTTGTTCGCTATAAAGTATTAAATTGGTATTCAATAAAATTAGGTCTTGCGACCGAAATTATTGATATCATACAAAAATTTATTACATCACTGCGAAATTTACCGTTTATTCTTAAGGTATAAATATCTTTAATCAATCAATCAAAAATATTTCAAAAATTCGTCATGAGTTAAATTAGGTTATGGAACCGAAATTACTTTACCGAAAAGAGGGGTGTATATTTTTGATAATATTTGATTGATTAAAGTGGGATAAAAGACCAAAAAGATTTTTAATTTTATTTTTACTTTGTTTTTAAAATTAATATTAAAATAATATTGTAAACTTGTTTAAATCAATATATTTAAAATTGTAAATATTTAAAAAATTAATATTTTTAATATAAGTTTGTATGTATAAAAACAAATATATAATTTAAGTTTGGTGTGAATTTATAATATGAATTTTTAATTTTATGCATTTTAAATTTAAGTTTGGTGTGAATTTAAAAACAAAAATTTACTTTATTTCGTAAGTTAAAAATATGATTTTTAAAATTCGTCGTAAGTTGAAGACTAGGTCTTTGAACCGAAATTGCTTTACCCGAGGGAGGGACGAGAACTTTTATTATCATTATTTTTAATCTTATTGAATTAAAGTATGCCAAAAACATTAAAAAAACCCAAAAATCTTTGCTTTTAAAACCGCGCTTAAAAGTGACAAATTTTAAAATTTTTGTCGAGAGACGCACTAGGACATCGTTCCGAAAAGCCCTCATCCTAAAAAGAAACAAATTTTTAAAATTTTATTAATTATATGATTTATAAAGTATATGGTTTTTATTAAAAAAAAAAAAAAAAAAAGATGAAAACACTGTACCCGGCACCCCATGCGATCGCATGGGGTTTACACACCAACCTCATGCGATCGCATGAGGCTGAAAAACTGGCCAGATCAAAAACTCTCTGCGAGCTGTGTTCTTTACCACTCCACACACACACATACGAAAATACCCCAAAATAATCTCTAAAATTTGCAATTTTTCACCGTAATTCGTCAAATTTCTTGCTCTAATCATGCCTAGATTCGCATTCTTCAGCAAAAAGGTAAAAATTATACTCCTAAACTCTATAAATTCCTAGTTTTTGTGATAATTACCAATATTTTACCTAATGCAATTTTATTGATTTCTAGTGTAATTAGTGATAAATTGTTAGTATTTTATGCATGTATAACCTAGATTGATGCTATTTAACATGATTTGAAGCCAAAAACTTCAAAAATTTTAGAAATCTAGGGTTTGTGTTCTTGAGCAATTTGGGGCTTTTTGATATAAACAGATTATGGCCGATTTTTGTCATGAATTATTACTAAATTAAGTAGTGTAACATGTTTAGGTAGCTAAATGATCCAAACATTGATCCTAAACATGATTTTTGAAGATTAAAGTGGACTTTTTAGGTGCAAAATTCATGAACATGATTAATTTGATATATTTGCCATTTGAGACTTGTTTAATTGCTAGTAATGACTATTTTGACATGTTATTTGAGTTAAATGCTTATGAACTTTATCTACATTTTCATATGTGCTTATTTAAAGAAGTGTAGAATTGTAAAAATTGTGAAAATGCGTATAAGTTTAAGTTTGATTTAACATGTTATTGTGGTTAATTTAAGTTGTTATTTTGCTAACACTAATACATATTTAGATGCACAAACTTTGTGTTTAATGTGTTTTGCAGAGAGCTGATACTGGAGGTTCAGGATCATCATCATCTAGACAACCTGCTCCAGCTCCAGAACCAGAACTAGAAATGCAATACGAGCCAGAACCTGAACAAGTACCACAACAGGAACCACAACAACAGCCTGATCAGCACGTACCTTATTATGACCCGCTACAGTTACCTAATGAATTCATAGTATTTCCGCCACATCCACCTGTAGAATACCCAACGATTCCTGAACACACATTGCATCCTAATTTGAGATTCGATAGACGATGGAGAGATTACCCATCATATCAAAGTAATAAATTCAAAATAGTAACAAAAGAGGTAGAGGTGCCGAGGGTAATTGATTGGAATCCTTTGGAAACAGTCCATCTAGCTGACCGTGTTAGACAGCATTTGATTCAAAGGTATGGCATTTCTTCTTTTACAGATTGGGAACGTCTTTTCACCATTCGTAGACCTGTATATAAGTAATGGTATGTTGAGTTGATGAGTACTATAGCGTTAAATGTAGATGTAGATAGGTTAGATGATAGAAGTTTTCTTAGATTTATCCTTGGTGGTAGGATGTACAGAATGTCCATGATGGACATGGCCAGAGCATTACAGATTTACACTCCTAGTGAATTGCTACTACCCGATTGTATGAGTTTGATTTATCGTGGTGAAAGGGTAGATAGGAACTTTGACGCGAACGCCGTTTGGAGGCGTATGTCAAACTATAATATTTTTACACTGGGAGGAAAACACTCCTACTTACATATTAACAAAGCCGAGCTTCGTGTAATTCATAGATTGTTGGCTAATTCGATTACACAGAGAGGTCACAATAAGGAGAAAATGACCTTTCATGATTTATTTTACCTAAAGTGTATTCGAGACCCGAGAAGCTTTGTTAATATCCCTTACTGTGTTGGTTTTTATTTATCTAAAATGGTAGAAGGAATGCAGGACGGGAGTATAATAGGAGGAGGTATTTTTGTTACTCTCATTGGAGAGTATTTAGGTGTTGATAGGAACCAAGGGGGTCCATTACAGATTTGTAGAGAACAAGATGAGACCATAGGATTGCGGGTTTATGTGGGTGCTAAGGTATTGAAGAGTAGACGCAACCAGGCATTGCCCTATGAAGGTAATCATCCTCAGGTAGAGAGAGGGTCAGACAAGGAAATGGAGGAAGCGGTAGACATTAGGGATGTCTTTCGAGATGCTATTCTTGACGTCCGCGTTCGTATAGATGAGGAAGCAATGACGAGCGCGGCCAGACATAGTATGTACGAGCAGTGAAACTCCGAGTGAGTATACGAGGACTATAGGCGACGCCAACACGATAGCTGGTTAGTTCATCAGCACCAAATCATGAGCCAGCTATCATATCAGGTACCAAATAATTACGTGCCTACTCGACCTGCTCATTTTCCGCCACACAACCCCGATATCCGACCACCCTTTAACCGGTATGACTATAACCAAGCCTATCAGAACACCTATAACCAACAATGGAACCCACCTGACGAGATGAACTGGAACCCCTATCCAGACTGATTTAGTTCCATTGGTTAGTTTTATGATTTTTATGTTTTTATCTTTTTACTTATTCACGTTTAAACTTATGTTATTGGATATATTTATGTAATTTTTATCATTTTTATTATTATTGTGTACTAATATTTCACATTTAGGATTTGAAAGTGGGATATTAAGTCCCATTTCAAATTGTCATGCATGTTTATATTTGTATGTATGTATATTGTCAATTGTACAAAACAGGGTAAAACAGCGCATTTTCAAAGACTGGCATTAAGTTCAGCAAAAGCTAGTAATTTTGACGACAAGATGAAAAATAAATGTGATGTAACAATAAGATGGAATGAACAAATGATATGCACCATTTATCATTCAGCAAACAAACGCCAATATGTTTGGAAACTTTGGTAAAATTTAATCATTTTTCTACACTAATCACCCTCAATAATTTAAATTGTTACTGATTTCTTGCAAATGAGGGCATTGCAAGATCTTAAGTGTGGGAAGGGGTTAAATTCTTTCGGATTTTTAAAATTTTTAACTTAAACACTTGGTTACCATTAAAAATACTAGTAACGTAGTAGTTGTATTAGAATCTAGTGCTCTCTGATAACAAAGAACAGCCCTAGTCTTATATACTGACTACCCATTTCTAGTAAAAAATTTTAAAATTTTCAATTAAATGAACTCAAAATCATGTTTATACATATTTATGAACGATAAAACTAGGTGTTAACACCGAAATTATTGTTACCTCGGAAAGGACATAAATTGCGAAGCAAATCAAAATGTTAGAATTCATTTAAAATGGAATAGAGGACAATAAAAAGGCAAATAAAAGAAAATAAAAGCCAAGTGTGAAAAAATTTACCAAGTTATTTAAAACATATATCACACATATTTTTGTAACAAATAACTGAAGATACTTTTGTTTTGGATGATTTTAATCAGTTTTACCCGATTTACTGTAATATATTTGAAAGAAAGATGGATCTACACGATGAATCAATTCCATCGTTAAAAGGAAGTAAAGTCTTCCGAAAAAGAAACGCGCTTCTTGATTTAGGTCATGAAGTTGTCGTCCAGACCAGCTGTAGGTTGACGAAAAATCTAGAAAAGTCATCTCTAAAATCAGCAGAAAATCCACGGACCTCAGAATCAAACAGGGTCGCCAAGTGGTCAGACTTATCCTAACCATGAGAGGATCTGTCTTGTAAAATGGGGAGGACGCCGTGCAAATTAGCTGGATAAGATTAATGAATCAGATCCCCAGAAAGGATAATCTCCTTTAAAGATCAAAAATCAGCTTTTAAGACTGATATTACTCAGTCCTTGAGATTGACCTTAAAGATTGAGAATTACAAACTCATGGAATTCAATGATATCTAAACTCGAGCTTAAACGAGAAAATATTTTGATCAAAATTTCAAACCGATTTGTTTTCTGAAAACCCATTTTTCAATGCGTTCATTACCATTGAACGTAAAATCCTAGGAATTCACCTGGAATTCATTAGGTCACCTGAACCAAATTGGGTGTCAACCGTAAGAACGGTGGTTGCATAGCATGGTCAAAGACAGGACCTTGTGCCAGACCGAAAAGTTATAAGGGTGAGCTTTACTATTGCTCCTACAAAGGATAGTAATTGCGTCCAACACGTTATATACCATAATTAAAAGCATGTCAGGGGACATTGCCTTAACAGTTGCTTGTTCAACGCTTTACTTTACAACCGGACGGTAGTTTATCGAAAGGTAATATACGGAACAAGTATACTGGACGTGTTGCTTTCCTAATACCAGGTTAGCAAGTGGGTGACACAAAACCACAAGTTTTGAGCTAAAATTTTCAAATCTGAAACCCACCAAACCCACAAAAACAATTTGCAAACACCGGAGAAGGGTTATTCCAGAAAAATTTATCTAGGGAAAAAGCTATATTTAATTTTCAAAAGATCAAATGTTTTCATAAAAATCCTATTTCTTAAAGGATCTAAATTTTTATAAGTCATGCGGGACTATAAACCACATCGTTACTACCATTGTTTATACCACCGTATAGAAATCACTGATGTACAAAGTGTGAAGAATAAAGAAGTGATTCTAGTATTTCAAGACTATATTGCTTGAGAACAAGCAACGCTCAAGTGTGGGAATATTTGATAATGCTAAAAACGAACATATATTTCATATCATTATCCCTCAAGAAAGACAAGCTTTTAGTTGCAATTGTTCTATTTACAAGTGATATTCGTTTAAATAATAAAAGGTGAAGACAAAAGACAGATTCGACGAATTGAAGACGCAAACGACTAAAAAGCTCAAAAGTACAAAGTACAATCAAAGAGGTTCCAATTATTGATAAGAAACGTCTCAAAATTACAAGAGTACAAGACGCGAAACACAAAGTACAAGATATTAAATTGTACGCAAGGACGTTCGAAAATCCGGAACCGGGACCAGAGTCAACTCTCAACGCTCGACGCAACGGACTAAAAATTACAAGTCAACTATGCACATGAATATAATATAATATATAATTAATTCTTAAAATTAATATATATATATATATTATATTATATTATATAAACCGTCGGCAGAAGAAAACAACAACATGTGAGCCTCCCCAGCTGGCCATGCGATCGCATGAGCTCCTTTTCCAGCTCACAGGCCTATAAATTCGCGTGTTTGGTTCAGTTTAATATATCTATCCATCCAACTCTCTCAAAGTATATATATATATATATATATATATATATATATATATATATATATACATATATATATATATATATATATTATAATTTTAATTTTAATTTTAATTTCCAATAATAAGGGTATGTTAGCGAATGTTGTAAGGGTGTAAGTCGGAATTCTGTCCGTGTAACGCTACGCTATTTTTAATCATTGTAAGTTATGTTCAACCTTTTTACATTAATGTCTCGTAGCTAAGTTATTATTATGCTTATTTAAAACGAAGTAATCATGATGTTGGGCTAATTACTAAAAATGGGTAATTGGGCTTTGTACCATAATTGGGGTTTGGACAAAAGAACGACAATTGTGGAAATTAGACTATGGGCTATTAATGGGCTTTATATTTGTTTAACTAAATGATAGTTTGTTAATTTTAATATAAAGATTTACAATTGGACGTACCTATAAATAACCATATACACTCGATCGGACACGATGGGCGGGGTATTTATATGTACGAATAATCGTTCATTTAACTGGACACGGGAATGGATTAATAGTTTATGGAATTATTTAAACAGGGGTGAAATTATGTACAAGGAGACTTGGCATAATTGATAACAAAGTATTAAAACCTTGTTACAGTTTAAGTCCCCAATTAGTTGGAATATTTGACTTCGGGTATAAGGATAATTTGACGAGGATACTCGCACTTTATATTTATGACTGATGGACTGTTATGGACAAAAACCAGACGGACATATTGAATAATCCAGGACAAAGAACAATTAACCCATGGGAATAAACTAAAAATCAACACGTCAAACATCATGATTACAGAAGTTTAAATAAGCATAATTCCTTTATTTTCATATTTAATTGCACTTCTAATTATTGCACTTTTATTTATTGTTATTGTATTTAATTGCACTTTTAATTATCGTACTTTTTAATTATCGAAATTTTATTTTATCGCAATTTCATCGCAATTTCATTATCATTATTTACTTTACGCTTTAAATTAAGTCTTTTATTTATTTAATATTTTACATTAGGTTTTAACTGCGACTAAAGTTTTAAAAATCGACAAACCGGTCATTAAACGGTAAAAACCCCCTTTTATAATAATAATATTACTTATATATATTTGTATTTTTATAAATTAAAACTAATATAGCGTTAAGCTTTGTTTAAAAGATTTCCCTGTGGAACGAACCGGACTTACTAAAAACTCACTACTGTACGATTAAGTACACTGCCTATAAGTGTTGTAGCAAGGTTTAGGTATATCCATTCTATAAATAAATAAATATCTTGTGTAAAATTGTATCGTATTTAATAGTATTTCCTAGTAAAAATAAAGCTATTTCATATACACCTCTACGCACATCAGTACCACTCCATCAATTTCGCGATTGCGCGCTCGGTAATAACGGATCTAATACTCTCACAGTTGGGAGGTTCACTAGAAGAAGAGGAAGTAGACGCCATCTATCATAACAAAATCAAAACATATCTTAAACAAAAGAAACTAAATACGCGCTCACATGAACACTTAAAGTTGAACCGGGAAGCACTAAGAGATAGGCAGAGAAGATTCGCGCTGGATCAGAGAAAATAAAGAAAGTAAAAAAGTGGGAGAAGAAGTTATGAGGTATTTATAGGGGAGTAAAAACACGGGAAGCGTCTCAAAGGAAGTTGGGAAAGGGCGGTTAAAAAATGAACGGCTGAGATGAAGCCACGTGTCGAAAAGCATGAAAGGTAGAATAGCGAAGCAACCAGAGGCGGCTGAAGTGACAGCCCAGTCACTGTAGCAGACTGACAGACACCGCTGGAATTTCCATGCATTTAATGCAACAAGATAAAATATTATTTAAATAGAATAATAAGGAAAATAATGGCATTTGGCGCAAGGCAAGCGGACGGCGGTCATAAGTTGAGTTCAACACCATGCGCAATTCTTGCGCATAATATTGAACTGGGGGACTTAATGATACGCATACCCGATTAGCTCGTGTAGCGAATTAAACAGCATCACCAGATGAGCCACACATATCGGTGCTAAAGGAAACAGAAGCTAGGTCGCGGACCTAGCGCAACTCTTGTTCTAACGCTAAAGGTACGTGTGCATGTTAGACCGAACCCGACACATTTATTCTGTGCTTGATCACTAACAGTTTTGGTGTTTTGTGGAATGTGAGTGGTCAGTATCAGGTGAATGTTCCTAACGGTGACCAAGTTGTGGTTGATATGGAAAATACCAGAGGTGCTTGTAGAAAGTGGGAGATAACAGGAATGCCCTGTAAGCATGTTGTAGCAGTTCATTGAGAATTCTGCTGAAATTGGTCATGTTGAGAACTGGGTACACCCTGTTTATAAGTTATAAACTTAAACAAGTATATGCTTTTACCATCCAACCTGTTAATGGGAGAGATTTGTGGGAGAAGTCATTAGTCACTACAAAAATGTTACCACTAAAAAAAAGTGAAGTCTACTGGTAGGCCAAACAAGTGTAGAAGGAAATCAATGGATGAGAAGGAAGAGGTTAATAATAGTGGGAAATTGATAAGAAAGGGAAAGACTGTGAAATGTAGCGAGTGTGGATTATTTAGGCACAAAAAAGGAGATGTGGAAATGTACGCAATGGAGGAAAAAGGAAGATGTTAAATGAGGCTGCAAATTGCGCAAGCAACATGAAAGGGAAACAACTTGCTATATAGATTGATTATGTTTACCTTTTGAACTTGTATTGGTTAATGTTTGAACATGTATGTCATGTTGAACCTGTATCTCTTTTGAACATGTAATGTTGGTTGATGTATTTTGAACATGTAATGTTGGTTGATGTATTTTGAACATGTAATGTTCTTCTTTGTTTGTGATCAAGTATATTTTCACGAGGTCAAGGTGAACCTACACTTGAGTGCATAAAAGGAGTTTAAGGACTATCAATATTCGAACCTCCGACCTTAGTCGTGGATAACCCACATCGGTATTGTTTTAATTTCGACAGGGTGGTCGATTTGAGACTCCACCAACAACCTAGCATATGAGGTTGAGTGGCCCAAAGACATGAAGGTTTCATAGTTTATAACATACCTGAAAGTCTTTATATGAATGATCGTATGAAGCTTGTTCGTACGAAAGTGTGTATGTTATGTTACGTATTAGTAACGATTCATGTTTTTAGGGTTCAGGAGCTATGTATTTATAGGCTCACAAATTAGGGTTTGGATAGGATTTCATCCTTGATTAAATGTGATCTTTTCCCAACTAACTTACGTTATTTAAGGAAAAGAATTTGAATTAATTATACCGTACATTCTTCTAGAATGTAATGGACCCTTGTGCAAGTATACGAAACTCACATTATTTGGTATAGGCGCATATTGAATGCGGCTATACCCGTGCCATATATCTTTAAATGGAAATTAATGTGCGGCTCAGGACTTTAGATGCCTGATCCGTATGGTCATGCGGATATGCGTATCATTAAGTCCCCCTTTGAACTAGTAAGAAAAACTCATACACAAAATGAACCATTAAAAGTCCTTAAACCAAATGAACATGCTTTATATTCGTATTTGAATGCTTAGTTGGATCATAAGTGTAACCGGATAGTGCACAAGATTATTTAAATATATATGCGTAACTTGGTATTGTGGCAGCATTAAATGCATAGTATCAATAATAATGATGGTATATTTGTGCATAATTTAAGCTTCAAGCATAGTATCAATAATAAGATTTCAACTATACAAAGTGATGGTAAAGACCACTTGCTAGTTAACAAAAATAATTCAAAGTGTATGCGAAAAGAACGAAACGCGAAAAATTTTGCCCAAGGTATTTGATTTAGCAATGCTTGGATGCTTCGCAAGAAACACAAACTTGTGCCTACGGATCGTTTTGGCGGAATTAGAAGATTCATAATGTGTATAATGCACGCGCATACAGGTTGTTTCGCATAAAGTAATTGGTTGATATGTGCACAATAACAAACAATGAAATTGCAAAAGACAATGCTAGTAATTATGAATAATACTCTTAAGCGCTATATAAATAATAACAATTGCAATTGATAAATGAAAATTTTATTATAGCATCGCAGAAATTACTATGAAATACAAAAACATGATACATGCGCTTAATGTTGCGCTTGTGTTGCGAAAACCTATTCCTAGCTGTCTAAGTCTAGTTTAATGATGTCTTCAACGGGAGCATCTTTGTCTTGACTTATGGCAATGCGACCATTTCATCTGCTTCTTCAAGAGGACAAATGAGCTTTTCAATGTATTCTGGCATTGGCTCCGGCAATACAGTCACCTTACTAATCTCTCCCAAAAACTTGACTCGCTCAAGTTGTTGTAGTGCTGTAACATATGTTTCAAATCGCTGAGAAATGGGGCGAGAATCCATAATGTTTTGCTCAAGCACAGGCAAATGTTCGCGAAGTTTTGCGAAATTAGTTTCCACAATTGCTTTTGTGAATAAGGCTGCATTCAAGTCGGTTTGAGATTGAATAAGTTTGTTTTTCATGGCATCATGTGCCACTTGGAAATTATCCTTTTCGATGGATTTTTCTGATAGTTCTTTTTTCAAATCCTCTGCGGATTGTTTTGCTGACTGTAGCTCTGCAGTTGCGGAAGATAGTTGTTTATCTTTCACGAGAAGTTCGGATTGGGCGGTTGCAAATTTGGATTGTTCCTTTTTCAAAAAATCAAGAAATTTTTCTTGACGAGACATTGCATCAAATGCAGATGCAAATGTCATAAAGAAATTTTGAGCAAAGCAGTTAAAAGCGTTGCCATGAGAGAGTTTGCTAAACTCAGCGCGCAGTTCATGGGGAAGGGCTAATTTCATATGCTGTCTTTGATCCAGAGCAGCTTCTGGGGATGCGCATAAATAGCCTTGAAGGTCATCCACCTTTATAGATTTTAATGAGCTCGGTGGGGTGCGCTCGAGATCTTCATATTTGGAAAGATCAAAAGTTGGAGGAGAACTTAATTGCGTTGTTGGTGGAGGAGTGATGGTTGTTTCCGCTGAAAATAAATAACAAAAAGAAGTGTTAGCATAAGTATATTGTAGGTATTACTCAAAGCGAAAATAATAAAATGAAAGTGTGCAAGATTACCAGTTTTGAGCTCGGTGGGAGTAACTGAGCTGGATCGCGTAATCCTTTTTTCAGTAGAACCAATGAGAGGAGATGTAGCTTTGCGTTTGCTTGGTGTATCAATTTCTGCGCTGGTAGCAGGAGACTTAAGCACAGATCTGGATGCTCTTGATTCTGGGCTCTTTAGTCTCTCAGCGAGAAACTGTTTAGTATCATCTTTCTTTTCAATCTCTGATACCTTCATCGTGATGTTTAATGCAAGTGTGAATTACTGATGAAAAGCATAAGGTAAAGGAAGAAGGTGTTAACGAGTAATGCGACTGTGAAAGCAAAATGAATGTGATAACGTGAGTTTGACGAAATGGTGATTGAAACCTATATATATGGTGTAGATTTAACAACTTCATACAACGGTTATAAAAACAAGGATAATTAATCAACGGATATAAAAATAGCCGTTAAGTATGCATATAGCCGTTGCATTCTGCAGTGCGTAAAGCAATTGTGCTTAAACATGTGCGAAACTTTTTGAAAGCAACAGTTTGACTGAAATTTTTTAGAGTTTATTGTCTTACATGTTCTGCAAAAATGTAACACCATAAACTGGGGGGACTTGATCATATACATACATATGAATATGTATATTTTTAGTGCGAAAAGCTAGTTAAAGGCAAAGAATGCAAGACAATAAAACCGCGGTAAATGTTAATGAATGCGGTGAGATTGCGCGGAATATTAAAGAGTGCGTAGGGTTCTCGCAGTACTTGTGCGGAATGCCTAAGTGCGCGCACATCTTACTTCCGCATAGGTCTCAAACCTATAAATAGGGAGCTTGGCCTCTCATTTAAGGTTGTTGATTCTGGAAGAATTGCTCTAGCCACATTGATCTCTCTCGTGAGTTTGCCCGAGACTTGATCTTTGTCGGTTAAGGTAATTTACGAAGACCGGGACATGGTTGTTGATCGTTTAGCACTTAACGAAATATGACAATAAGGTCCCAAAATCCTAATCGACATCCATTGTATCCCCTCATTGCACTCGATCCTTGATTAGCCTTTATTGGATAATCTAGGATTGATCAGTAATAAAAAAAAGAGTATCGTTACTTTTATATTAGAACTACGTGAAAAAAATTAACGATACTCTATTTTTTTAAGTAAATCATATGCAAGCCTGAGCATTGGAACTTACCATACCTGAGGATATGGAAGACCTCGTGAATGATGATTCTTACGAAGTGGATATTTACTTAATTTCTTTATGTTCGTAATAAGATCGTAGAAGATTAACGACACACGTATGTGCCAATTCTCAGTTTTGCATATGTTCGTTATCATGTGCCAATGATCAGGCTTGCATATGATTTAATCAAAAAATGGGGTGTCGTTAATTTTTGACAGGGTTCTAACTTAAAAGTAACAATACTCCTCTTTTTGATTAAAATTTGATAAAACAATACTTTAAACGCGTGAGTGGTTAAGTCCCACTGGGTGATCCCAAACTGATGTTAAAAAAAAAAACAATACTTTAAACGTTAAAATAAACATAGAATATCTAAAATAGGAAATTGAGATAAAAAGGTTATTTTTGAGTGGAATTTGCCCTTTTTTTATTCATGGAAAAGCTTAATATGTTAATGTCATATTATTCTAAGTGTTTATTCAGATTGAATGTTAAACATATTATTGTTATGCATAAGAAAGTTTAATCACAACGTACCTTTTTAAATTAATATAGTGTTTGATCATCTCATTTGTCAGAGGCTGTCTTGGACGTTTAGTTCTACTACGTTGCATTGAGATGCAAGGAGTTTGCAAGAAAATGATGGAGTAATAATTTTCAAAATGTTCACTACTAATTAATTAAAAGGGCTTTGGATTGATATCTTCTTTCACCCTTTCTTTTTCACATATCATCCTAAAAAAAGTCGGATAGCGTCGACAATATATGTTTGCAAGTAAAGAATTGTAGTACAAGAAAGCCATTTCGGTGCTACTCATTTGCCTACTGTGCTGAAAGTTGACTCGTTTGCTTTATCAAACTGGAAAGCATAATGTCACCTTAAAATTACATTACACTCCAAAAGAAACAAAACCAAGTTAAAAAAAAAAGTAAAACCATGTCACATATATTTAAATAAAAATATGTTAAATATAATCCAATTAAATTATTACGGATTCTAGCTTCTGGAAAGGACAATATCAGGCCACTCCCTATCGTAACTAAACTATTCATCCTCTTCACATTCCATATCAGCGCCACATCAACACTAATATCATATAACTAACTCATAACTAAACACTTTCTATCATGGCTAAAATAATACTCCTCTTAATATACAACGTACAAGCAATAAAGCATCAAGTCCAACAATAAAAAACCAATGGGACCCACAATTCCTATAACTAACCAAAACTCTTCCATTAAATTCATGGTGAGTGCGGGTAACTAATGCGGTTAACTAAGTCGTACCTATAGTCCATTACAGGTAACTACGGGTAATGAGCGGGTAACTAACCATATGGGTATACTTTTGCATAAATAACCCAACCAACACAGCCATATAGCGAGAATTCATAAAAATTGAACTTTTCAGTGTATATATAAAATATTAATATTACAATTAATGAAAGGCGGACACGAGAACACTAATTTTTTTTATTTTTTTATTAAAAGAAGTGAGTCAAAAAACAACATTCGAGGGATCAATGTGAATGGTTGTTAGCAGGAAGATGCACAGACAATTAAAAATGAAATATTTCTGTATTATAAAAATCTTTTCGCTGAGACATGTACCAATCGACCAATATTCGATGGGCCTTTCCCAAACAAAATCTCGCCCACGAAAGCCAGTAACCTTGAAAATCCATTTACTGAATTGGAATTCCTCGATGCAATCAAAGATTGTGGTGGTTCCAAAGCCCCGAGACCGGACTGATTATATACCTATATCTAAAAGACAACGTCCAAATGAATAGTACTATTCTTTTTTCCACTTTTCGCAAACTTAACCCCCAACTTTTATTAAAATACAAATCGCACCCCCACTTTATACTCTTATTGAAATACAAATCGCACCCCCACTTTATACGTATATTTTTTCCCAAATTTCACAAACTTAACCCCCTAACTTTTATTAAAATACAAATCGAACCCCCACTTTACTAACTTTTTTTTTACTAATATTCAATTCTCACAAACTTAACCACCTAACTTTTATTAAAATAGAAATCGAACTCCCACTTTATACGTATATTTTTTTCAAATTTCACAAACTTAACCCCCTAACTTTTATTAAAATACAAATCGAACCCCCACTTAACTAACTTTTTTTTAAATAAAACCCGATCGCTAAAAGAAGCAACTTTCACAAAAGGAACAACCATTCAATGTTAGATGTCGAAAAAAATTCTTTTTTACAAAATAGATCAAGACTTTTTTTTTTAACTCGCATTCAAAACGGAGCCCCCGGCGCGAAGCGAGGGCTCCACAACTAGTTTAATTTCAATTTTTATAAAAAAAATTTGGCCAATCTTTAAAATAGACATTATGAAGGCAATATCATGCTTTTGGAAAAATGGGGAGATGTAGAGGGGTTGCAACACTTCTTTCTTAACCTTAATTCCGAAAAAGAAAGATCCTACGGTTTTGGGGGATTACCGGCCAATTATTTTGATCGGGGCATATTACAAAATCATTTCCAAAATGCTAGCAAATAGAATAAAAGGTTTAATTCTAAACTTTTTGGTTCGGAACAAAGTTCATTTAGTAAAGGTAGATCGATTTTAGATGGGGTACTTATTCTAAATGAAGCTGTAGAAAACTTGAAAAGACGAAAACAAAAAAGTTTCATCTTTACGATCTACTTTGAGAAAGCATTTGATAGTGTTAATTGAAATTATTTGTTTGATATCCCGAGACTTATGGGATTCAGTGCAAAGTGAAGAAAGTGGATTAGTACTTATTTTAAATCGGCATCCGTTTCGGTACTCGTAAATGGATCACCTACTCCGAAATTCTCATTAGAGAGGGGCATTAGATAAGGTGATCATTTGTTTTCGTTTCTCTTCTTAATTGCCGGAGAAGGATTGAACTATCTAGCTAGAGCCGCATGGGATCGGGGACATTTAAAAGGTTAACCTTAATCAAATCGATCCTCTTAAGTTTACCATTGTACTACTTGTCACTATTTCGAGCTCCTACATGCGTCATCAACCTTCTTGAGAGTCTCCGTTGTAAGTTCTTTCGAGTGAAAATAACAAAAATAAAATGGCATGGGTAAAATGGGACGATATTCTTGTACCATATGAGGCGGAGGGATTAAACATGGGGTCTTTAAAAGCAAAAAACCTAGCTTTACTTTCCAAATGGTGGTGGAGTTTTCGTGTTGAAAATGATGTTTTTTGGGTTAAAATAATCAAAAGCATTTATGTGAGGGAAGGGGGTTGGTTTTATCTTCTAATAATCGTTCTTGTTCTATTTGGTATTATATCATTGGTGTGGGATCTAGCATTTCCAAGCTTGGCTTATCTTTCAATCTTTCTTTTGCACGTGAAATCGGTAATGGTTTAGATACATTTTTTTTGGAAAGATCTCTGGATAGGTAATCACATTTCAAGGATCTCTTCTCAATATTATATCAATCAGAATTGTATAAGGATGCAAGAGTTGGTGATCGTATATATAAAGGCGACGATGGTATAGGTTTCATTTGGAAATGTGCAAGACCGGTTTATGGGAGAACTTTTTATGAACTTTCGTAACTTCAATCCATGTTGCAATCGATTCAATTCAGAAACAGTGCAATGACTCATGGAAATGGAAATGGGATGGCAGCAGTGTGTTCAAGAGTAGTGAAATGTCGGCACATATTGATGAAAAAAATGTAAACAACTCCTTTCAAGATCAAGAGACTATTTGTAACAAGTTTGTTCCAAAGAAAGTCGAGATATTTGCATGGAGGGAGATTCGAAAAAGGATTCCAACCGGAGTTGAGTTAGATAAAAAATCTATCGATCTTGACTCGGTAAGGTGTCCAATATGTGATGATGACCTCAAAATGGTAGATAACGCAATGGTATTTTGTAGTTCGCTTCGGAAATATGGTTGAAAGTGTTTGATTGGTGGAATTTAAATTTGGTTTCCATCTTTTCAGTTGGAGAAATTTTCAAGGATACATGCCCTCTTCCGGGCTCGAACAATAATGGCGTCATTTGGCAAGCGGTTAAGTGAATAAGTGGGTATTTGATTTGGAAGAACCGCAATCGGAAAGTTTTCGAAAAAAGGTCGGCTTCTTGTTCGACAGTTTACAAAGAAATCCAATGCAAAAGCTATGAATAGATTTGTTCGAAATTAAAAAGAAACAAACTTGATTGGCACATGTGATTAACTAACCCCGTTTCGTGCTGCTTTTCTTCTCGGCGAACAGGGGTAGGCTAAAAGAGCTCGATCAGTAGGCCTTTCGAGTTTGTGGTTATCGTGTAACGTATAGTTTTGATCCGTAGTTGTAGATGTACATGTAAATAGCGATATGTCATTCTTTGTATATGTATTTCTCGAGTTGTATCTTTTATAAGTAATAAAATTTTTGATGCTTTTCAAAAAAAAAAAAAAAAAAAAAAATTAGCAAACAACACTATCCAGTATCTCGTTATCAACGTTAACCCGTTACGACTCTTAATTACAATTATTAAATGATCATTGAAGTCGTGTACATGAGTTGAAACTTGATGCATCATCGATTAACGAGATTTTCTCATATCTTATTTCTTTTTATTCTTTGAATTGTTCTTCAACGTTTTTTTAATTACACAAAACTGTTTTAGAATTAATATATATTTATTCGTTTGATCAATGAATATATGGGGATTTTAAAAATTTTGGGCCGTTTAAAAATTTGAGCCATGTGCGATTATTCTACTTGCACGCCCTTAGTTGTACATACCTATTTTTTCAAGGATACGAGCCCATAACCAACTGAGACTTTTTATCACTCAACCAAAGCAATTATACATACTAAATTAAGAGTTGTATAGAGACATATCTTTAAGTAAAAAATAAACGGACCATAAGACACCCATGGATATAGCACATGAATAGGCTGCACTCATGGCAAGGAGAAAAGTGACATATATATGAGAAGGTGACTTATATTTATGATATATATGGATCATATTGAATGTTCATTTCACCGTATTGCAATTACGAGAAATTGTTTAGTCACTAAAATGAATAATTTGTATAAGATCAATTATGAATGTGACAAGCAGGAAAGTAAAACGTGTTATATGACTCGGTATCTGATAATGAATCTGTGTATGATGATGATGATGATGATGATGATGATGATGATGATGATGATGATGATGATGATGATGATGATGACGACGACGATGATATGAATCTCCAATAAAATGTACCAACCACTTGACCACTGTAAAGATTCTAGTAGAACTTGTTGATTGTTTTTCTTGAAGACAAACAAATACCAAGTGTGAGATATAATTAAAATCGAGCTTATAACTCACGTTTCAACAACAGGTCTCTCTCTCTCTCTCTCTCTCTCTCTCTCTCTCTCTCTCTCTCTCTCTCTCTCTCTCTCTCTCTCTCTCTCTCTCTCTCTCTCTCTCTCTCTCTCTCTCGTATAGTTCAATCAATTTATTTTTACGTTCAAATAATGCGTTTGTTTGCTTCATTTGATAGAATATTATGCAACACAAATCGACAAAAACAAATGAATAATGAATAAAATAGAGCCACAAAGGTGAAAAAAATATATCGTCCGAGACCCTAGATATCAAGCTAGAGCCAAATCAAGGAAATTGATCATGGCTATGAAGACCCTAGCCAAAATTGAAGAAAACAACTTAGACCTAGTCGTAGCTGAAGAAAACCGACCACAACCAAGCCATGACCAACGAACTCGGTCACGACTTGAATGTGACCTAAAACTGGGACCAAACAGGTTGGTTGACCCGATACTGGCTGGTTGACCTAGTACCGGCTGGCTAACCCGGTATCGAGTAGGACCGAGACAAACTCAATAAAGTTTGCATCTTAGACCGGATCAATGTAACAACTGTTTGACCGATTTAGATTTTTAGAATGTGTTTACCTTAGTTTAATGTTATAATTTAAATATGATATTTAAATCATGTGCATTTGCTTGAAAATGTAATTTAATAAATTATGTGATAATAGTTTAATAAATGCTTGGTTGTATTCATTTCGTGACGATGGTCGCAGAACGTATCTGTTTGGCTGAATTGGGCTCCGTTAGGTACGCCTAATGTGAACATTATGTTTCAGATTACAGGTAAAATACATGTGTGTATTTGGTTGTGTGTCTTTGAGGCGATTGCTTTCAGATAAGTATCTAACATATCTTTTCTCTTTCTTTTTGGAAACTAAAAGGACAACCACATCTTTAACTCAAGACCCTAGTATCTTGATCTTGTGAAATCTAAATTAGTCAAGCTAAAATCATGTGTCATTCGACCTGGTGATTTCATGATCTAAACCCGGTATTTTATGCTTGATCCTTTCCCGATTTGAATGATTTTTTATAACAACATGAGCAAGTAATGGATTCTTGCTCAAAGATGTTTGTTACTAAAAATGGATGTTTCTTATAGTTGTTATATGATGCATATATGTTACTTACATACTGGAAAATAACCAAAACTGCTCAAAATCAGAGATTTGGTGTTAAAAAATCAGTAACAGCATAAATGATGCTTCTCATCCTCATACTTACGGATGAGAAGTCACTCGTACGAGTGATGAGCTTAGAGGTACATGTGAAATCTCGTCTGTACGAACGAGAATATGTTTATGTTTGTTGCATGATGTAATTCACTCGTACGAATCGAAGGTGATACCTACGATGATATATCATTAGCACAGATGACATGCTCACATGTGCGTTTGAGATTGTCTGGGTGTGAAACACATGTTTCAGGTCACACGTGCGAGTAAGGGGAAACATGTGCGTGTGAGGTGACTGTGAATAGATCAATTGAAATTTGAACCCATTTGTCGTTTGTGACTGTGCTTAACTGTTTTTCTGCTTTCGATATGTTGTTATTGACAGGAACAATATACTAATTTAGAATATGATATTCTCAGGTGATAAATGAAAGGACAAGGCTCGGTAATATAAGATCACTGAGTTTGTCGGTATCTTAGTGAGAGAGAATACCTCCCGAGTAATGTCTTACAGTAACAAGTTAGTTACTGTTCGGTGGTATGTTTTATATAGATATTTTCATACAATGATGACACATGTTATTGGATGACCTATTATATGTGCACTATCTGTTGTATTGTCTTACTGGGAGAGGACGGTTAGTGTCCACCTTTATCGGTATGTAATATACTGATATCGGCTAAAAAGTCACGTTTTCACCTCGGTATTAAGGCCCGAAAACAATAAAGTTTCGAACTTTATCGGCAAAATACCTGCTTCGTCGGTTAAAATTGAAGAACAAGTGATTACAAAGATGGTGCTAAAAAAATCAAGAAAATCGGAGCTAAAACGAAGATTCTAGAGCGAAAACGGTGAAAGACAAGAAATCAAGTTACGATCCAGTGAATCAGCAAGCCAAACGGCTTGCCAAACGGGCTGCCAAAACGGCCTGCCAGTATGGCAAACGGCCTGCCACATGGCCAGATCAAAGGGGCACAGCAAACGGGCAAGGCTGGTAAACGACCCCTGCAAACGGCTTGCCAAACGGCCTGTCAACCGTTTGCAGGCAAAATTCAAGCTTATTTAAAGGGTCTTTGTCATCCATTTTAACACACACTTCAATTCACTTCTTTCTCTCTCTTGTATAATATTAGTCATATTTTCAAGGTCTTCAACTCCGTGCGAGAAACCTAGTACCCGGAGAAGAACGCCAAAGATTGTATTAGGAGCGGTCTGGAGTTTGAAGTTGTCACTTTTGTATCCGGAACTCGTTTAATCTACTAGTACTTCTATCCATTATCTCTATATAATGTTTTCCATTATTATGCCTTGTGATATTGTTGCCATGATTAGCGAGTAGTTATCTTTAGTGTATGTTATGACGTAGTCAGTTATAATGCCGAAATAATCTTATGGCTTGTGTATGTTATCGAGATGCTTTCCATTTATGCTTTAAACTCAATTGCTTTTCCAACTAATAGAACGTAATTATTGACTCTGTTATTGGGAAGTCGCGAACCCCGATTCAGAGTACACTATCTGTGTCACCCCTTGGTAAGAGAAGTCTATCGGATACAACATAAGTTTGACTGAGGCACACCGGTTGTATTAAGTCCACCGAGCCTTGGATTCCGATTGAGGACTCTTTCGTAGTGAAACATCTAACTAGACCCCTAGTACGTTGTCGGTCCTAGACCATGCTAGTGTAGTCACCAAGCATATAAACTTCGTACGTTCACGCTGTGATGACCCAGAAATTTCGACTAAATTTAAACTTAATCTTTGTATGATTAACATTTCCGACACGATAAGCAAAGTCTGTAAAACTGAATCTCAAAATTTTTGAATTACTTTTATATATTTAAATACCCTTCGGTTGTTTTCGACGATTCGCGAACAATTATATGTAAATAGATACATATATACTATAACATGAAAAGGTAACAATATATTAATTGTTTGATATCGTACATTAAACTTATTGGTTTAAATATCTATTTAAATATATATGATAAGTTGAAATATTTATTATTAAAATTTATTTATAAATAACATTCAATGTGTATTTAAAAACTGATTTATGTATATTAAAAAGATATATACATATATATAATTTCAAGTTATTTAGTAAACGATAGTAACATTCATTTATTGATTCGATTGATATTTAGATAAGTTAACTAAAGCGTTTAAGATGAACCAGTAAAACACTAATTTGCTGCAGTATTTTCAAATTGCTACAGTACCCAAAATGCTACAGTGTTTTCAAAAATCACTATTTGCTGCAGTAAAACACTATTTAAAATGAAAATGTATACATGTATATGTATATATAACGAGGCGATAATTTATAGAAGTAAATGACCAAAACACTCGAAAGTTTAAGATATACTTTGAGTGATATAATTTAGGGATAATTTAAGGCTATATTTTGACAAAGGTACGTGTCCCAAAATGTAAATTACAAGTTTTCTCAGCGTATGAAGGGACACTCAAAAAATCGGAACCGGGACATAAGTCGCGTGATGACGTACGACTTATCGGAACAAAATTTACAAATCAACTGTGCACGTGAATTTAATATAATATATAATTAATTATATAAATTAAATATATTATATTAATATAACAATATGACGACGAACTAGTGTACAAAACATATGTGAGCTGGAAATTGGTCACATGCGATCGCATGGAAATAACCCATCAAAGTCATGCGATCGCATGGCTATGGGGGACAGGCCACATCTATAAATTCGAGCGTTTCTCTGATTTTTTTTTATTATTCATTCTTCATTCTTCCTCCGTATTATTATTATTATTATTATTATTATTATTATTATTATTATTATTATTATTATTATTATTATTATTATTATTATTAAGATTAATAATATTATTAATCTTATTATTGTTAGTAGTATTATACATAAAATACTACGACGAGGTTATGAGCGTGTCACTTTCAAAATGAGTTTTCGAGGGGGATAAAGCTAAGAAAATTATGGGTTATTGCCAAGAAAATTATGGGTAATGTTCGGGGGTATTTTTGTGAATCAAACCTCGTGTTTATCATCTCCGATGCGTCAACGTGCTTTCCTACAATATTGTATATCAATATTAAACAGTGAGTTTCATATGATCCCTTTTACTCTCTACATTTTTGGGCTGAGAATACATGCAAATGCTTTATTAACCGATATACAATATTTATATGCGTGAGTTTCATTTACTCCCTTTTTAATTGCTTTTGCAATCTATATTTTTGGGCTGAGAATACATGCAATTTATTTTAAACGCAATGGATACAAGTACATACTAAATTCTACACTGAGTTTAAACCGAAAATCCCTTAGCTTTGGTAACTAGTAACTGCCAGTTATAAGAACTGGTGGGCGCGAGTAGTAGTATATGGATCCATAGGGCTTGATATCCCCGTCCGAGCTAGAGCACTAGCCTTTTAACGGACGTATGCTATTTGAGAAGCGTACACGTTGGTTTGCGTGTATTATTAAGATGATTATACAAAGGGTACAAATTATATATACGTTAAGTTTAGTTACCAGGGTGCTCAATCTTGTAGAATATTTTGATAAACGTTTCTGGATGAAACAACTGAAATCTTGTGATCCATCTTTATGTACAGATTATGCAAAACATTAAAACTATGAACTCACCAACCTTTGTGTTGACACTTGTTAGCATGTTTATTCTCAGGTTCCCTAGGAGTCTTCCGCTGTTTGCTTATATGTTAGACAAGCTATGTGCATGGAGTCTTACATGACATGTTTATCAAGGAAACGTTGTATTCACCAAATCATCACCGTGTATCTTATTTTGACTGCATTGTCAATGGAAGTACTATTGTAAACTATTATTTACGGTGATTGTCTATATGTAGAAATCATCAAATGTCGAAAACCTTTGATTTAAATATTCATTTATGGTGTGCCTTTTCAAAAGAATGCAATGTTTACAAAACATATCATATAGAGGTCAAATACCTCGCAATGAAATCGATGAATGACGTGTTCGTCCATATGGATTTGGAGCGATCGTCACAGCTGAAGCACAACGGTTGGTGTAAGCTGTACCTCTGCTAAGTATGGCCATGGAACCCGGTCAGTGCTGATTAGTACACTTCACCATAACGCGGTCTCAAGCATTGCACCCCACTTGAGGGATTCTTGGTTAATTAAGGAACTGTTTGTTTAAACACATAAAGGATTGAACCGTTAGGATAACCAAACGTGTTCATGGATGTCAAACTTGACTTGGCCATGGTGTTCTTTATGGTTGAACTCTTTTTAAGGGCCTAACTATCTTTTAAAATCAATCATTAACGAAAGCATCAAAACACATCACGTCTCTCGGATATGGTAAACCCTGTATTCCATTATGCTTAAGAAAGTTTAGACCTTTGTGGAATGTTAATACGTCACCCAACCGAGTCGCTCAATTGGATGAGCTATCTGAACGTGTATGCCTGTAGTCAGACTGCACGGGCGTCGGGGGTACGGGACGTTGCTGTCTATTCAAAATCTTCAAGCCTTTCGCATTACCCGTTGACATGTCTTATGACAGGGGCGTTTAGGACTAGTGTAATGAATACAAGGTCACTACCTATTCATGAGCCAACATTCCATAATCTCGGCAAAGTAACTGACGAAATCATAGCATGCGCTTGTTTTAACCTTATCTGAATTACAAATTTTATCGCATTTACTTACTTTATCTTATAAACTAGAAAACCCAAAAATTAGGTAACAAACCACTACTCCTGCACCTTAGAATTATCTTAAGCTTTAAATATAGATTCGATTCTTCTAATATCTCAAAAATACAACTGTAGGTCATACTTCCCTTACTCATAAAAAGGAGTAGTAAGATTTAGGCCCCGCTAAATATAAATTTAAAACCATTACCACCCTGTTAGTGGTTGATTCTGACGCCTTGCGGCCTAAGGACACAACATAAATAAAATCGTCCGTTTCGGACATATCATTGTGGTAATAAGAGTTTTTGGCACCGCTGCCGGGGAACTGGTATCAGAAAATACTGCTTTTATCAAACTCATTCACAAGCATTTAGTGGTGTCTAAGAAAGACAATTATATACGGACTTGGTTGTTGAATTTTTCGAACAGTCTCCAATTATATTGGAACCAAAAGGATCCTGCCTCTCTGTAGTTGGCCTGGCCACTTGGTTTGTTGAATAGTTCGTGCGAAGCTCTGTTAGCAAAATACCAGGGAATCAGTAGCAAGAACTAAAAACATATCTATACTTAGGATAATTAGATTACCTTATAATTAGATTAGATTACCTTAGACTACTTTAGATTAAGACTACTTTAGAATAACCTTAGATTGCTTTAGACTAAATTAGGAACTTAGCTTATCTGCTTAAAATTTAAAAACAAAACAGGCATACCTAGTGCATGACCCAAACCCGATCTAGACCAGGGCCGTTGTTCTTCGTACCCGATCCAGACGCAATAATCTCTAAGCACGCAAGGAAGAACGAATCAGAAATCAAATGGCGTTACGCGTTACTTTAGCAGAAAATACAAAACCCTCAATTGAAGGTCGAGGAGGACCGATCAGATTCCCAGAGATTCAAGGACACTCGTTCGAGTTAAAGTATCACATCATACAGCTCATCCAAAATGGCTGTCAATTTCATAGACTACCGAATGACGATGCTAATTCTCACCTTGATAAATTGATATCTCATTCGAACTCCTATAAACAGCCAGGGATAGGACAAGATATAGTCTGGCTATACTTGTTTCGCTATTCTCTCACTCATCATGCACAGACATGGTTTGAAGGATTGGAAAAAGATTCCATCACTTCATGGACGGAGATGGCTACTAAATTCCTAACCAAATATTTCACTCCTTCTAAACAAACCAAACTCAAGAATGACATCATTAACTTCAAACAAAGTTATGATGAATCTCTTTACACTGCATGAGAGCGATTCAAAACCCTGCCGAAGAAATGCCCTAATCACCAGTTAGAACGGACAGCCTAAATATGTACCTTCTACAATGGTCTTACGGTAAATCATAGGACGACGATCGATGCCGCAGCTCAAGGAAATCTGATGAACCAAACCGCAGACGAAGCATGGGAGTTGCTCGAGAACATGACAATGCATTATCATGACTGGAACAGTGGTGAAACAACTACATCATCTGCACCACTCTCTGCACTTGATAATCAAATGGAGGCCATCAAATCTCTCACGGATAAGATGGAATCTCTTTCCAAACAACTCGGAGAATTGAAGACGCAGCCGCAGTAGGTTAACCAGGTCCAGGCCTGTGTTAATTGTACTAACCCGCAACCCACTAAAGAATATCAAGTTGAGTACGAGAACTCTGATGGTTCAATCTGTTACGTTCAATACCCAGATCGCCAATTAAATCCCGGATTCAATCAACAACCTACGGTTAACCAATTCCAAAGAAACAACCAGCCTTTTCGCTATCGTTACCCACCTTATCCACCCCAACAATCGTAATTGACATACGATCAACCACTTCCACTCACTGGTCCACCAGCTGAGGAAAATTCCCCAACCACCCAAATTACGAAAGTAACCAACCCTACTCTCGGAGCTGATGATAAGTTGACTCAGTTCACCCAAGGATAACAACAGCAAAATCAGAGAACTGCATCTAGACAAGACCAGACAGAGATCCTAATGAGAAACCAATTGGCTCTGCTCAAAAGTCTAGAAATGCAGCTCGGACAGTTATCACAACGTCTTGAAACCCGACCATAAGGGAGGTTACCTAGTAATAATATCCAAAATCCGCACATAGAGGAAGCTAAGCAAATGGATTCCGTAATCCCAGAGGAAGAACCACGGAGAAGGTCAGCTAATCTCAAGAATAAATCGACATATACTCAGAAGCTATCAACTGCAACTTCGGTTCGTGTACCTTATCCTGGAAGGCTACAGGAGGAAGCATCCAAGCTTGATTCCTTTAAACTTGATGGAAGATTCCTGGACACCATGTCCAAAGTTCCCAACCAGAAGAGATACATCCGAAAGCTTCTCTCTACGAAGGAAAGGATACCAAATTCTAACAAAATTCCACTGAGTGAATAATGCTCGGCATTATTCAGAAACTCTCTACCGCAAAAGCTAAGAGATACGGGCCGATTCATTTTCCCGTATTCAATCTACCAATCAGGAACCATTCACGCGCTAGCAGATTTAGGAGCAAGTATCAACCTAATCCCCTACTCTCTCTACAAGAGATTAGAATTAGGAGACTTGTCGCCAACTAAAATGACAATCGAACTTGCCGATCACACAATTCGATATCTTAAGGGCATAATTGAGAACGTCTTGGTGAAATTCGGCAAATTCTTGTATCCTACGGATTTCGTAGTGATGGACATTAAGGAAGACCTACACACACCAATAGTGTTGGGAAGACCTTTCATGAATACGGCTAGGACTGTCATTGATGTGTACAATCAAACCTTGATCTTACGATCACATGGGGAGAGCGTTACCTTCAAAATTAACTGACCTACTGATCTTTCTGGACATGCAGAGATGTTTGCTATTTCCACCAGACGGATCACTTCCGATGATGAGTCTCCACCACCAGCCGATGATATCGAGATGGGTGTCGAATCACAGTCTGCTGACGACCAGAAATGGAAGAAGAGGATCCCAGTGAAGAAGTAGAGGAAGAGGAAGAACCTGAGGAGGAAGAGGAAATGGAAGACGTAAAAGAAACAGCGATAATACCCTATCCAAGCCTGGAACGTTACGAAGAATTAATGAGGCTTGAGACAGAAGATCACAGTTTAATCATTCATTTCAAGAAGAAGACTGATAAGGTTGAGGATATAGAAATTGACCCTGTAAGTGTCGAAGTGAAGAACCAGAATAATGAAGAATCCCGTTCATCAGACGAATCTTCAGACAACTATTATACCGACGATGACGAGGAAGAGCAACATGAAGACATTCTGGATAACTCATATTCTCCATCCGAACCAGATCAGGAGGAGTCGGACTCTTCTTCAGATCGAAATCCAATCATATCCACTCACGCCGACATGATAACCTTCATCAATGACACCGATGAATCTGAAGATATTCTCGAAGCCATCCATAAATCAACAATTGATTTCACGCTACGCTTAACAGAACGAATCATGGCTAGCAGGGATGAATACAACCTTTATCTACAGAAAGAAGATAATAATGTTGAAATCCTGGAATAGCGCATTCAAGACTTTACGAATACCCTTCACGATCATATCTACCACGAAGAAAGGCAACGAGAACACAATTCAAAAGTTCGCAATATTTTGGAAACAAGATTGTGTCGAGATCAGAAGATCATTTACTCTAAGGTTTACAACGCCTTAGCTGGATCTGCACTTCCGTTCTCAGCAAATCAACGAGCACTACTGACTCTCATCCGAAAGCATGTGGATCTTTCCACCGGACGCCCGACTTATCACTCTTATTTGCAAATAATCAAGGATATTCACAGCTTTTTCGCTCTCCTGGAAAGAAATAATTTTGAAAACACACCAGAGAGGCTAGTGATTTACGTAACAATTGATTACCACGCTGATCTGATTATCAAAGAGTTACGAGATGCAGTCACAGAAGAAGCAAGACGCAAAGATCCATTTTCTCATCTTGAACCAGACCGAGTCAACTTGCCACCTACGTTACAAAGCAGATAGCACGTATCTTCCATGATTCCACGGATCCCAGTTTCACATTCAAAGATGGATATCGGGAGATATACTCAAAGACGGTGACATTAATTCTTGGGGAAGGGCTGCTCTTCACTTCTTTTCAGCTTCGCCTCTTGACTAATATGTGCAAAGCTACAGACTCCTACTGTGGAGACCACCGATCAGAAGATTTTGAGATACTGAAGATATAATTTCTGACACTATTTGAAGATCTCCGAAATGAGCATCCTATCAGAGAAGTAATCACCACCAGCACCGCCTTAATGATTGATATTCATGGATCAATCAGCAGAGCAGTGGATCATATTCTCATCGGACTTCAAGATTTGTCACGAGCCGAAACCGCGCATTATCTATCTTTCAGAAGATCTTCAAGAGAAGTACCAGATCTACTATCACTTTTGGTCCGACACTTTCTCGGGATTTATCAACCAAGAATCACATTCCCTCGAGAAGACCAAGATCACAACTACCGGAGGGGAATCTATGCTTTTTAGGCATAATTAAGGTCGAGCCAACGACCTTAAATAAAAGCGCTTCTTGGGAGGCAACCCGTGCAATAAAGTAGAGTAGAAGAATAAAGGAAAACAAATGAGCCGATAAATAAAGGACGTAACTTCCAAGATTGCAAGCCATCCAGTTCTTCACAAGCAACCACATCTGCTGGGGGTACTCCTTTCTTCCCGTTACTAGCTCAAACTTTAAATTATGCCACATCCTAGCTTATCACTAAGTGTGGGATTCCAACCCAAATAAACACTAGACAAATATTCCCAAATCTTTAACTAAAACTCCTAAGTATGGGATACACTAGAAACATTGAGGACAATGTTCGTCTAAGTGTGGGATGTTGGTATAAACTTTTTATGCTATATTAAAATAACCCATTATGAAGATTTCAAGTTCTTAAGCCAAATTTCAAAAAATTTAACAAGAGAAAGCCTTTTCGAAAAAGTATTTTTGAAAACCTAAAATGTTTGTAAATAAAATTAAGGCTTACGTAAAGTGGAAATCTTGTTAGGACGAATCAAATCTCTAATAGAGCATTGCATGACTAGGCATTATCGACCTAAATTGATTATGGTGAGGCACCCAAATAAGACCAGCATTCATCTTTAATGCTTCACTGTTTTCCATTGAGACCGATGTCTGTACTCAGAATCAGAACTTGCTCTAGATCTGCATTTCCAAGTAAGCGAAATGTGATTTGGTTATAATCAGAAGAGATAGCCATTTGTCAAAATAAGTCTTTCACACCTCCACTACTTCTACCACACCAACTCATCCACATCATCTTTACTATCACTCGAAAAATCCAGAAAATGAGATTCCTTCCAAAAACCCGATGTTATAAACCTATCAAGTATCATGACAAAGGTCTTGAAAAAGTTTACCGGCAAAAAGTTTCTCGAGATAAAATCTCCACAAAAAAATATATATATTTTAGTTCTGAAAAAAAGGAGCAGAACTTGTAAAGAGAAACGCCAAAGAAGAACTTTACCACAAATGCTTATCACTCCAAAAAGGAAGAATAGTTCAAAAGTGCTTATCAAAAATATCAGCACTCCTATCTATCTTAAAATTTCCGAAGTTCCGAAGAAAGTCTGTTGAGACTATATTACCTTTTGTCACCCCTTAAACCAACTTCACCACCACACACAAAAAAAAAAAAAAAAAAAATCCTTTCCATCATTAACAAATGACCTAGAATCTATGGTTACTACCGTTTTCACATTAGTAGCAAGGATTTGAGTCTTTATCAAGCCTATAATGATGGGTGCAACATGACTGGCTATAAGTGAATTCATTTCTTAGATCTATAGGGAATCCTAAATACTTGAGTGATTTGAGTGACCTGTGAAAGCTAGCTTAAGTCATGTAACCTCCTCGCATGCTTGCAGAGATAGTTTCAACCCTAACATAGATGACTCATCTTATTTTTCGCTCTTATAATAAAAAGCAAACCGCTTAGGCTATTAGAAAAGAAACTACGAAAAGATTTCTTAAAGTAAAAATGAGAAGTTTGCTTGAGGACAAGCAAAGTCTAAGTGTGGTATTAAGGCCCGAAAATAATAAAGTTTTGAACTTTATCGATAAAATACCCGCTTCGTCAGTTAATATTGAAGAACAAGTGATTACGAAGACGGTTAAAAAAGAATCAAGAAAATCCGAACTAAAACGAAGATTCTAGAGCGAAAACGGTGAAAGACAAGAAATCAAGTTACGATCCAGTGAATTAGCAAGCCAAACGGCTTGCCAAACGGCCTGCCAGTATGGCAAATGGCCAGCCACATAGCCAGATCAAACGGGCATAACAAACGGGCAAGGATGGCAAATGGCCCCTGCAAACGGCTTGCCAAACGGCCTGCCAGCCGTTTGCAGGCAAAATTCAAGCTTATTTAAAGGGTCTTTGTCATCCATTTCAACACACACTTCAATTCACTTCTTTCTCTCTCTTGTACAATATTAGTCAAGCTTTCAAGGTCTTCAACTCCGTGTGGGAAATCTAGTATCCGGAGAAGAACGCCGAAGATTGTATTAGGAGCGGTCTGGAGTTTGAAGTTGCCACTTTTGTATTCAGAACTCGTTTAATCTACTGTTACTTCTATCCTTTATATATATATATGATGTTTTTAATTATTATGCCTTGTGATATTGTTGTCATGATTAGCGAGTAGTTATCTTTAGTGTATGTTATGACGTAGTCAGTTATAATGCCGAAATAATCTTATGGCTTGTGTATATTGTCGAGATGCTTTCCGATTATGCTTTAAACTCAATCGCTTCTCCAACTAATAGAACGTAGTTATTGGCTCTGTTATTGGGAAGTCGCGAACCCCGATTCAGAGTACACTATATGTGTCACCCCTTGGTAAGAGAAGTCTATCGGATACAACGTAAGTTTGACTGAGGCACACCGGTTGTAGTAAGTCCACCGAGCCTTGGATTCCGATTGAGGACTCTTTCGTAGTGAAACATCTAACTAGACCCCTAGTACATTGTCGGTCCTAGACCATGCTAGTGTAGTCACCAAACATATAAACTTTATACGTACACGCTGAAGCACAGCGGTTGTTGTAAGTTGTACCTCTGCTAAGTAAGGCCATGGAACTCGGTCAATGCTGATTAGTACACTTCACCATAACGCGGTCTCAAGCATTGCACCCCGGTTGAGGGATTCTTGGTTAATTAAGGAAGTGTTTGTTTAAACACATAAAGGATTAGACCGTTAGATAACCGAACGTGTTCATGGAAGTCAAACTTGACTTGGCCATGGTGTTCATTATGGTTGAACTCTTTTTAAGGGCCTAACTATCATTTAAAACCAATCATTAACGAAACCATCATAACACGTCACGTCTCTCGGATATGGTAAACCCTAAATTCCATTATGCTTAAGAAAGTTTAGACCTTTGTGGAATGTTAATACGTCACCCAACTGAGTCGCTCAATTGGATGAGCCGTCTGAATGTGTATGCCTGTAGTCAAACTGCACGGGCGTCGGGGGTAAGGGACATTGCTGTCTATTCAGAATCTTCAAGCCTATCGCATTACCCAGGGACATGTCTTATGACAGAGGAGTTTGGGACTAATGTAATGAATACAAGGTCACTACCTATTCATGAGCCAGCATTCCATAATCTCGGCAAAGTAACTGTGGAATTCATAGCATGCGCTTGTTTTAACCTTATCTGAATTACAAATTTTATCGTATTTACTTTACTTTATCTTATAAGCTAGAAAACCCAAAAATTAGGTAACAAACCACACTCCTGCACCTTAGAATTATCTTAAGCTTTAGATATAGGTTCGATTCTACTGATATCTCAAAAATACGACTCTAGGTTATAATTCCCTTACTCATAATAAGGAGTAGTAAGATTTAGGCCCCGCTAAATATAAATTTAAAACCATTACCACCCTGTTAGTGGTTGATTCTAACGCCTTGCGGCCTAACGACACCGCATAAATAAAACCGTCCGTTTCATCCATATCATATACCTAGATGAGTCAGGTTTTTAAATCAGATAGAATTTTGATAATCATTCACGTTGGGGCCTAAATCAGATAGAATTTTGATAATCATTCACGTTGGGGCCTAAATCAAATCTCTATATTAATCCTAAGGTTAATAATGTAAAGTATGACCTATGGTCTTTCTTTTAAATTGACTGAATTTGAACGGATACGTGTCAGATTAAGTGATCTAATTAGTGAAGGGTTTCACACAATTAGTTATCTAAGACATGTGGCCAGGTACACCTTGTGTGGAGAGCCATGATCCTCTTGGTCCCAATAAATTGGGGACTGTTCGGAAATTCCAACTATCAATTCCAACTGGTTTATTCTAGTCAGCACTTTAAACTGATTCTCTAAGTTGTGCGAACAAAAAGAGAGTTAAAGTTTTAATATTATAGTTCCTAACTAAAGCAAGCAAACAAAAGCAGAATATAATAAATAAAGCAGTAAGGATAAATGGTGTGTTGGTTATGATTTTGTTAAATAAGCTTGGGATGGTGAATGTATTCTCTTAAAAGTTTAGCATACCATTACATAAAATATTTATCGTGTAAACTTTAGACTCCTTACCAATCGATTTATTGATTTTTAGATTAGCATGTCGCCAGAAACTAGGTTATCGTAATTCTAATTGGATTGGTTATGCTCTATACTCCCAACACCCACCATTAACCAATGTTGAAAATGTAAGTGGCCCTTTTTAGGTAGATGTACATACCTTGGGCGCTAAAAAAAAGCATCATAACTAATATAGGAATTTAGATTTATTTGTAGTCCAACCGTTCTTAACACGATATAATATTAAATCTAATAAAGTCGGCCTCTTGAGTTTGATGTTTTAAAATACTATTTTTAATGGATTTGATAAAATCTAAAGGTGTTTACACCAACTAGAACACTTAACGGTTCATCGTCTTCCTTTGTGGATTCATAAACTAAGTTTGTATTTTCGCACAACAAAATTCCATCTATGATATAAACAAGCTCTTACTTAAGTCTACCCAATAAGTCCCTTGGTAATTCATAGCGTACTTTAATTATAGTATTTCCTAGAATGTACTACACCTTGGTGTTTCCATAATGTACTCCATTTATATTATTTCAAGAAGCTTTAAAACTTGAAAATGTCAGATCTAGTCTTACGGTAATTCCCCATATACTTTATAACATTTCCAACGGATTCATACCTTAACCAATGTTTTGACACAGATAATTAATTACCCTATGTTTGACGTCTTTAAACAAAAAGGTTTGATGAACCAGGATCCGCCCATCTTTTTCTCTCGAAATTGATGAATGGGTGGATGGTGGGGTAAACTAGACGGTCTTCTGGGTTTTACTCATGACGGTTGGTCCCGTTTACGTCTCTCTGGTTGTTTGAAGAGCTGGGCCTTTCAACTTTTCAGATAGCGAGACATGTCTCATGAGTACATTAAAGGTATTAATATTTATAATTACTAGGGCCTTGGCTTGTACTCATAGTTACCTAAGGATAGATAGCGTAAGTATAACCTAGGATCATCACACGACTAAATAGTTTGGACGGGAATTAAAATGTTTCTTTATTAGATTTAAGTTAATATCTTATTATATTTTTGTGAGTACTTTTCTGGTTTATAACCTACTTACTTAACTACTACTTATATATTATTACTATTACACACACACACACACACACACACACACACACACACACACACACACACATATATATATATATATATATATATATATATATGTTATCACACACACATACACATACACACACACACAAACACACACACACACACACACAAAATAAAAGTTTAATAGATATACCTATCCTTATATATATATATATATATATATATATATATATATATATATATATATATATATATATATATATATATATATATAGCTAAGGATAGGTATATCTATTAAACTTTTATAGTGTATATCTTTTATAAATTCTATTTGATACAATCGGAGATAATTCAATTTATTAAAACGTGTTGTGATTTTAAAGTCCTCCTTAATTGGACCGGTTCCAATTAAGGATGTCACTGGTTTCTTTAACCCAAGGGTGATTCTGACTGTAGGGTTACTTAGAGCACAGGGTGCCCCCCGTCCTCTCCCTCGCCGTCCAACCCAAACCGACGCCGGCCCGTCGTCACTTGACACCGACCCGCCGTCGCCACTGTTAAAATCTCGGCGTTGATTTTCAGCTTCAAGCCACAGACAGTGAAATATGACCGTTTTCTTTTTTTTCTTTTTTGATTTGAAGACCCAACGGTCAAAAAACTCAAACACAAAACTCAAACACTTTATACCACTTCACCCACTTCTTTCTTTCATTCTCAACTATTTTACTTTCTAAATCCAATTTCTTTCTTAAATCAAACACAAAACCATGAATCCAAACCATGTAATCGAATATGTAATCGAATATTTGGATTTTTAATGTTTGTTTTTTAGGATTTTAATGTTTGTTTTTTATTAAATAAATGTTGTTTAGGATTTTAATGTTTGTTTTTTATTAAATAATTGTTTGCTTGCGTTTAAATTTATGTCTCTAATTTTTTAGATATAAAAAAAATATAAAATAAAAAATAAAAAAAATTGGACACTGAAAAATTGATACTGAAAATGGACAATGTGGACACCCTCACCCAACAGCCAGTCAGTCAATCTCAGTGTCCAAAATGGGCAGTGAAAATTGACACTGAAGAGGACCACAGACACCTCGTGCTCTTGCTTGTCCCCGGTACTGCACCCTTATAGAGTACATGCAGCCTTTACTTAGGCTAAACCAACTAAGATGAAGTCCCGTTCAATTACAGTTTTTCTTAACGACAACGTTTTAGTAAATTGTTTTAGAAAACTTACTGTTGAGTCCCCAAAATAATTAAGGATTTAATTATGACAAAACTGTAATTTATTTGCACTAAAATGTTATGTACAGTCAGCACAAGTTTGTTTATGTATAGACAGCAAATATTTCTATGTCAAGTGTTCAGCATGCTGCCTAGTCTACCAGCACAAGGTAGAGTGTATTCTTCGAATCAGCACAGGATGAGTACTCAGCAATTCAAGAATATCAAGTGACTCAGCATAAGAAGAACCAGTAAACCTAGTAAGCAGCATACAACACAAGACAGCCATGCTCCATTACAAGCATGGTGGTTTCCTGAGTGGTCTACATCAATTATACTATTCAACAGAAGTCGAAGACAAAGTTGAACAGAAAAGGACACGCGTCGGCGGCTGACAAGTGACCTTACAAGACCACATGGGAATGCAGAAGTTTAACGCATGTGCAGACATATATTATACTTTGTCAACGCCTAGGGAACACAACATTCTATTTGTATAAACAAATAGTGGTGCCAAATCGAATTGGGGTGTTCCTGCAAATAGCTACCAAAGAGGAAAGAAGAGAGCACGCTCTCTGATGCAGTTGTCCCCACAAGTACAGACATCCTATGTACCAGTGGACAATAGAACCATTACACAGTTAATATTGTAGTGACCCGAACTTTTCCATGTTTATATATATTAATTGAGATTGATATTTACATGATTAAATGTTTCCAACATGTTAAGCAATCAAACTTGTTAAGACTTGATTAATTGAAATATGTTTCATATAGACAATTGACCACCCAAGTTGACCGGTGATTCACGAACGTTAAAACTTGTAAAAACTATATGATGACATATATATGGATATATATATATAGTTAACATGATACTATGATAAGTAAATATATCATTAAGTATATTAACAATGAACTACATATGTAAAAACAAGACTACTAACTTAATGATTTTTAAACGAGACATATATATAACGATTATCGTTGTAAAGACATTTAATGTATATATATCATATTAAGAGATATTCATACATGATAATATCATGATAATATAATAATTTAAAATCTCATTTGATATTATAAACATTGGGTTAACAACATTTAACAAGATCGTTAACCTAAAGGTTTCAAAACAACACTTACATGTAACGACTAACGATGACTTAACGACTCAGTTAAAATGTATATACATGTAGTGTTTTAATATGTATTTATACACTTTTGAAAGACTTCAATACACTTATCAAAATACTTCTACTTAACAAAAATGCTTACAATTACATCCTCGTTCAGTTTCATCAACAATTCTACTCGTATGCACCCGTATTCGTACTCGTACAATACACAGTTTTTAGATGTATGTACTATTGGTATATACACTCCAATGATCAGCTCTTAGCAGCCCATGTGAGTCACCTAACAAATGTGGGAACCATCATTTGGCAACTAGCATGAAATATCTCATAAAATTACAAAAATATGAGTAATCATTCATGACTTATTTACATGAAAACAAAATTACATATCCTTTATATCTAATCCATACACCAACGACCAAAAACACCTACAAAAACTTTCATTCTTCAATTTTCTTCATCTAATTGATCTCTCTCAAGTTCTATCTTCAAGTTCTAAGTGTTCTTCATAAATTCCAAAAGTTCTAGTTTCATAAAATCAAGAATACTTTCAAGTTTGCTAGCTCACTTCCAATCTTGTAAGGTGATCATCCAACCTCAAGAAATCTTTGTTTCTTACAGTAGGTTATCATTCTAATACAAGGTAATAATCATATTCAAACTTTGGTTCAATTTCTATAACTATAACAATCTTATTTCAAGTGATGATCTTACTTGAACTTGTTTTCGTGTCATGATTCTGCTTCAAGAACTTCGAGCCATCCAAGGATCCATTGAAGCTAGATCCATTTTTCTATTTTCCAGTAGGTTTATCCAAGGAACTTAAGGTAGTAATGATGTTCATAACATCATTCGATTCATACATATAAAGCTATCTTATTCGAAGGTTTAAACTTGTAATCACTAGAACATAGTTTAGTTAATTCTAAACTTGTTCGCAAACAAAAGTTAATCCTTCTAACTTGACTTTTAAAATCAACTAAACACATGTTCTATATCTATATGATATGCTAACTTAATGATTTAAAACCTGGAAACACGAAAAACACCGTAAAACCGGATTTACGCCGTCGTAGTAACACCGCGGGCTGTTTTGGGTTAGTTAATTAAAAACTATGATAAACTTTGATTTAAAAGTTGTTATTCTGAGAAAATGATTTTTATTATGAACATGAAACTATATCCAAAAATTATGGTTAAACTCAAAGTGGAAGTATGTTTTCTAAAATGGTCATCTAGACGTCGTTCTTTCGACTGAAATGACTACCTTTACAAAAACGACTTGTAACTTATTTTCCGACTATAAACCTATACTTTTTCTGTTTAGATTCATAAAATAGAGTTCAATATGAAACCATAGCAATTTGATTCACTCAAAACGGATTTAAAATGAAGAAGTTATGGGTAAAACAAGATTGGATAATTTTTCTCATTTTAGCTACGTGAAAATTGGTAACAAATCTATTCCAACCATAACTTAATCAACTTGTATTGTATATTATGTAATCTTGAGATACCATAGACACGTATACAATGTTTCGACCTATCATGTCGACACATCTATATATATTTCGGAACAACCATAGACACTCTATATGTGAATGTTGGAGTTAGCTATACAGGGTTGAGGTTGATTCCAAAATATATATAGTTTGAGTTGTGATCAATACTGAGATACGTATACACTGGGTCGTGGATTGATTCAAGATAATATTTATCGATTTATTTCTGTACATCTAACTGTGGACAACTAGTTGTAGGTTATTAACGAGGACAGCTGACTTAATAAACTTAAAACATCAAAATATATTAAAAGTGTTGTAAATATATTTTGAACATACTTTGATATACATGTATATATTGTTATAGGTTCGTGAATCAACCAGTGGCCAAGTCTTACTTCCCGACGAAGTAAAAATCTGTGAAAGTGAGTTATAGTCCCACTTTTAAAATCTAATATTTTTGGGATGAGAATACATGCAGGTTTTATAAATGATTTACAAAATAGACACAAGTACGTGAAACTACATTCTATGGTTGAATTGTCGAAATCGAATATGCCCCTTTTTATTAAGTCTGGTAATCTAAGAATTAGGGAACAGACACCCTAATTGACGCGAATCCTAAAGATAGATCTATTGGGCCTAACAAACCCCATCCAAAGTACCGGATACTTTAGTACTTCGAAATTTATATCATATCCGAAGGGTGTCCCGGAATGATGGGGATATTCTTATATATGCATCTTGTTAATGTCGGTTACCAGGTATTCACCATATGAATGATTTTTATCTCTATGTATGGGATGTGTATTGAAATATGAAATCTTGTGGTCTATTATTATGATTTGATATATATAGGTTAAACCTATAACTCACCAACATTTTTGTTGACGTTTTAAGCATGTTTATTCTCAGGTGATTATTAAGAGCTTCCGCTGTCGCATACTTAAATAAGGACGAGATTTTGAGTCCATGCTTGTATGATATTGTGTAAAAACTGCATTCAAGAAACTTATTTTGTTGTAACATATTTGTATTGTAAACCATTATGTAATGGTCGTGTGTAAACAGGATATTTTAAATTATCATTATTGGATAATCTACGTAAAGCTTTTTAAAACCTTTATCTATGAAATAAAGGTTATGGTTTGTTTTAAAAATGAATGCAGTCTTTGAAAAATGTCTCATATAGAGGTCAAAACCTCGCAACGAAATCAATTAATATGGAACGTTTTTAATCAATAAGAACGGGACATTTCAGTTGGTATCAGAGCGTTGGTCTTAGAGAACCAGAATTTTGCATTAGTGTGTCTTATCGAGTTTGTTAGGATGCATTAGTGAGTCTGGACTTCGACCGTGTTTACTTGAAAAATGATTGCTTAACAAATTTTGTTGGAAACTATATATTTTTAACATGTGAATATTATGTGATATATTAATCTCTTAACGCGTTTGATATTATGTGATAGATGTCTACCTCTAGAACAAGTCCCATTGACTCACCTAATAATAATGAAGAGTCAAATGTAAATTGGAATGATTCGTGGACTGATTCACAAGTTCCCGAAGAGGAACCGGAAGAAGAGTCGGAACCGGAAGAAGAATCGGAACCGGAAGAAGAATCGGAACCGGATGAAGAAATAGAACCGGTGGGGGAAATAATAAAACGGTTAAGTAAAAGAAAATCCTCAACCAACCGACCAAGGTTAATTATGGTCAATGGTGTTTCCGCCAAGGAAGCAAAATATTGGGAGGATTACCAATTCTCCGATGAATCGGATTCCGACGAGAATTCCGATGATGTTATAGAAATTACCCCAACTGAATTTAAAAAGGCAAAAGAAAATAATATGGGAAAGGGCATAAAAATAGAGAAATCTAATTCCAA